>NC_134701.1:152776409-153126909 GCF_043290135.1 Rhipicephalus microplus
CGTTCGTACCATTCTGACCGTGGTTTTTCTTCGCGTGTGCGCAAGCTGGCTGTAATCACTCTTCAAAACGTGACGCCCTGTAACTATTCACTCACAGGATCTAGCAAGAAACCTGTTCACTGTGTCACAGCATGAACAAAACACAATCGGAGAACTGGACTAGTTATTACTTGGCGAACTATGATGTACGACGCAGACCCCATGGCTATTGGTGTAAAATATAGAACTGGTTTTTTAGACGTAAAATCCCAATTATTACAATTATGTGTTCTTCTTATGCTGCATATTTCACAATCGTATCATGATGGTGTACTACCTGAAGACTGGAGAACTGCTGCGATTATTCCAGTATATAAAGGTGGTGATAAACATAGTCCATCTAATTATCGTCCTATATCTCTCACATGTGTACCATGCAAAATAATGGAACATATAATATTTTCTCATCTTGTTAATTTTTTAGAGGATAATAGCTTTTTCTCTTCAAATCAGCACGGCTTCCGAAAGATGTTTTCTTGTGATACTCAACTAATTTCTTTTACTAACGATTTGCATTTATCTTTGGACTCTGCTTCTTTAACTGACTGTATATTTTTTTACTTTGCTAAAGCGTTTGATAAAGTTAACCATTCCCTGCTCTTACATGAACTAAGTGTTCTAAAAATTGACTATGCAGTTTTTGACTGGATTCGTGCATTCCATTTTTCTCGTGTTCAATTTGTCAGCACTAACGATGTTAATTCTTCCATTGAACCGGTTGAATCTGGTGCTCCTCAAGGATCAGTACTTGGCCCCCTGCTATTCCTAATCTATATAAATGACTTACCTTCTACTATTACTTCCAATATTTGTTTGTTCGCTGACGACTGTGTGATTTACCGTAAAATATCTAATGACAATGATATTCATTCTCTGCAGGCTGATCTCAATAACATACTTCATTGGTGTCATATTTGGAAAGTGGAACTAAACATTCAAAAATGCAAGTCTATGAGGATTTCTCGGTCGAGTACAACTTGTCCAACTTACTTTCTTCACAGTCACCCCCTTGAAACTGTAACATCTTACAGGTAACTTGGCGTCCACATAACTAACACTTTGTCCTTGAAATTACATACAGAACATGCAGCGTCCAAAGCTAATAAAACACTGGGTTACCTTCGAAGAAACTTCTTTCTTGCTCCATCATCACTAAAGTTATTACTATATACCACATACGTCTGTCCTCAAATGGAGTACGCTTCATCTGTTTGGGACTCCGGTCAGGTAACATTATCACACATGTTGGAATCCATCCAAAATCATGCAGATCGTTTCATTTTGGCTAACTACCATCGTCAAGCTAGTGTCACTCAAATGAAGGCACCTCTAAACCTCATCTCACTAGTTACCCACCGAAAACACACTCGCATTTGTCTGTTTCATAAAATAATCTATCATAATCCGAAACTCCGTTCCCGTTTAATCCAAGCTGCTCCCTTCATTTCTCTTCGCCGTAATCACCAACAAAAAGTCACAGTCCCCCATTGCAACACAGTAACATATGCCCAATCATACTTCCCAAAAACTTGTAATGAATGAAATTCTCTGCCTGCATCAATAACAAGCATCAATGAACCCATTCAATTTAAGAATGTCCTTAAAACAATGATTACCTAATTACCACCTGTATGTTTGTTGAACAGTTTATTTGTATTGCTTTGTGCCTCCACCATGTAATAAAAATAAAATTAGTGTTATCATTTGCTTTATTATGATGTGAGTTGTTAGGAGTAATATTCTTTGTACCCTAATTAGTGACAACATTTTTATGCCATTTGTTTTGTATTCCTTGTTTTTTTTCATTGTTGGGCATGCCCTTCTCCTCTGAAATGTACTGTGTACCCTGAGGGTAAAATAAATAAATAAATAAATGAATAAACTTCACAACGTTGCCAGTTCTGTAACGCACTTCCCGCTTGCTTTTGTGTTGAACAGTTTATGTTCATAAAGGTAACCGTTTATTTTATTAGTCATTTTCTTCCATTTTGTTTCCCATACATCTATTTACCATAGCAATCGAACCCAATTTTAGCTTTTTGATGAAAGTTTTAAACCTCCTAGGGGGTGCCCTGAGAACATAGGCGAGGAGTAAAGCGAGTAGGCGAGGAGCAAAGGGAAATGTATTGCTCCAGCTTCATCTATGGACGTTAGGCCAACCCCATCCGCAGCGCCCACCAATATTGCTCAAGTATCAGGGTTCATACTTGTGCGTTTATTAGTTTCAAAGCAATTATTGCGCATATCTGAGGAGCAATAGCAACACGTCAGTATTCTACATGTGTGGCTTTATACTAGAAAACACATGCATAAGTAACTCTAAAGAGCGTAGCGTTTTATCACGCTTTGCTGAAAATGCAACGTTATGCTAAAAAATGCAAGTGTTTCCAATGCTTTGCTAAGACGACACAGTAATGGCACCTGCCCGTCGCTTTGCGCTCTACACCTTATCACCTCCGAGACGGGTGCGCACACCTACCTACGTTTTGCTAGATAACTGCCCGATAGTGCTCAAATCTCAAGCGTGACGTGCTTCAATGCGCTTGTTCGCCTCCGCTGATTGCATCGAGGCGCTCTGATACAGTGCCTCCGGAATACCATTCACCAATTTTCTAGCACAGAACACGAAATAAACGTTTTGTTCACGCTATCCAGCTGCAACACTAACGTTTTTCAACAGCATTTGCAGTAGAACACGCAGATATGGGGCTGATGTTTCTGATCAGGATAATTGTACTTTAGTCCTCAGGTGAATGACCTCCTCAGTACAAGCAGCCATAGCTTTCTGCCACCACTTGAGCCCTGTTGACTATTTGTAGCTGGCTGTTATAGTGTTGCGTCACCAGCAAAGCTTCCCAATGGTCTTCGAATTCTTCCCCTAAACTCGCTTTGTTCGCTTTTTTCTCACTTCACGCTGGTGACGGCGGTAAGTCTGGATTCTTGTACACTCCAGCGTCATGCGGCGGAAGGTGTCGCGCATGTCCGGAGGACAAAGCTTGCAGTCCCTCCCGTAGGTCCCTGGATACATTGCGTGCATCAATGTTCTATGCACGTAAGTTCTGGCTTGGAGTCTTCTTTATGCCAGTGCTTGCTTCCTACTTTGGCTCTTGTGTACTGGTGGGTACCGCTTCTTCTCTTTTATGTGATGTGCCAAAATGCCTGAGTACATTTTCGGTATTTTCTCATGCTCGGCATGACAGCCATCACTACGCGGTCCCAGAGTGTCGCAGATGGTTCAGCGTTTATGATCTAGAGCTGCGGCGCGCGCCGCCAGGTTTCCCACTAGAGACACCTCCCGGTGTCGAAAAGATGGTTGTTTCTCGTACCTTTGAATTATTTAGGATATATTAGCGCTGCCTTTCCGATCCTTCGGGTCATGTACGTTCTGCACACCTCTTGCGAACCCGTTATGACGGGAGTCCACGTTTTGTTGTATGTGTCGATAGCCAGCACTATGCCATGCTCTTACGCTGTACTTGCGTTCTTGGCACATTGCTTTTAGTCTGTTTGTTTATTCTGATTCTAGGACAATGAGCCAATGGAATAGGTCGCCTTCTGAAGCAGCAGAATTACTTCACATGACGCACTTTCAATTTCACATCAGGACTTGTAGTGGTGAACTCGCGTAGTTGCGCAAGTACAAAAAGGTGTTACGAACCTATCTTATACTGTGCACCCTCATGTTCCACTGTGTGTTGACAGTAAATTATGTTTTAATTTCAATCTAGAAGTGGAAAATTCACTTGCTTTTGGAGTATTATATTCTACCTCTCCACTGAAATGTCTTTGGGCGCTGTTCGTAGTATGATAAGCAAATATATATATATATATATATATATATATATATATATATATATATATATATATATATATATATATATATATATATATATATGTGTGTGTGTGTGTGTGTGTGTGTGTGTACAAGTGCCTTCGGTAGCTCTCTCAGACATTTTACAAAAGCTAAATCAAACACACCGCATAGAAGATATTGTAATTACCTTGCCTGTGCTCAATAGACATTGCCAAAGCACACATGCTCTGGCGATGTCCTGCGTTACCTCAGGGACCTCTCACTAGTGAGTCCGACTGGGAAGAAGCACTCAGGAGCCCCAAGCTCCAACACCAACGAAAGACAGTCCAGAGGGTTCAAGAACTAGCAGAACGCCACCACGTTCCCGCCATGACTCGGGCTTCACATTCAGTAGCGGCTGCTAGCATGTCGATTGGGCTCACCCTGGGGTTGAAAACTCCTCAGAACCTTTTCTCAAAGGTCTTGCTGACTAACTTTGCTAGTATGCCCAGTCTTATCTGTGGACTTATAAATATAGTTTCCATCTTCGAAATGTAGGCCTTTATGTTTTTGTAGGCTATTTGTCGAAGAGACGTATCAACACCATAGCAATAAAGAGGTAATTTTGCAGTAATTCGGGCGTATGGGTTCGCGTTCTAGGTTGTAAGACTAATATCAGTGATGTCTGTGGGCAATAAAACCTAGAAAATTGCAAATCAAATAAACATTAAAATACTTTGGGTTGGAGGAGTATCAAGCCCAGGTATTTTAGGTAGCGAGCAGGTACGTTACCACGTAGCTGCGTCCAAGCTTGCGACTGTATCAGAAAAAGAGGAAGAGAGAAAATTGCATTAATGCCTTAAAGTGAAAATAGGAGGAGGGTAAAGAAGAATACGCAGGAAGGTCAACTAATCGAGCGTCCGCTTTACTATCCTACACAGGGGGAAGGGGATTGAGGGAGGAAGAAAGAGAGACAGAAAGAAGATAACATAAAAAAACAAAAAAAAACAGGTGAGCTTAAACTACACTGTTGCGTTCTATAGTAGTGGACGCAGGACTTCAGGCGTGTCACGTTCCACCGTAGGTCGTCTGTTCATGATGCCTACTGAAGGCTTCTTAGCACTGGACGCAGAACGTCCAGTACCTGTTGTGCGACCTCAGTTTGTGGTGATTTCAGCCTGCTGATGAACACTTGAAGTGAGTCGAGCTGCGATTGAAGAACAATTAGGATAGGTTTGTCTTCTGGCAATGCCGAGGTGCGCTGTGAATCAGCAATACACTGCGACTTCGGCAATAACGACCAAACTCTCTCAGTGGTGTCCCTGGTTGTTTCTTTTGTATCGACTATCGCTGATCCATGTCACTGCTGCTTTGGCAATGTAGGCCAAGTGGAGTACGTAGACACCACGCTTTTCATGGCGTTCTGCTTCATACCAGCCGAGTATAATCCGGGTGGAAAAGGAGATGATGAAGAAGGGCAGTGAAAAGAACTTCCTTATAACGTATGTAATGTTGCGTGGGCCAAGCGTGAAATTGTGTCAGGAGTCAAAACACGTGAATTGTGCAACGAGTGGATGTTTAGAAAGCCCGCAAAGACAAAGCGCCCTGATATATTTTTTCATCATCGGCATCACAACCGTAAATTAAGTGGGGGGCTTCGTACGTTTGCATGTTGCCTTTTCGACGCGTAATGGGCTTTTCGCTGATTTGCAAAGAAAATATTGACGCAGTGAGCACTGCTCACCTAGGATAATTTGAAAAGTTCGACGCTGCCCTGCCGCAGTGGTCTAGTGGCTAAGATACTCGGCTGCTGACCCGCAGGTCGCGGGATTAAATCCCGACTGCAGCGGCTGCATTTTTGACGGAGGCGAAAATGCTGTGGTCCTGTGTGCTCTGATTTCAGTGCAGGTTGAAGAACTCCAGGTGGTCGAAATTTTCGGAGCCATCCACTAAGGCGTCTTTTATACTTATATGGTGGTTTTGGGACATTTAATCCCACATATCAATGAAACGAGCAATGGTACGGGCACCTACATTTGTTTGTGGAGCAATGTTAAGTGTACACAGAGAAGTCAATGCAAACTAGCGACTAAGTTATCGCGCTCAGGTCCCAATTACCCCATCTCATTCTACTCTTGAAGGTGAATCTCAAGCGTCCTCTAAGCTTCTTGAGCCCACAACTGCCGTAGGTAATGTTTTATCACCAAAATTAACTGTTCATGGGTGCGTGCAAAATGTATTCAGCAACAGTAATATATGATGTGAGCGCAATTGTGAGCAAGAATTTATTCCGGCAGCTTCATTCAAGAAACTCATCACACTCCCTGTGCGTTTCTGTGTCTCGACAGCTACTGGCATATTGTCCTTTGAATGAAAGTTCTAACAGTGGTGCCTCGATATTTTATTTGTGTTCTTTGTGTGCGCATACAGATTGACTATTAATATTAGAATGAGTAGTACTACAATACTCTTGCGTTCATAGTTTCACCGTATTCGTCTCTTAAATCCTCACATCAGTAACTAACCTGCATGGCTGAGCCGATGGCAGTAGTAGTGACTGAAGGCGAATAACAATCATGCATCCAAATGCTGGCCTCATGTGTTGTCGTTTAAGGAAGCATACATAGGTACTACCAGTCGGATTTTGAAAATTGTGCAAAAAGAAACTATTTCATTGCTGGTCACTTTTATCAAGGGGAAAGCACGGCGACCAGCTGGGAAGCCGTGTTCCGAAGCTATTATCAAGTTCCAGTACATAGCTCGAGAGACGCCCTTGCATGCAAGGAAAACACGCGCTTAGAAGAATTCCCGAGAAATGCCTAATAACAATCTCCCAGAAAACCAGTTCAGTTGATTTTCAGAAGACGCAATTTGTGTTTAGCGAGCCACAGGCTTGATACGAAGAGATGTTTAGCGGCAGAGTGCCGCTAAAATGACCCGGAGTATAGATGGTTACCGCGGCAACCGTACCAGTACTCACGTTTTCTGTTGTAGATGATCCTCCAAAATCATCGGCGCAACCAACCTATATGCCCCCAGCCTTTCTTCTCTTTATTCGGCAAGTGTCATTATCTTTTGAAGGTATACTCTTTTGTTCGTGTCTTCAGCAAGCCTTTATCGTCCTTGCAAGGCAGGCTCACGATTGTTGGGCTCCCCTCGCCATTAGTGTTAGCTGTCCCCCAGTTCTGCGTCGTCTTCTTTAGTGCACCATGTCATGGAGGCATGAAAGTTCATTTAGGCGTTAGAATATGTTAGGCTTGTGTGCGGGAACTTCAGCGTCTCGACTCAAAACACTATCTAAAGGCATGTTATGAAAGGAATTTTGCTTGACTGCATACGCATGCTTTCCTTTATATTTATATAAGGAGCTATCATAGTTTACATCATGTATAGGCGCTAAATACTTGCGATGTAATGGTGGCACCGCTAAAGTTACCATGTCTGTTCACGGCGAAATACTGTTCATGGTAATTCAAAATCTCCGTTGACATTCATTTAATTGCTCCTTTTCTCATTCATCCGCGCTAAAATATATGATAGCCGTGAAGTTGAATGTTAAAAACGGCACAATTCTATCTAACCAGGCCCGTAGCACGATGCACCAGAGGACAACACTTTGAACAAATACTGCTACAAAAACAAACAGCCGTTATACTAGGACAAACGCAACCTAATAACCATTCTTTTTGCTTGTATGAATCATAGTTGGCGTTTGGTTAAATTGTAATCCTGGTAAGGGTTCTGCGAAAAATGCGCATAATCTTGAAGTGCATTCTGCTCATATTACTCGTGTATATATTGTCCTTATGATTTTCTCCCGTGTTTGCTTGACCAGTGGGTCTTTGTGCGAATAAATGTCCTCATTTTTGCCTACAACATTAACTTAGTTTTTTTGTTCCTGTGTAAGATATTTGTCACCGCATTCTGAGAAATGAAAAAAAATGCCGCAAAGCTTATAATATTATGACGAAGCGCTCTGTTATTGTTGCAAGATTACAATTTAGTAAAGGGCTACGAAAGATCTTTCACTCTAAAGAACTGAGCCGGTGGAGAGACGCACAGAAAACCGGCAAGATGGCTGACTCAATAACAACAGCTAGCCAGAAAGCGCGCTGCCCTAGTACATCTTACATTATAGCGGGCAGACATGGCTCGCACTCGGTGCACATAATGGCCAAGGGACATCATTCGCCCTCTAAAAAATGGGCATCGCTCCGATGCTTTGAAAGCACAAATGCAAAGTCAGGGCAAACCAGCAGAAAATACGTGCATACACAAACACAGCAATAAGGTTCATGCGCAGTCGCACTACCACGTGAAGTACGGCTTAAGTCACACTACCTGCACAATCTATGAGTGATGCATTCGACGCTGTGACGTGAATGCCCCGCCAAATATTACCTTGTAGTTCACATCGTTCACTTCGTAGGGTCTAAAGTAGTGAGTGAATAGTCTTTCTGACAACTCCTGGTGTTGGACTGGAGTCCACACCCAATTTTCATCGCCAGGATGGTAGTGAACTTGTCGATGGTGAGCGTTGTAGCGGCATGCACCTGTACTCTGCTGGAGCGTAATGTGTAGGCGTGCTAACTTGCGTGCTTCTTCGGCGTACGGGGTAAGCTGCAAAGCGTCAGGCGTGATCAAAGCGTCGCAAGTGTGTGGATGATTTGTATCCAGCATTGTCTGGACGTCACATTCACAGACAAGACGAAATGGCGTGAATCGCGTAGTTTCCTGGCTTTTAACGTATTGATACTGTGACGTATGGTACCACCTGGTCCCAGGTCTTATGTTGGACATCTACGTACATGGATAACATGTCAGTGATGGTTCTGTTTAGTTGCTCTGTCAAGCCGTCGGTCTGCGGAAGATACGGCGTGGTCTTGCGATGGCTCATGTAGCTGAGCTTGAATACGTCATGAATGAGCTAGGCCGTGATTGCTGTTCCTCTGTTTGTGATTAGGCACGACGGCGAGCCATTTCGAAGAAAAATTTGGTCCATAAAACAATGACCAACTTTTGAAGCTGTAGTGCGCTGTAGTGCCTTTGTTTCGGCATACCTTCTCAAATAATCTTTGGCTACTACGAACCACTTGTTCCCGACAGATGGCATCAGAAAAGGCCGCAATAAATCCATTTCTATTCGATCGAATAGCCCTCTAGGTGGTTCAATGGGTTAAAAAAGCGTCGCCGGCTTCAGTGTTGGAGATTTGCGGCGTTGCATTCCCGGCAGCTTTTCACGTATCGCTTAACGGATGCGGAAAGCTTAGGCCAGTAGTTCGCTTGTTGAGCTCGAGTGAGAGTTGAAGAGAAACCTAGGCGACCACATGTGGGCTAATCATGGCAGGAGAGCGCTTGTCCTCTCTTCCTTTCTGTTTATTCGTGTGCTTAAACTGACAGTGAGACGAATGTCGTCCCGCATGCCAGTTGGCACGACTAGAAGGTAGGTTCTCTCATTGCCGTTGGAGTTTTTCCTATAAAAAACCCCATCTGGCAGGCAGAACGATGACAGACTTCTAAAAATACATCGGCATATGGAAGAGTTACATCATTCCAGGTTTTTGACGACTGTGCTAATTTCGTCGTGCGCGCGCTGATGTGTAATCAGATAAGTTGTAGTAAGGGCCCCAGGGAAACAACCATCATCCTTGGTGTCATAGTCACAAACTTCGACAGGAGCACGGCACAACGAATCGTCATCTTCGTGATTTCGACCTGATTTTAAGCAATCGTGAAATGAAATTGTTGCAGACGAAGACTCCATCGTGCCAGTCGCCCACACTGGTACTGTAGGTTGGCTAAACTGCACAACAATTGATGGTCGGTAACTACCTTGAAGTGGCATCTATAAAGGTAAGACATAAATTTTATAGGGGTCCATACAACAGCGAGGCACTGTTTGTGGGACGTGGAGTAGTTGACCTTGGCACGAAAAAGAGTGCGGCTAGCATACGCTACCACTCGCTCCATGACCGCTCCCAGACCAAGACCCACGTTGCTAGCTTCAGTATGACTCTCAGTATCAGCATTTTAGTCAAAGTGAGCAAGGAATGGCAGTGTATACAAACGCTCCCACACTTCAGAAAATGCTGCATTCTACTCTTCCTCCCAGGCTAATGACACGTCTTCACGAGTGAGTTGAGTGAGCGGTTCTGCCATCCTAAAAAAATAGGCTCTAAAGCGGCGATAGTACGCGCAGAGCTCTAGAAAGCGATATTCTGTCTTCTGAACACATGGAACAGGAAATGAGGCCACGGCGGTGCTTTTGCCATGGTCTGGCCGAAAAACATCCACACAGACAACATGACCAAGAAACTTTCATTCTTTATAACCGAAGTGACATTTTTCTTGCTTCAGCGTCCGGTTAGCAGAGGGAAGTGCTACCAGCACAGTCTGAAGATGCTTCAGGTGCTCTTCAATGATCACAGAAAACAAGACATCATCATCCCGTAAGCTAGGTGCCTGTGGCACTTTAGACCAGTAAGAACATTGTGCATCATTCTTTTTAACGTCGCAGGTGTGAAGCAGAGGCCAAAGGGAAGCACCTTGAATTCATATAGGCCATTCGGTGTAACAAAGGTGGTTTTTCACGATATCGTTCACAAAGTTCGATCTGCCAGTAGCCACTTTTCAAGCCAATCGATGAAAGATGCTTGGCCCCCTGTAGTCTGTGGAGGTAATTGTCAATGCAGGGCAGTGGATAGACGTCTTTTTAAAGACGATATTCTTTCTTGGGGATCTTTGACGCAAAAATTTTTTGTGTGTATGTTTGTATATTTGTCTGTTTATCCCCTTTAAAGGAACCCTAATCGACATCAAAGAGACCAAACGATACTCTGAACGACCGACCACATCCGCAGCACCCACCAATATTGCTCAAGTTTCAGCGTTCATAGACCACTTCCGCAGCACCCACCAATATTGCTCAAGTTTCAGCGTTCATACTTATGCGATTGTCAATTAAAAAGCTCATATTGCTCATATCTGAGACACCATAACAACACGTCAATATTATGTGCGTGTATTTTTTTACTACAAAATGATACGTAATCTTAATGATCGTAGCCTTTACAACGCTGCGCTGGTAATGCGACGCTTGCACGAAACGACAAATGTTTCTAACACTTTGCTTCCAACACTTTGCATCCAACACTTTGCTTCCAACACCTATTCGTCACTTTGCGTTCTACTACAGTGTCTAGAACTATACAGTATATTTCTAGACACTGTTGTTCTACACCTTATCACCTTAGAGACGGGCAAGCACGGTTCGTGCTCCGTTTTCCAGGATAACTGCCAGATAGCGCTCATGTCTCACGTGTGATGTTCCTTGATGCGTTCGTTCGCCTCCGCTGCATGCTCGAGGCACCTAACGCAGCCCTTCCAGAATACCATTCACTAGCTTTCTTGCACAGAACATCAAATGAACGTTTGATTCACTCTCTCCACACGCAAGACGCAAATATTTTCTTTCGAATATATTTGCGGTGTAGATTGCAGATACGAGGCCATTTTTTAATCACACTGTATATTTTCTGTAGTCTACGCAGAAGCGCAGTGATCAATATATTTTTATGAGAACGACGGGAAATGACCAGAGACTCTTGGAAGGTTGAATAAAGTCATCTTGCAGAATCTCTTCCACTTGAGCATTTATCACGTCACGTTCCTTTGCCGAAACGCAGCAATGATGTTGTTTCAAGGGTGAGGCGTCGGTATACGTAATTATTCGGTGTTTTGTGAGCGGTGTCAGAGGAACCTTCGACTTGGATGCGAAGCACTCTTTAACTTATGTAGCAGCTCACGTAGCTCAGTCTCTTGTTGGTCCGAGACGGTCAAATCGACAATAACTTTGGCAAGTAACGAAGTCATGTAACTTGGTGTCGGTCGAAGCCTGTAATTGGCTGATGTAGAAGCGAAACATTCAGCAATATCTGCGAAAGGTTGGGAAAGCGACGGTGGTGTGACGAAACAGCTGCCGGTATTCGTTACTGAAATTGGTCACAAGTAGGCCAGTGCATCCGTCATGAAGCGTAACAAGGCTGCATGCAGTGCAGACACCTAGCGCGAACAAAGGTGCCAAGTTGCCTTCTGCGACAACCTCACCAACCTGTGATTTGCAAGACACCACAATAACTAGGGCGCTGGAACGAGGAGGCAACGTGATCCTGTCGGCAGAAACGCCAAACGTGCCTTCACAGCTGTCGTCAAATTTGTTGGTAGACCCAGCTGTCAAAAAAATTGCCCGCAGCTTCCCTCGGGGGAACACTGAGGAGGATGCGGAGCATAGAATTGGTTAACGGGGTGTTAAAGTGCGACTTACTTGGGTCGATGGCTAAATTGGTTAACGTGGTTGTGAAATGGGGTGTTAAATTGCGACTTACTTGGGTCGCTGGCTAAATTGGTTAACGTGGTTGTAGGAGAGGTGTTAAATGAGTGAACACGTACGACACGTATGCGAAAGGGTTGGACGACGACTTGGTTGCGGTTCCGCCAACACTTTGGCCGGCGCTGGTCAAAGGGACGTCGATCATTGCGACCTCGGACGTCGACGCGCCGTACAAACCAACCGACGAGCGGCAACTGAGTGAGCAAGCACCGACCTTGAGTATATATACAGCGCGACGGCGCATGCACTGTCAGCTGTCGAATGTTCGAGAAGGGGGAGAAGCGCAACGGCGCATGCGCGCGCGTCAGCTGCCGATGTTCTCGAAGCGTGACGGTGCATGCGCGCTACATTATACAGCTAGCGAGTGTTCGTGAAGAGGAGAAGCGCACGCGGTGTGTAAAGGAGGAAGGGTGCACTGAAGGTGGAGGAGTGAAGCGCGCGCGGTGTGTAGAGGAGGAAGGGATGCACAGATGGTGGAAGAAGGAGGAGGAAGCTTGCGGACGGCGCCGCACTACAAGCCTCGAGTATTAGATGCTCCGCATCTAAAACGTCGCGGTACGCTCCCGAATATCGATAACAGCGCCGTGCTCCCGCAAAAAGCCGACTCCCATGCAGATGAGGTATCGGGAACAATCACGAAATTCGAGGCAGCTGTTGAGAAACGTATGTCCCCGAATGCTCACCTTGATAGTACACATACCGATTGGGGTGACTGCATGCCCGCCGTAAGTACAAATTTGTGTTTGGTACGAAGGCGTAACAACTTTCTTACTGTGCGGTGCTAGTTTCCTGCTTATGATCGAATAGTCCACACCTTTATTCAATAATGCACTAACGTCGTGGCAACCGTGAACTACATCATGTATCTCCAAGGAAAATCCGCTTCCGGCTTTCCTCGCTGTCATTCGTGAATTGATGTGCATCCATGCTTGCGTCGATGGGAGGCGTTGCTTGCGGCGAGTGTCAGCGGGCTCGCTCCCAGAGGTCGCCGTCGTTGGTTTTCTCGCCTAGGACTTGGCGAGTGCGCCTACGACGCCCTTGTGAGGATTCAAAAATTTGGAGAAAATCGTCTTGGGGATTGGGACCGCGACTGCCACCGCTGTGGCATACGCTGCTGTGAGAGGTAATCATCAATAGCTCTTAGTATTCCACAGAATCTCGCTCGTGGCGAGTCGACGGTGATACCCTGGAATCCAAGATGGCGATAGAGACATTCCCGGTACATATGTCTTGATTCAGAACATGATAACACTGTGGTCGTCTATCCGGTGTACGCCATACGTCAGATTTTCTGGGAAGCGGCTGTCGATATGCCCAATTTTTCAAGTTGTGATTTGGCTGCAGCAAAGCAAGTGCATCCGGAGGCTTTGGGTTAACGAAGCGCTGTTTAGCAGGAATATATCGACTGACAACTTCCGCGTATGTTGCACGAAGTGGCTCCGTCGAGCCAGGCGGGACATAACTGGAAGGCGGCACTTGCGGAGCTTGTCGTACTTAGTTTTTAACGATGCTGTAGATGAGCCCTGCAGTAGGTTGAGACTGACACTGAATCTTTTGTAGCGCATCGCGAAGCACAGATCGAAAGAGGTCGCAGAGAGATTTGATTTTTATACTGCTTCCTGATTCAAAGTTGATGCTGCTTTCTGCACCTCCAATCTGGTCTGCTGACGAAGCGACACTCACTTGACGGTCGTACACAGTAGATAACTGCTGCAGCACTTGTTCCATAGTTGTCGTTTCCGTGAGAAACTCCGCCATGGTCTTTTGGGGACAGCGAATGAATCCAGCCAAAAGCTGCTCCTTCATTCCTCGCATTAAATGGCGAAGTTTCTTTTATTCTGCCATGTGGGGGTCGTCTGGACGAAACAGGCTCGTCTTGCCCTACACACCACTACTTACCCTCCTGCTAAATTTGATAAACCTGATAAACCATGGTCGGTTGTTCAGCCGTTGGATGCTCCAACTCGAGGATAAAATGCGAACGGCGTGTATCGATTTCCATATAACGAAGAAAGAGAAACGAGGTGGGCCGCGGCTGTGAAGAGAGCCACAGTGACAGGTAGCGTTTGAGTACGGAACGTGGAAGCCAGAGCGTGCAAAAACCGTTTTATCACAGATACGTGTGTATGCCACACTAAAAAAAGCATACGCATGATTTTGCTGCCAATACTATATTGGCAAATACATTGTCGTGCAAGCACTTATGAAATATATTATGGGAACGCGCTGGTGAAATCGACTTCATAGCTTGTCATTGTCACAGTCACGGTTCGCAAAAAAAAACAACTTCTAAAGCACTGACATTGCACGGCAAGGTGTTTTTATCAACGGAGCTGTACGAAAATGCGCGCGTGCCGCTGCTAACCCGCACGGGTCGTCGAACCGAAGGCCGTCATATCCCACAGTTCCCTGCGATTGCGCATTTTACCGGTAAACTATTTGGATGCACGACTGAATCGCTCGCTCAGCTCGTTCACGATCAGTGGTGCAGTTATGTACAAATTCCAAATCCAGACGGAGGCGTTTTGTCGGTGACGTCAAAAAGTAGGCAGTCCGCAGCGGTAGCGAGGAAGAAGGGAAGCGAACAGCCAATGAGGGAAGTGGAAGCCTGCGTTTTCATTTTGACGTTGACTTGGGGACCGTATAGCAAAGTGAAAAGTGTTTGTAACGTGTTGAAAAAATTTTTAACTATTATTGCTCACTATCAAAATGTGAAGGCACTAGTTTTCAAACGTTGAATAAGGAATACGGCACGATCCGAACGTATTTTTTCCGTTACTGTTATGAAATGACGCTTAATTTAGCAGGAGGGTAAGTAGTGGCGCTAGGTACACCCCCGTTTCAAGCAGTTACTTTCTCATATCTCCACCACTATTCAAACCTAAACGGCACAGGTGTTTTGTGGCACAACTTTTGAAGCCGTTGGCTCAGTCAAGCGCAATCATGGCGGAGGGCAATGGCATCAGTAGCCAACAGCAGCAGCGGCTCATCCGCGTTTGTGAGGTTCAGCGCGCGCTGGTGCTCGCCTTTATGAACGAACATCCCCAGCTCGCGGCGAAAGCCATCGAGCTGCGGCACGGCGTCACCGTCGCCGCCCGGCGGCGGCTGTGGCAAGACCTGAGCGACGCGCTGAACCATGAAGGGCCTGCGCAAAATAATGTGGAGTGGCAGGCCTGGTGGCGCAGGCAGGTGCACGAGGCCCGCCGTGACGCCGCCGCTGCAGCTGCCGCACAGCCGAGACTAGCTATGGTGGCTAGAGGCTCAAGCCACCACAGAATAACCTTGGCGGTGGAAACCCCATGCTCTCTGAGTGCCCCGATGCTGAAAAGTCGTGAAGCCCTTACATTTTATTCCAATCCATGCCACCTTGCAGCCATTTCAATCCATCCGGTTCCTTTCGGACGGTTTCTCCGAGCGTTTCTTCACCTTCGTCCAAAAACCGGAGAAAATTAGTCACGTGACACCTTGGCCCAGATCTTATAGAACGTCACAGCATTCGTAACGGCTTGAATGGGCGGGTCGCGTGAGACTCAATGAAACAGACCGTCTCCGTCCTGATTTGGAATTTGTACATAATTGCACCAAAGGATTGGCCAAGCTTGCTAGCAACTGACAGAAAAAGACGCTCCACGAAGAAAAGGGCTCACGGTTTTCGTACCAAGCATGAGCTACAAGCGGAAATTTACGTTCCTAATCTTGTCGAAGTCGTTCCAACCATTGTAATTGGAGACCCATTCGAACTGAGCCAGCCAGTCCTCGAAATCCTCCAAGATAGAACCATGGAACACCTTCAGAATATATGACTTCCGCATCGTAGGAGGCACAGCTGCAATAATAATAGTGTGTTATATATCACTTGCATAGCGTAATATATGTAGGTTGTATATCATTAGAGACTGAATAATTTTCTCTATTACATCGCCATGGCAATGTGGCTTCTTAATCCTTAGAAAAAAGTTGATTACAATAGACAAATATTTCCGTTCGCCTTGCTAAAGAATCCTCAGAGAATGCACCTTGTGTGAGAACTATACAGAGTAGTAGCTTTCCTTAAACAGCTTGTTCGCTTGTATAAATTCACAAAATAGATAAAATGTATACCTTCCTATATTTAACAACAACGCAAAAATTGCAAAAAGGCTCCATGGAATTAAATTAGCTTAGCTTTAGATGTACTAAATCATGAGCGTAGAGCTTGTTTAACAATTTCCCTTAGGAAACTAGATGACTTGTTTCATAAATCCTTCTTCAACATTCACTCATTGAGATGCACAAGGCTGCAAGAAACCACAGAAAAGGGTCGGTCCCAAAAAAAGAGATATTCTGAGTATTAGACGGCATGAAGAAATGACAAAGTAATGCATGCCGTTAGCCCGTAAGAGCGTACAAGAAGACATGCCAGTTTTTTTTCCCAGCTGGTCTTTTCCAAAGCTGTGATGCAGGTAATTAAAATTCCATCAATTTACCTCGCAGTCAAAAGAGCAATGAAGCATTGAGCCGATGATTTAAGCCATTGTTCTCGCATTCTGACTTCCTTCAGGGAAATAATGCGGCTCTCGTAGTGGCTGCGAGTAAAAATGAACAGCTGTGCACTATCTCAGAAAACGCCGAGAGTACGAATGCTAGAAAAATAGAGGCTGATTGACTCTTCATTTCACAAACTAGGGTGATCGTTAAGTGAAAGACATGCTAGGGCTGATGTCAAAGTAATATATAGACAACGACTAAAGAAAGATCGCCACATCTTGGCAATACTAGGAGAATCAACAAGCGACGATAAATCATGAAAATAGAAAAACTGGTACTCCAGAAAAGATGAGCTCTTAATGCGCACAGCATGCCGAGTGTGCATAACAGGCGTGACGTGTGAAAAAAACTGTGGCAGCTTCACATCAGTGATGCCGAGCCTGAAAGGAAAGCGCAGTGAGCTCGCTTTTCTTGTTTCTCGTTATAATTGTCTTTTTTTTTCTTTCTATCTATTTCACCTTTTTCCAACACGAAAGTGTTCGAAAACAGAGGAAATGTTTCAGTGATGAATTTTCGTCGCAGAAATGACGCCAACAAAATAGGCACGGCAAGCAAGAAAACGCTCGTGACCGGTAGTAAAACCCCCGATCTTTCGCTGCTCAACAAGAGAGGCCGGTCACGCTACCCACTGCGCCACTGCCCCTTACCATAGTAACATTATAAACACTCAAAATAAAGGGGACAGAATGAAATAAAATATTAAAAAATATTTTTTGCGTTATTGGAAATCTGTGGACTTTTTTGAACCAGAATCAGCTATTGTTTGTCTTAAAACGATTTCCTCTAAAATGACATTTTTTCTAAATTTGAGTGGTGACCTGGCATGCGCCCATACTTACGTAGCAAGGTATTCTTTACAGCTCAAGCATCATAGCCATACGGAGAAGTTCCAGTTTGAAACCTGGATAGCCGTTGGCACATTCAGAAAATAATCGGCCCAGAACTGCGAAAACGAAAGAAAGCAGAGGCACCAACCTTTCCGCTGGGAAATCTAGATCTGGTCGGGGACGTCTTAGTGGTGTCATCATTGGCAAGCACTAAAATATTATCATTGGGCCAGCTTGGAGGACATGGGAAAATCTGTCTGATCAACATATTTTCACGTAGAATCCAAGGATACCAACTAATCTTACAGGCTTCGTTCATAAGACGCCAAAAAATCGCGTAAGTTCAACAATACCCTGTCAATGAACAATCGTTCCTTTTTTGACAACACCTTATAGCATCTGTTATTGAGGCCATTAGAACAAAATATCTAGCACTAGCTCATCCTGAATTACTTGCTAAATTACTCTATACGAAAACTCAAAAGCACAACGATCGTTGGATCGTCGTGTGGGAGTGCGCTTTAAAAGAAACGTTTTCCTCGGAAACCATACACTCTCAATATGCAATCTTGATGCTGTGCTCACTTTCATTAATGGTAATACAGCTGCGTGAATGTGGTGAACTATTTTCCGCCGATTCTGCTGAGGTACAGCACAGTGCAGAGCCTACGCACCCTTGAACTCAAACGTGCTCATCTCGGATAGGGGGAATTGTCCTCCTGGGGATTTCACCGAAACAATTTTGTTGTAGCTATACCGGGCGCACAAAGGTGACTGCACTCACTGTACAGGGTCCGTTTGCGAAAAAGGCGCGCTTTTCAGACACAGCGAAGTGACAACTGAGGCACCTACTTGCGTTCATCTCTACCTTTGAGTACGTATCGTGCGTTATTTGTACCAGAGCATGCAGGGCAGTTTTTGATCTGCTTGCCATTCTTCACGTGTCATACCATTTTGTAGCTATCGCATTATTTGCTTCGTCTTTGCGACCAAGCCACGACTTTTCCTTAAATCCATAGATACGTTTTTATAAAGACCGTAGTGTTTATAACTATTGCCTTCCACATTGTAGTAGACTAGTGGTGCCTAGTGGTATTTGAACAATTGCCGCACCGCCTCCCCATTCACGAAGATGGCGTTTTTCAAACACTGAATAAATGCCTTTGGAGCTCTGCTAAACGTTTTGCTCTGCTAAGCGTTTGGAGCTCTGCTAAGCGTTTCGCTCTACTAAATGTATCAGTAAATGTCATAAAATGGAATCCCTGCTGCGGCGGCTGCATTGTAGATGGAGACGACGATGCTATAGGTCCATGTACTCAGATCATGGGTGAACGTTAAAAACCCCAGCTGGTTGAAATTTCTGGAACCCTCTACTACGGCGTTTCTTATAATCATATCGTGATTTCGGGCCCTTCATCCTAACATATCAATAACTAAATCATCAACTTCATAATAATAATAATAATAATAATAATAATAACAATAATAATAATAATAATAATAATAATAATCAGCCTGACAACGTCCACTGCAAAGTAAGGGCTTCTCCCCTAATGCGCCAATCAACCCGGTTTTCTGCTTTACGTGGTTACGTTATGCCCAAAGACATTTTAATACACATCGGCCCACCTTACTTTCTGTCTCCCTTTCGTGCGTTTGTTTTCCCTTGAAATTCAGTTAGTAACTCTTAATGACCAGTGGTTATCCTGTCTACGTGCTACGTGTCCGGTCCACGTCCATTTCGTTTTC
Organism: Rhipicephalus microplus; assembly: GCF_043290135.1. Taxonomy (NCBI): domain Eukaryota; kingdom Metazoa; phylum Arthropoda; class Arachnida; order Ixodida; family Ixodidae; genus Rhipicephalus; species Rhipicephalus microplus. The sequence goes on from NC_134701.1 coordinate 152,795,734, forward strand.
TTGATTTCAACTATGACATTTTGAAACCCTGGTTTTTTTCCCTGACTCACTCTACTCTTTTCGTGTCTTACGAAGGTTACACCTACATTTTCCTTTCCATCACTCGCGGCGTCGTCCTCAATTTAAGCTGAAGCCTCTTTGTAAGCCTTCAGGTTCTTGCTCCGTAGGTAAGTACTGGCAAAATGCAGCTGTTATATACCATCCTCTTGAGGATCAGTGGCTGATTATCATTCATGATTTGAGAATCCTTGCCGAACGTGATCCGCCTCATTTTTATTCTCCTAATTATTTCACTTTCATGCTTAGGCTGGGCGGTTACTACCACTCCTAAGTAGATATATTACTTTACAATTACAGCGTCTCTCCTATCACAAAGTGATGTTTTCTTAGACAGTTGCACATTACTGTAGTTTTGTGAATATTTGTTTTTAGAACTGCTTTCCGTGTACAGATCAGTGATAATGAGCTGTAATTCATCTCCTGAGTTACTCATTAAAACAATGTCATCAGTGAATTGCAGGTTACTAAGGTACCCTGCATTACCTCTTATCCCTAACGCCTCCGCGTCTAGGGTCCTGAATACCTCCTGTAAAAACGCAAAGAATAGCATTGAAGAGGCCGTGTCTTCCTGCTTTACACCCTTCTTTATTGTGATTCTGTCGCTTCGTCGGAGATAACTATGGTGGCTGTGGATTCTCTGTAGATTTCTGTATGTTTACGCAGGGTTCTTAGACGCCGTGATTCCGTAGTGCCTGCCTTACTGCTGATGTTTCAAGTGAGTCAAACGCCTTCTCGTAATCTCTGAAAGCGATGCATAGGGGTTGGTTGTATTCAGCGCAATTTTCTATTACCTGATTAATAGTATGAATATTGTCTATTATGAAGTAGCCGGTACAAAATCCTGCTTGGTCCTTTGGTTGATTGAACACTTATATCGCCTTAATTCTATTATATGCTGCTTTTGTAAATAATGTGTTTAAAAACGGGCTATCGATTTATAGTACTCTACTATGGGAGAGCGTAAAGCCGTCCCGTAGACCTCACACTTGATCAGTTCGTGGAGAAGGGGCAGTAAGATTAACGGCCTGTAATTTTTCAAGTCCTTGACGTCTCCTTTCCAGTGAATTAAAATGATGTAGGCGTTCTTTCATGATTCTGATACCCTTCGCATCAAAAGGTCCTTTGTATATAGAGTGGCTCACTTTTCTAACATAATTTTTTCGCCATCTTTCAGGAGGTCCGTTGTAACCTTAATCTCACCAGCGGCTTTGCCTCTCTGCATTCCATCTAGGGCTGTATTTGCTTCCCCTGTTTTTACTAATAGCATATCAAATTCCTCTGGTGCATTATTGTTTCTCGCAATATCATCCTGGTTCTTTTGACTGTTGTACAGCTCTCTGTAGAACTCCTCTGCTATCTCGACCATCCTATTTATATTTTTTGTGACACAAACGGTCACTAGTTCGGCCAAATAAACTCTTTCATCTTGGACTGTAAGCCTGCTTCTTTCAGCGACGTCACAACTACGTGACATCTGGTGGAGGTGCTGCTTCTTTCATGTAGAGGACACCCCTGCCAGCCCCAGTTGAGAAGGATACGTCTACGCGAACGTACAGCAGCGAGCTAGCCGCATTCAACGAGGGCTACATTTAGAATACGGTGATCTAGCCGATCATGCTCGTAAGCCCTTGGTCATGACCACCACTTCGGATACTATGACCGAACTTGTGCTGCCGACGCAGGTACTTCTACGGTATTGCAAAGAGCCCCCAACTTTTTAGGGATCATCATGTGAAGACACGTCAAGCTGGCTCGAACCGTACGACCGCGTCACTTCATGTATTACCCGGAGCAATGACGGAAGCTATGGCATGTCTATTTGGTATTCATGACACCGCTCAGACCTGGTTCGAAAACCAACAGCGAAGCCTGACAACGTCAAACTATTTTCGTATTAGGTTCTTTGCTATGTTCACAAGCGTCGTCCGCAAGGAGAGGGCCGAAGCTCTACTGGAAACACTTGTACACTGGAAACACAGCTGCCAAATGAGAACACGGCTTTCTTCAGCAAAGATATGATGACACTCTTTCTCCACGCTAACCCAGACATGGCTGAGGACAGGAGGCTACGCTTCTTCATGCGAGGTGCAGTTATTTGCGGAACTTGTTCGCAACCCACCCAAAAGTTTTGACGCATTTTTCACCGAGGCTACGACAATCGAGAAGGCACTTCAGATGCGCCCAAGGCAGTATGACCGTCACTCTTCAACAGTAAAATAGGCCGAAGTTCATATGCTCAGCACCGACGACCAGTGCGAGATCATTCGAGTGATCATGCGGGAGCAGCTGCGGAAGCTGTTACCTTCAGCGCAGCCTCTAAGGGATTCGATTGCTGACATAGTCGTCGAGTAATTTCGGCGATCACTTGCACTTTTCGAAGAGCCAACACAGTCCCAGCCGCAAGCCGTGAGCTACGCTTCTGCAGCCTGACGCTACGCCCACAGCAAGAGGCAGCACCATCGCAGTCTCGCCGCCAGATACCACTGCCACCGTCGCTATACCGTCTACCCACTGGCCAGCACAACGCTTGGAGGAAAAACAGACGTGTGGCGTGCTCGTGACCACCGACCTCTGTCTTACCGCTGCGGAGAAGCGGGCCACACCTACCGCCACTGCCAGTGCCGACAAATGGATCTACGGGCTTTCGATGCCAACGCACCGTGCCCACAGTTGGGAGAATGCCCCCGCGACATTGCCGACTACCTCGCAAGAGCGCAATCGACACACGGACGACATCAGGCCAATACTTATTGCGAGCTGGCAGCTGACCATAGTAAGTTTCAATCAGTCTTCTTTTTACACATTTACCTTACAATGATGTCTCATACCTTTCCCTATACTTTCCTTGAATTATTGTCTTTTAGACCTAATAAAGTGTCTTTAACAAGAAAAAATCAAGCCCTTAAGTACACACTTGCTTCCTTCATTCCTTCAATAACGAGGGTCTCGTTTTGGCAGTCCTGGTGCCTTTAGATATAATACGACAAATAATAGGGCAGCTGCTCGCTCGAAATAGGTTCACGCGCTTCGTGACGCCAAAAGGCTCATAAAGATTGTATCACATCCTCCGCGATGACTACTAGTGGCGCCGACTGACATTGCCATGTTTATTTCTCTTATATACCCAATTAAGTAGCTCGGGTGATAGTCGCCGTGGTAGCTCAGTGTTAAGAGCATCGAACTTGTTATTCGACGGTCGCAGGTTTGGTTCTTGGCCATGAGAAGTTATCTTTTCATTCACTTTTCTTTCTTCACATTTACGTGACAATTAGGTATGATTAACTTCGTCTATGATTCCTTGCATTGTCTGTTAGATCTCAATATTTTTAGGGACGAGACAGTGGATGAATTATAATTCAAACCAGCAGCAGCAGCGGCGTGACCGGTAGACCTTGTGATGATGATGATGATGAGACCAGACACCAAGCGGAGACCACTCATCGTCGTCCTCGTCAGGCACACGCGCGCGTCGCCCCCTAGAATCTCAGTTTGCATGCATGTAGCATAATCCCCGGCGGCAGAAGCAGCGTCTAGGCGCATCTAAATGTCAACGTCACCAGGAGAGAGGTAGAGTTTCAAGTGCGCAGCATGTACAATATCGGTAGCCTGTTGGGCACAAGAAGGTGATGGGGCAACAGGACCAATTTCATATGTCACAAGAGTAACCACACGAAGGACTCGGTATGGACCTGTGTAGCGAGTAAGCAGTTTTTCTGACAAGCCAACTTGACGGGTCGGAGACAAGAGCACGACCAAAGAACCGGGCGGAAACTGTAAATCGCGGTGTCGTTGGTCATACAAACGCCGTTGCTTCTCTTGAGAGGTCATAAGGCGAGTACAGGTGATTTCGCGTCCGTGAGGGGCTTGAGTGATAGCGTCAATGGCATATTGACTGGTCGGTACCGCAGGGGACGGTATGACGGTGTCTAGGGGCAATGTTGGTTCTCGCACAAGCAACAGAACTATTGGAGCGTAACCGGCAGTGTGGAGCGTAATAGGCAAATGTGACGTACGGCAACGCAAGATCCCAGTCGGTGTGGTTAGTAGAAACATACTTACGCTACCTACTAATAAGAACTTGCTGGAAGTGCATGAGGATGGTCTTTCTTTGAAGGCTTTAGTTGACACTGGAGCTCAGTTGTCTATAATGAGTGCTCGTCTGTGTCGCCGCCTCAGAAAAGTACTCACGCCTGCCGCAACACAAGCTGTCCGTGTCGCCGATGGTGGAACTGTAGCCGTCATTGGAATATGTACCGCTCATATTAGCCTTGCCGGCCGCCATGTTCCTGTTTTATTTACCCTGCTCGACAGTTGCCCTCATGACGTTTATCGACGCATTCTGCCCTGATAGACTGTTCCGCCGGCACTTTCTCTTTAGAACTTCCTCTTCTCCTGAATTCTCACCCTGAACTCCCGAACAACCTGTGCACCACTGACTTCTTCCGGATACCACCTAAAGTTCTCACAATCGTTCAATTGGCCACACCCTCTCCCGTGCCTGACGGTGATTATATCGCGACGCCTATTCCTGATGTTCTCCTGGCACGTGACATTACTGTCCCACACTTCGTCGTAATCATGGTTTCTAACCGAACATATTTACCTGTTATCAATTTCGGTTTAATAAACAAGTGCTACCTCAAAGAATATCCGTCGCCACGCTAAGACCCACAATTGACGACCACGTCACCTGTTTTGCGGCAGACGCATGTCCCGATCACCCACGTCCCTCGCAAGATGCCACGTGCCTGGATGCAACCTTACGCTCCATGATCACCCGGACCTCGAACCTCAGAAGCCAGCCACCGTCTGCCGCCTTCTGGCTTTACACAGCGACATATTTGACATATGCAGCCGTCCACTCAGCCAGACTTCACTCGTCAAGCACCGCATTACCACAGGCGATTCTCATCCCATTCATCGGCGGACATAACGGGTGTCTGCCACCGAGCGTAAAGTAATTCAACAAGAAGTTACCAAGATGTTAGCCAAGGTAATCATTAAACCCTCTTCAAGCCCGTGGGCGCCCCTGTTGTGCTCGTTAAAAAGAAAGATGGCACGTGGTGCCATCTTTCTTTTTAACGGGGATTACCGCCATTCGAATAGAATCACAAAAAAGGACGTTTAGCCTTCACCCCGCACCTTAACCAAATATGTTACGGAAGAGAGACGCCGTACCGACGAGGCTGCTGTGGATGAAACATATTTCAAACCAGCAGCAGCAGCGGCATGACCGGTAGGCCAGACACCGAGCGGAGACCACTCTTCGTCTTCCTCGTCGCCCCCTAGAATCTCAATTTGGATGCATTTAGAAGTATTACTGTATATATATATATATATATATATATATATACATATTGTTATGGCGTTTATTAGCAGGCACACAGCGAGTATAGGCAATGGCGACAGTAACGGCCAAGCACGGACTGCCAGCGCGAGCGGCGTCCCTTTTTGGGTAGACCCACTAGAAAACACTTGAGAGTTTGACCCACTTCAGTGTTCGGCGGCTTCTCTATCTACAATCACCCCGGGGTCGAAGAGGGAGCCGCCTGGCGACCTAGCAGCTTGTCACTACGAGTGGGTCATAGTAAGCCTTCAGGCGCTCCACGTTGAATATGTCGCGCCCGCGGCGGCGCATGTCCGAAGATTGTTCAATTGGCTCGATAAGATAGTTGACCGGAGATGTGCTCTCGATCACACGGTAGGGACCTTCATATTTCGGGAGTAGTTTGGAAGAAAGACCAGCTACAGAGGTCGGGATTGAGAGCCATACAAGGGAACCAGGAAGGAACGTGGGTTCAGAAGTGGCGGAGCCATCACGAATACTCTTCTGCTACTCTTGCTCATGTGTCGTAAATGTCTTGGCCAGCTCGCGACACTCTTCAGCAAGCCTGGCTGTCTCGGAAATAGGTGCACACTCAGATGGATCCGGCGTGTACGGGAGTATAGTGTCGATGGTGTGTGACGGGTGCCTTCCATACAGCAAGAAGAAAGGTGAAAAACCGGTCGTGCTCTGAGGGGCGGTGTTGTAGGCGTAGGTGACGAAGGGCAGTAGAGTATCCCAATTCGTATGGTTGGCGGCGACGTACATCGAAAGCATGTCGCCGAGGGTGCGAATAAAGCGTCCGGTCAGGCCATTCGTCTGCGGGTGGTAAGCAGTTGTTTTGCGGTGGACAGAATGGCACTCCATGAGAATGGCTTCGACGACTTCTGACAAGAAGACACGGCCTCGATCGCTGAGAAGCTCCTGAGGTGGACCATGGCACAGTATAAATCGGTGCAGTAGGAAGGACGCAACATCACGTGCAGTAGCCGCCGGGATAGCGGCGATTTCGGCGTATCGCGTTAAATGATCTACGGCGACGATGGCCCAGCGGTTACCAGCCGACGTCAGAGGAAGCGGCCCATACAAATCGATACCTATGCGCCCAAACGGACGCTCAGGGCAAGGTAACGGTTGTAGACTGGCTGGCGACATGTGTGCTGACGGTTTGCGGCGTTGGCAAGCGAGGCAGGAGCGAACGAACTGCTGCACGTAGCGGTACGTCCCGCGCCAGAAGTAGCGTTGTCGAATGCGACGGTAGGTTTTGAATACCCCAGAGTGCGCGCATTGCGAATCAGAGTGGAAGGATTCAAAGATCTCTGACCGCAGACTGCGGGGTATCACGAGTAACCACTGCCGGCCATCGGCGTCGTAATTGCGTCGGTGTAGAAGGCCGTCAGGGATGGCGAAATGGCGAGCTTGACGACGCAAGGCACGCGTGGATGGCGTTGCGGATGGATCAGCGAGCAAGTCGATGAGCGGGCTGATCGAATTATCCTTTCGCTGTTCGGTAGTGATGATGTCAACATCAATGCAGAAACTGCAGTCGAGGATATTGAGCAGAGCACATCACCTTCAGGCAGGGGGGAGCGCGAGAGGGCGTCAGAGTCAGCATGCTGGCGTCCGTTGCGTTAAAGCACGCGGATGTCGTAGTCTTGTAAGCGAAGAGCCCAACGGGCGAGACGGCCTGAGGTATGCTTCAATGATGAAAGCCAGCATAGTGCATGATGGTCGGTGACGACATCGAATGGGCGACCATACAAATAAGGTCGATACTTTGTAAGGGCCCAGACGATCGCCAGGCACTCTTTCTCCCTGACGGTGTAGTTTGTCTCGGCTCTCGTGAGCGTACGGCTTGCATATGCTACAACATATTCAGGGAATCCGGGTTTGCGCTGCGCCAGGACAGCGCCGAGGCCTACACCACTGGCGTCTGTGTGCACCTCCGTCGGGGCCGTAGGGTCGTAGTGGCGTAGAATGGGAGGAGACGTCAGCAAATGGCGCAGCTTCGCGAACGCGTCGTCGCACTCGGATGACCACGAATTGAAGGGCCCGTTGCTTCCAAGAAGCTTCGTCAGCGGTGATATGATCGTGACGGAATTTCGTATGAAGCGTCGGAAGTATGAGCACAGGCCCACGAAACTACGCAGTTCTTTGACAGATGCAGGTTTGGGGAATTCAGGCACGGCCCGAAGCTTGGCTGGGTCAGGAAGGCTGCCATCCTTAGACACGACGTAACCTAGGATGGTGAGTTGCCGTGCCGCAAAGCGGCACTTCTGCAGATTTAGTTGCAAGCCGGCATTGCTCACACGTGCGAAAACTTCTTTCAGACGTTGGAGATGCGTGGAGAAATCTGGGGCGAACACAACAACGTCATCGAGGTAACACAAGCACGTGCGCCATTTCAAGGTACGCAGAACGGTGTCCATCATGCGCTCAAAGGCCGCAGGAGCATTACATAGACCAAACGGCATGACGTTGAATTCGTACAAGCCGTCGGGTGTGATGAACGCAGTATTCGGTCGAGCGTCATCAGCCATGGGTATTTGCCAGTACCCCGAGCGCAGATCGAGAGAAGAAAAAAATTCGGCTACGTGAAGGCTGTCAATTGCGTCATCGATGCGCGGCAGTGGGTAAACATCCTTGCGAATGATCTTATGGAGCCGTCTGTAGTCCACACAGAACTGCACAGAACCATCTTTCTTCGCGACAAGAGCAACAGGAGACGCCCATGGACTGTTCGAGGGCCGAATAACGTCGCGTCTGAGCATATCATAACTTGCTCGTTTATTTCCCGTCGTTCAGCAGGCGACACGCGGTAGGGACGTTGCCGTAATGGTGGATGGGCACCAGTGTCGATACGATGTGTAACAGCGGACATGCGACCGAGAGATTTTCGCCCGACATCGAAAGAAGAATGATATTCTCGCAGCAGGTCCAGAAGCTGGGAACGCTGTACCGACGTAAGATTGTCACCAATGTAGGGGCCAAATGCATCAGGAGATGATGAATCATAAGTGAAAACAGCGCTGACGGTACACGAACTGGGACAACGCGAGTCATCAGGTACGTCTAGGACTTGTGCGTTATCCACTGGTTCCACTCTGCCGAGACATTCTCCTCGAACCAAGGTAACAGTGTACGAGATGGGTTAGTCACAAAAATAGCGGCGTTGCTCTGGGTGATTTGCACGGTCGCGAAAGGGACTAGCAACCCTTTCCTTCGGCAAGCACGGTCGGATGGCGAAACGAGCGCAATTGTGTCGGAGAGTCCAGCGCAGTAGACAGGTACACCCATCGCTGAGCTTGGAGGCACTATGATGTCGTCTTTCACGAGAATCTTACTCAGTTTTGAGGGACTGTCTTCCGGCGTCAAATGCGAGAAGGGTGAGAGTTCAATTTCGGCATTGGCACAATGGATGACGGCGTCGTTGCGGGAAAGAAAATCCCACCCCAGGATGACGTCATGAGAGCATGCAGGAATGATGATGAATTGGCCGACATACAGAGCGTCCTGAACGACAACGCGAGCTGTGCACTCTGGTGAAGAATGGATACGATGTGAACCGGCAGTACGAAGGGACAACCCGGAAATCGGCGTCGTCACTTTTCGAAGCAAGCGGCAAAAGTTTTCGTCCATAACGGATACTGCAGCTCCAGTGTCAATAAGAGCAGACGCATGAACACCGTCCACAAGCACGTCGATGACATTAGATGGGCGGCTCTGAGGGCTTTCACATCGCAATAGCATCGCAGTCCTTGCCTCGGGGACTGCGACGGCTAGTTTTCCCGCTCATGAGTAGCCGCACTTGGCCTCATGGGGGACAGGGAACGACGTCGTGGAGACGGCGAGCTTCGAGGAGATGGACCTGGGCGAGACGGCGGGGGCATAGACGGTGGTTCGTCGTGATAGGGACGGCTGAGGTGGCCAGCACTAGGCGAAGAAATTCGAGCCGGCTGTACACGATGGCAATAACGGGCTACGTGATCAGCGTAACCACAGGCAAAGCAGATGGGCCGGTTGTCGGGTGTGCGCCATGGGTTCGCTGGGGTAGGTCTTGTCCATGACGCAACAGCCGATGGACGGAACGGTGGCTGGAAAGGCTGCATGGGGGTGCTGGAGCTGAGTCTGAGAGGTCACGTCAACATACGTAGCCGGCATAGCCGCTGCAAAGGATGGAGGTCGTGCGGCAGCTTCGGCGTAAGTCAGAGGGGCGGTTGCTGGAACGACTTGGGGTGGCCTGGCTACCCAACAAGGACGCCACTCGCGCTGAGAGCCCGTGCTTGGCTGTGACTGTCGCCATTATATATTCCCGCTAGTTGCCGGCTAATAAACGCCTTAACAATTTGGTGGAGAGTGCTACGATCCCCTTTGATGCCCTGGGAACTGCGCTCACGTACCCTGCAATCTACCATGTCCCACGACGCCTCTCAGCAAACGCCTCCTTCAATGCCACCCCCTTGTCCCGGTGTCCCCAGAATCCGCGATCCACCCATCTTCATGGCGCTGATGGCACTGACGTGAAGGACTGGCTCGCCATTTACGAGCGCGTGAGCGTCCCAAACAAATAGGACGTGGACGGCAAGCTGACCAACTTGGTGTTTTACCTTTCCGGTGTCGCCAGTTTGTGGTACAACAACCACGCGTCCGATTTTGCCACCTGGTCCGATTTCAAGACCGCAATCGTCAACGTCTTCGGCCGCCCTGCTGTTCACAAGCTGCTAGCCGAGCAGCGTTTGCGTGAACGTGCTCAGGAGGCTGGTGAGTCATTCACCAGCTATAATGAAGATGTCCTAAACCTATGTAACAAATCCAATCACACCAAGTGCGTGTCTGACAAGATCCGAAACATCATGAAAGGCATTGACGATGATGCCTTCACGATGCTGCTCGCCGATAACCCCGGCACGGTGGCTGAGGTCATCACACTGTGCCAGAGCTGCGAGGAGCTCCGCCGGCAGCGTTCGATGACCCGACGCTCCCCACCACGAGCTGCAACGCTTGCTGGTTAAAGGCCAGTTGTGACCAAGTGGCGTTGACGACAGACCTGAAGTCCTTTATCCGCGAGGAAATCGCGCGTCAGTTCTCGCTCCTGCCCTTTGCCCACCAACCTGCTGTTCAACAAACGGCTACTACCGTTCTTCCTCCCATCCGCCGAGCGATTGAACAGGAAATAGCGGGGGTAATGCCTGCGTACCACCCTCCACAGCCTCCGGCTCCTGCGCCCCTGAGTTACGCGCAAGTGGTCGCCAGGCCACCCCAAGTCGTTCCAGCAACCGCCCCTCTGACTTACGCCGAAGCTGCCACTCGACCTCCGTCCTTTGCAGCGGGTTTGCCCGCTACGTATGTTTAAGTAACCCCTCAGCCTCAGCTTCAGTCCACCGTGCAGCCACCGTTCCGTCCATCAGCCCTTGCGACATGAGTGAGACCTACCCCGGTGAACAGATGGCGCACACCCGACAACCGGCCCATCTGCTTTGCCTGCGGTTACGCCGGTCACGTGGCCCGTTATTGCCATCGCGTACAGCCGGCTCCGATTTCTTCACCTGTTGCTGGCCAACTCAGCCGTCCTTATCGCGAAGAACCGCCGTCTATGCCACCTCGATCTCGCCCAGGTCCATCTCGAAGATCACCGTCTCCACGACGCCGTTCCCTGTCCCCATGCGGCCAAGTGCGGAAGCTCATGAGCGGGAAAACTAGTCGTCGCAGTCCCTGAGGCAAGGAATGCGACGCTATCGCATTGTGAAAGCCCTCAGAGTAGCCCCTCGAATGTCATTAACGTGCTTGTGGACGGTGTTTGTGCATCGGCTTTTATTGACACGGGAGCTGCCGTATCAGTTATGGACGAAAAACTCTGCCGCTTACTTCCAAAAGTGATGACGCCACTTTCTGGGTTATCCTTCCGTACTGCAAGTTTGCACCGTATTCATCCTACAGCAGGGTGCACAGCTCGCGTTGTCATCCAGGACGTTCTGTATGTCGCCCAGTTCATCATCATTCAGGCATGCTCTCATGACGTCATCCTGGATGGGACTTTCTCTCCCGCCATGACGCCGTCATCCATTGTGCCACCGCCGAAATTCAGCTCTCACCCTTCTCGCATTTGACGCCAGAAGACAGTCCCCCGACACTGAGCAAGATTCTAATGAAAGACGATACAACAGTGCCTCCAAACTCGACGATGGCTGTGTCTGTCTACTGCGCTGGTCTCTCCGACACCATTGGACTTGTTTCGCCATCTGACCGCGCTTGCAGCAGGAAAGGGTTGCTAGTACCTTTCGCGACCGTGCAGGTCAACCAGGGCAACGCTGCTATTTTTGTAACCAACCCGTCCCCGTACGCTGTTACCTTGCTTCGAGGGGAATGTCTCGGAAGAGTGGAACCAGTCGACGACGCACAAGTCCTGGACGTACCCGATGACACGCGCGCTCCCAGGTCGTGTACCGTCAATGCTGTTTCCACTTCTGATTCGTCGTCTGCTGATGTATTTGGCCTCTCCATCGCTGACAACCTTACGGCCGTACAGCGTTCCAAACTTCTGGACCTGTTACAAGAATATCGTTCTTCTTTCGATGCCGGGCGAAGTTCTCTCGGTCGCACGTCCGTTGTTACGCATCGCATCGACACTGGTGCCCATCCACCTTTACGGCAACGTCCATATCGCGTGTCGCCTGCTGAACGTCGAGTAATTATTGTTCAGGTTGACGATATGCTCCAACGCGACGTTATTCGGCCCTCGGACAGTTCATGGGCGTCTCCTGTTCTTGTTGCGAAGAAAGACGGTTCTGTGCAGTTCTGTGCGGACTACAGACGGCTCAATAAGATCACTCGCAAGGATGTTTATCCACTGCCACGCATCGATGACGCGATTGACAGCTTTCATGGAGCCGATTTTTTTTTCTTCTCTCGATCTGCGCTCGGGGTACTGGAGAGTACCCATGGCTGACGACGCTCGACCAAAGACCGCCTTCGTCACGCCAGACGGCTTGTACGAGTTCAACGTCATGCCGTTTGGTCTATGTAATGCACCTGCGACCTTTGAGCGCATGATGGACACCGTTCTGCGCAACTTGAAATGCTACACGTGCTTGTGTTACCTCGACGATGTCATTGCCTTTGCTCCGGATTTCTCCACGCATCTCCAACGTCTGAAAAAAGTTTTCGCACGTGTGAGCAATGCCGGCTTGCAACTAAATCTGCAGAAGTGCCGCTTTGCGGCACAGCAACTCACCATCCTAGGTTACGTCGTGTCTAAGGATGGCAGTCTTCCTGACCCAGCCAAGCTTCGGGCCGTGCCTGAATTCTCCAAACCTGCATCTGTCAAAGAACTGCGTAGTTTCGTGGGCCTGTGCTCATACTTCCGACGCTTCATACGAAATTTCGTCACGATCATATCACCGCTGACGAAGCTTCTTGGAAGCAACGGGCCCTTCAATTCGTGGTCATCCGAGTGCGACGACGCGTTCGCGAAGCTGCGCCATTTGCTGACGTCTCCTCCCATTCTACGCCACTACGACCCTACGGCCCCGACGGAGGTGCACACAGACGCCAGTGGTGTAGGCCTCGGCGCTGTCCTGGCGCAGCGCAAACCCGGATTCCCTGAATATGTTGTAGCATATGCAAGCCGTACGCTCACGAGAGCCGAGACAAACTACACCGTCACGGAGAAAGAGTGCCTGGCGATCGTCTGGGCCCTTACAAAGTTTCGACCTTATTTGTATGATCGCCCATTCGAAGTCGTCACCGACCATCATGCACTATGCTGGCTTTCATCATTGAAGGATCCCTGAGGCCGTCTCGTCCGTTGGGCTCTTCGCTTACAAGACTACGACATCCGCGTGCTGTACTGCAACGGACGCCAGCATGCTGACGCCGACGCCCTCTCGCGCTCCCCTCTGCCTGAAGCTAACGTGCTCTGCTCAGTATCCTCGGTTGTTGTTTCTGCCATTGATGTTGACATCATCGCTACCGAACAGCGAAAGGATAATTGGATCGCCCAACTGATCGACTTGCTCTCTGATCCGTCCGCAACGCCATCCACGCGTGCCTTGCGTCGTCGAGCTCACCATTTCGCCATTCGTGACGGCCTCCTACACCGACGCAATTACGACGCCGATGGCCGGCAGTAGCTACTCGTGATACCCCGCAGTCTGCGGTTGGAGATATGTGAATCCTTCCATTCTGATCCACAGTGCGCGCACTCTGGGGTATTCAAAACCTACCATCGCATTAGACAACGCTACTTCTGGCGCGGGATGTACCGCTACGTCCAGCAGTTCGTTCGCTCCTGTCTCGCTTGCCAACGCCGAAAACCGTCCGCACACATGTCACCAGCCGGTCTGCAACCGCTACCTTGCCCTGACCGTCCGTTTGGGCGCATAGGTATCGATTTGTACGGACCACTTCCTCTGACGTCCACTGGCAACCGCTGGGCCATCGTCGCCGTAGATCATTTAACGCGATACGCCGAAACCGCCGCTCTCCCTGCGGCTACTGCGCGTGATGTTGCGTCCTTCCTACTACATCGATTTATATTGCGTCACGGTCCACCCCAGGAGCTTCTCAGCGATCGAGGCCGTGTCTTCTTGTCAGAAGTCGTCGATGCCATTCTCACTGAGTGCCATTCTGTCCATCGCAAAACTACTGCTTACCACCCGCAGACGAATGGTCTGACCGAACGCTTTAACCGCACCCTCGGCGACATGCTCTCGATGTACGTCGCCGCCAACCACACGAATTGGGATACCATACTGCCCTTCGTCACTTACGCCTACAACACCGCCCCTCAGAGCACGACTGGTTTTTCACCATTCTACTTGCTGTACGGAAGGCACCCGTCGCACACCATGGACACGATACTCCCGTACACACCGGATCCATCTGAGTGCACACCTATTTCCGAGACAGCCAGGCTTGCTGAAGAGTGTCGCGAGCTTGCCAAGACTTTTACGACGCAAGAGCAAGAGCGGCAGAAGAGTATTCGTGATGGCTCCACCACTTCCGAGCCCACGTTCCTTCCTGGTGCGCTTTTATGGCTCTCGATCCCGACCACTGCAGCTGGCCTCTCTTCCAAACTACGTCCCAAATACGAAGGCCCCTACCATGTCATCGAGCGCACCTCACCCGTCAACTATCTGATCGAAACCGTTGAACAATCTTCGGACATGCGCCGCCGTGGGCGAGACATCGTCAACGTGGAGCGCCTGAAGGCTTATTGTGACCCGCTCATAATAACAAGCTGTTAGGTCGCCAGGCGGCTCCATCTTCGACCCCGGGGTAATTGTAGCGAAGCCTCCGAACTCTGAAATGAGTCGAACTCTTGAGTACCTTCTAGTGGGGCTACCCAACAAGGACGCCGCTCGCGCTGAGAGCCCGTGCTTGGCTGTGACTGTCGCCATTATATATTCTCGCTCGTTGCCGGCTAATAAACGCCTTAACAATATATATATATATATATATATATATATATATATATATATATATATATATATATATATATATATATATATATATATATATATGACGTATGAAGCGATGATTGGTAGAAGCCGAGGAGGAAGAAGTGCAGAATAGAATAAACATGGTGTATGAGCCAGGCCACGTCTCCCAGTCATCATAGCGTCACACGAGTCGACAGGATGGAGACCTGCCTGCCCCTTCATCAGTCACTCATCATCGACGCAGTTCCCCAGAAGACGCCCTGACCGTACATTGACTACCGAATCATCGCCTAGGAGGACAACGACCAGCACCATGACAAAACGATCGGCTGACCTCGACATCTCCAAGTACACCGGATCAGTGGACGACGGACCCGTGCAGGACTGGTTCAATCTGTTCGAACTCCACTCTACCGCTGCATCTTGGTCGGAACGGGAGATGATCATGAACTTCACTGACTACATCTCAGGTGAGGCATTCAAATTTTACCTCACCTACATCTTCGAGAACGATGAGTCTTGGAAAAAGATCAAAGAAGAAATGATCACCCGTTTCAAAGAATACGATGAAGACCTGTACATACCTCATCAGCTGAAGTCTCTTCAACTCAACCATCACAGTTACGCGAAGTCTTCCCGCAGTAAGCGTATTTCCCAAACAAGACTTCAGAGTAAATATTCCACCATTGTATCATCGTACGACTCGTCCAAGTACACTTCACGCATTACAACACCAACTATGGACTTGCACGTCGCAGCAGAGAAGGTAATGCCACCGTATGCCGATAGGATTGTAGACCATTTTGCCAAAAGACCGGACTTACGGTTAGATTTTTCACGGGCAAAGAAATCGGCATTTCCAATGTATTTACGGCACCATAATACTTCAGGTATTACTGAACAACCCGAATCACTTGATGCTTCGTGTCGCACACATGGCCCACACGGCTTTGGACGCGTGACGGCATTTACGCATGACGAGTTAGTAAATCCGCACGAAACCAACCCAGACAACGAATGTTCACAGGAATCTCATTTGTTCAAAGTGTTCAGTTCAGCAGTTCCACAGAGACAGAAGCATTCACAATCAGCATCTTGTGAAGAAAAGTGTTCTGCAGAAGCGTCGAGTGTTCATCAATCACAAGATCGAAGCGACGTGAATCGAGTATACAACCTCACTGCATATAATGAAAACAAAACCGCAGGTGCGACTTCTGATGACATAAGTACGCTTCAGGCAACGGCCAACAATCAACGGTTTATAAATACAGAAGATTCAAGTGCATCAAACCCGCCACATTATCTTGCGCCGGAAACAGTTGCATTGGTTGGCGTCGTAGAAACCTGCGGAGGACTCGCTAAGAATCCTGGCGCAACACGATCAATGTCACACCACAAGCAATTTGACGAAACAAAGAAATTACAACGTCAACGCATACTTCAACATTGTCAACGGCGAAACAAAACTTCATCGAGTGCACTCTTAAGGCTTGAAGAACATTGCAAAAAGGCTCATTGTGGTGGAAACATTCTCCAACAAAGATCAAGAATGTGCCTTCCATCAAACTATCTGCGACATCGCCGTAGAAGAACTTGCAAAAGCCACAAAAGCACCCCTTGTACTCGGCAGAAACACAGGCAGCGCCCAATCAACCTCGATCAACGCGCACGCAAGCTGCCTGCACGACCTGTGCCACGACGAAGAATTCGACACCTACGATATCTGAACTGTCTATTCTGCAAGGTGTTCGAACCTCGTTTGTTCTTCACAAGAATGCCGGCTGCGATTTCCGCTATCTCCACGTCCAAAGCATTCTTGTGTTATCCAGGACGCAACCATCAGCCTCGCCCACCAGAACTCCTGCGTTAACCGGACTGCTGCACTTTTTCCCGAAATTTTGCGAGTTTACGGAGCACAACGGGACCATGAAATCAATTGTGCATTTTGACAATTGTGACTTCTCAACCTCTCCTTGTGTACTTTTCCTTGTTCGTAATCCATGCCTTCTTTCGGGGGCAGGGGGAATCGTGTGACGTATGAAGCGATGATTGGTAGAAGCCGAGGAGGAAGAAGTGCAGAATAGAATAAACATGGTGTATGAGCCAGGCCACGTCTCCCAGTCATCATAGCGTCACATATATATATATATATATATATAATTTTATATATATATATACATATATGCCTTGCATGCAGAACGAGGGTCTCGTATTGGCAGGCTTGGTGTGTTTAGGGTTGTATAAGAGGGACAATTATTCAGCTACCCGGTCATAATAAGTTCACGTGCTACGTGACGCCAAACATGCGCATAAAAGTGTTTTCACACTCGTCGTTTGGCTTATAAATGGCGCTTACTGTCACTCCTACTTCTAAATTCGCATATAAACCCAAAATGGTGGACGGAGGGAAGGCCGCTTTGGTAGCTCAGTGGTTAGAGCATCGAACGATTTATTCGAAGGTCGTAGGTTCGATTCCTACCCACGGCTGGTTATTTTTTCATCCACCTTTCTTTCGTCTTATTTACATTTCATTGGTTTTAATAACTTCCCCTGTACATTCCTAGGCATTACTGTCTGATATATATATATATATATATATATATCATGAGACCACGTTCAGTGCGGCAGTAACTAGGTCATCTTTTTAATCCAGATGAACGAGCCAAAGAGGCCGAGCCCGCGTGACATACGATGTTTGTTCAGATCACTACAATTGTTTGGTCATACAGATGAAGATGAAGTACTTAGGCAGTGCTAATAGTAAATATATATATATAAATATATATATATATATATATATATATATATATACTCTTGCAGTTATGTGTGTGTTTGGTTCATCTCTTCAACTACATTGAATTCACGCGTCATTTTCAGTTTCGGCTGTTACAGATTTGACAACAACAAGTTCTGTAACAGCAAGGATCTTGTGTACAGGTAAGCGCTGTGCGCTGGAATTGTGCATGTCTTTCCGATTGAAATTTATAGTACGAACAGGCATCCAATCTTTATTCACGATTGAGCAGCCATCCCAATTAGTTACACGCTAGAGAACGAGCTAGTAATGGTTTGTTCACTTTTCCAGTCTTGGTCTTCGGTAGGGAGTCCACAATGTAAATACCCCCGTGTAAACACTTATGCAGTGTCAGGTGGGCTGCGAAAATGACGACAAAGTGTCATTCACAATGAAGCCGAAAACAAAAGACAACTGAGATAATTACGAAACCTTCAAATATTTATGGTTGCATAGGTGAAGGTATTTTGGTGACACCACGTTCAAACAGTGAGAGTTTTATCAATGCTCAATATCTTTAGGATTTTATAATGCCATTGGGGCCAACGTCACGGGTATGCACGCAAGTTTAAAGAAAATGTTCAAAAAAGGTAATAATAAATGTCAGAAAGGTGGCGCTCTCTCATTCTTGAACTTTTCATTGTAGAATCACTCTGGCAGCACGAATCCCTATTAGAAAACTTTTACAGCTTTGCGAAACTCTGATGTTGTACTTGACCTGACAAAGAAACGTCAATTGTATCACAGCACATAAAAGTACAAATGCACTGAAGACCTCCTCACAAGTAATCACTGTCTTGTCTATGAGCGTTCACGCTGTTGTACCTTTTTACTCTATACTCATGAAAATTATTTTCTGTGTTTAACATCATGTCATTTGACATGACATAATATATTTACTAAATTCCTACTTCGATGCCACAAGTTCTGCAAAGTACCGCGTTCATACGTGAACTTCGGGTGTGCTCACTTTTTGTGTCAGTGTGCTAAAACACCTTAGAAAAAGTTATTGACATGGTGAAGTACATTTTTGAAGCAACCTAGCGTTTTTTTTCCGTGAGACGATCTCTTGAGTGTTGAAGGTAATTTAAGTAAACTGAGGTTAATTTGCATTATTGCTGCGAGTATGATTGTGCGAAAAAGCTGCATTGAGCAGTTTTAGTAGCACAGGAAGTAGCTTCTGTACGTTCATCATGTAGGTACAGGCTTTTAAATCATGGTAAACGTCATCAATCGTGTTTGTCATTTTCGGCATTTGCATTTATCGTTAATTCACGTCACATAATACAAAATTTGGTATGTGTGAATCCAGTAATTTAGTACATGTGAAGCTAGTGAAACGGCCACAAACGCATCATGAGCGTGGCATGTAGCCATTTCTCACATGACACGCCTTCTACGATTATCGTGTTTGCACCAGTCATGTATCTTCGTCATTTATCTACGGCACAAAATACCAAATTTGGTATACGGGAAGCTAGCAAAACGACCACCAGCGCATCATGAGCGTGGTGTGTAACCATGACTTATGAGACATGCATGCCATGATTTTTACGTTAAGGTCGTACATATTTGCCATGCAGTCACGTCATGCCACATAGGTTTATCAATTTGCCATCTGAACGAAACACCCCAAGCGCAACAAGACCGTGACATGTTAAACAGACATTCGTTACATAAGTGTCATAATTGTTTATGTTATGACTTTGGTCAGTTATGCTCATCATACAGTCATGTTATGCCGCACCGATTTCGGTACAGATACCATTATCGAAGCTGCCAGGAGACCTAAAAGTTGAGGCGTCTAGATAGACGGACAGATTAAGTAAAATCACCAAAGTTCGCTGGAAATGCTTCGCATTGAAAAGGCGTCACACGGTCTTCCATCTGCTTGGCAAGGCAGGGTTGGCGGAAGGGTTATATATGACGGTAGAGTGTGTAACGCACGCGCTAAACGCCGTCATTGCAACGTTGGCTACTAACTGCTAAAGTTCTGCCTCAGAAATATTAGATGATTGGAGTCGTGTAATTAGGCAGACATAATCAGTGTTTAAAAATGAATGAGACTGCATGCAAATTTTGAATAAATGAATATTTGTTCAAGAATTGATAAAATTTCTCTTCACCTCACATCCGACTACATGTGCTAAAGCCATTGCTACGAAAATAAGATGGTTGAGGACAAAAACAATTGAATCATCACAAAATGCACAGAACCAGAACACGATAGAAAGCAGGGATTCAAGCTTGAATTGCAGAGAGCAAATACGTTGTGGTGGTGGTGTATGACAGTTTCCTTTCAGGAAAAAAAGCGATCAAAGCACGGTCTCTCGAGCTGGCTTACATGAAACAGTAGTTTTTATCTCAGCCACGAGAGTGGCGATGTCTTGCTTCTTGCCTTCTTCTGTGAGAACAATGGCCGCGGCTGGAGCTTCTCCATACTCTGAGTGCAAAAGCCCTACGACAGAAACTTCGGTGATATGTGTGCTGTGTACGCGGAGCAGCAGTTCTTCAAGCTCGGATGGAAAAACTTGACAGTCCATGCACTTTATCATTTGCTTGAGGCGTTCGCAGAAATAAAGCTGACCATCATGGTCGTAGTACCCAGCGTCACCTAAAAAATACAAACGAATGATAGAGAGTTTCAATGCTGGGTGACGAAGTGCTTAGGACCCCGAAGGCTCAAAGGCACGCGGCGTTGCGTACCCAAATAAAATGCATTTTAGCGTCGTGTACGCAAAAGCGAGCCGCATGAAGGTCACACGTGATCACTGTGTCTAGTGAAGTAGTTACATTTTTTTACAATTTAAAATATACACTTAAGCAAAAATAGCGACATGAATTGAATTACTTTGAATAAAACATTCTTAAATGTATGAAAATGTTATACGCCCAGGCCAAAAAAGCAAATTTTTTTTGTATTTGCCTCATTTACCACGAAAGCCGATGCCAAGCAATACAGGCGGGTAGTCGTATAGTCTGACAACGATCTAAGTTTGTGTAAACGACACACACTGTGACGCGCATGAATAGAACTAGCAGTGACTGACCTCACCGTGCTACCGTTGCACTGTCGGCGTTGCAGCGTGCTCTGCGACCAGCAGCTCTATACCTCAAATTTTTCGTGGTAGAAGTAGAGGCTTTGTTTATGACCAAGCGCGTAAACAATGGCTATGCAAATCAGCTTCTGGCCATGTGGACGTGAACACCACAAATAAGTTTTGTGGCCTATCTAGTACTGTCTTCAAACAGGCCCTCGGCCAGCCCCTCACGCAGCACGAAAATGTCCACCTCTGGCACAAAGTAAAGCCTAGCGCTGCGCTGGTTCACCTAAGGTGGCATCTGGGAATGCGACCAAGCCGTGTTTTTTGAGATTTGGCGCCTCTGTGTTCGGGAGTAGGGCGGATGGCTCTGGCCAGCTTTGGCTTTGCTCGTCGTGAACGTGGGTTACGTGACGGGTAACATGATCTGCCAGGTTTAGAAGTTCCTAACGATAAGGGGCAGCCTATGTTCACTAGAAGGCCAGTGGAGGCATCGATATTTATGGCCACATGGGCATATGGCCCCAGTGATTCAGCGACGCATCTGCTTGAGGCTTCGCTCATGCGTAATACCGTCGCCTTTACGTCCGGGGTACCCAAGCCGCTTAGGTACCCAGCAATATAACTCTCTAATGTTACTTACAAGTAATGTTACCTTCAAGTAATTAGCATATTTAGGCATGTTTAAACTGGGACTGAGCATACGTATACGTGTATATCATAACTCATACGCATATGAGCGATTTCAAACAAGAAAAGATTATCCGAGCTAGATGCAAAAAGGGCTGCAAAAAGCAGTGGCAGTTTAAAGCCACGGCTAAACGTTGAAATGTACAACAACAAATAGTAACATTGTAAAAACTTATGCTAGCAGCAGAACAATTAAATCATTTGAGGAATAACGGGACAATTCTGTGTCACTTTTTTTTCCACCGAAAAGCTGCCTCAGAAGCTGCAATTCTCATCACCATCAGTACTGTGATTTTCTACTTGAATATGTAAGAAATGTTTACAAAACAAAGAAAAACATCTCAGACGTCTACAATACAAGGCGTTGGGTTCACTACGTATGAGTTTTTATACATTTTGTACCATTGCATGGCTGATAGCTAAAGTTGTAGATTTATGGTAATTTTTGTTTTATGGATATCGAAGAACTTTGTTCGAGGAATGATCTGCAATCTGTTTGCAAATTCAAGCAGTGTTTCGGTCAAAAATTGTATCGAAGCGTAGAAAGTCAAATGGTACCATAACTTGATGGCTTTTAGCCTTTGTTGTGTCATGTTTGAAACACATTTTTATTGTGCATGTTTTTCACTTATTTTATTATAATTTGTCCCCGTGTGCGTGTGCTACAGCTAAAAATGAACAAAAAGACCTGGCGTAGCTCAGTAGAGTACTGTACAGTAGAGTACAGTAGAGTACTGGGCTGCCCCGCAGAGGACCTGGGTTCGATTCCCATTCTGTTTGGCGTGCTCTTATTTATTTGGTATTGTTTTCTTATTCCGTGCAATAGTGGTTACGCACACTGGCCGCGGCTGTGGCAGCGGTGGACAACAACGCGGCCAGAATCAGCCCTTTTTGTGATTTTATAACAGCTTTCACTGCGAAACCCAAACCTGGATATCTCATCAGGGTATAGATTCAAGCTAGCTGGAGTTCCATGCTTCACTACATCTTCTGCCAAACGTTTTGAGACAAAAAACAAAAAAGACACAGACAAGTGCAATTTGCTACTGAATTTATTACTAAATTTTGTTAAAAGTTACGCCTGTCTGTGTTGTTTTTCGTACTTTGCCTAACACATATTTATGCGTAAGGGTATTGATTTTAATATGCTGCCTCACCCGACTTGCACCAGCTTTCTTCGTCGAATAGCTCAGCAGATTCACGTGGCCTTTTGAAGTATCCTCTCACCATAGTAGATGGCGTTCGAAAGCAAATTTCCCCGATCTGGTGCGGGCCGAGCTTTTCACACGTGCTCACGTCCACGACCTGAGGAGAGGAATGTAGTGGCTGTAGGAGGGCTTCAACGTTGAGTACGAAAAATACTAAATTCACTTCTCTGCCGTATAATCCAAGTTATCAAAAGGGTGGTGCCGCTAAATTTCTGGCATGCGTGTTCTTTGCTGTAAGCGCATACGTGTTATTTGCTTTGCTGTAAGCCTACCAGCCCGGCGCAGCCGGTGGGCTGGGCCGGGCCGGCTAAGGCCCTATTGAAGAGGGCCCGGCCAGGGCTTGGGTTGGACCCAGATCTGAGTAAGGCTCATTCACCCGGGTCTCATATACAAAGCGTTTTAAGAAATGTGTTAATATTACTTGAAAATAACAGACAGAAGGCATCTGCATGCAACCCGCGGTGTTTCTTTGAATTTGGCAGCAGACATTTTCAAATGCGTAGAAACATTAATTGCGAGAGAAATGGAAGAAATTTAACATACCAATTTTTTATACAACCTAAAATAATGACTTTTTTTATTGAGGGCGTTTTCAAAATAAATGGTAGATGCGCCGTTTGGTGCGCCAGTTTTAGTTTGGCCTGCTGAATCAGCCACACTGCATCTCTCCACAGTGATTACCTCAGGCCGTCTTTCCAAATTTGAAAAGTGCCTATCGACTATTCGTAGGAGGCATTTAATTCACCCATTGGAGTCGATCAGCTATTTTCAATGGTTGAAAAGTGAAATTTATTCGTTTCTGTAGTTACTGCCGTAATTAGTGAAGATGAAAGCTGTCGTTCTTTCTTTCATCTGCGGCGACATTACTGAAGCTTCACAGACGAACTTGACGAAGTCGTCATCGCAGAAAGTAAACCATTAGAAGATGCAGTTGTTTTCCCAAGTGTTGCCTACGTACGTGTAATATGTCTTCTGATTGGATGTGACTGATTGTGGAAACTAATGCCAAATAAGAGAGCACTCTGGCGTCGAATAGCACAGCAGTAATTGCTATAACAGGAAAATGGAGTGGACTCTCGAAGGACCATCTTAAGTCGAAGAGCAAAGTGGATAGTTTGCAAGCAGTCGTATCTGCGCCTTGCGAACAGGTATTTGTGAAGTAGAGAATTTCTTTTATTCGTCACAACAGGTTTCGAAGCTCGATACAGGTGGTACTGCAGAACAGACATTCTTGAAGCAAGACATCGACATAACAAGTTTCAACGAAGTCATCAACTCCCTACATGGTCGCTATGAAGTTGCAATACGAAGGACATCAGCGAAAGATCGTGAGAGTGTTGCAATTACCGCGATGAAAGAAGCAGTGGAACATTGTGTAAAAAGTACAAAGCCACACAAGAAAAACGTACTTACGGAGAAGATCAACACTGATAAAATCAGTCAGAAGCAATCCACGAAACATGTACAAAAAATACCCCAGCTGTGTTAAAGGAGCAGAAGAGTATCCTTTAATGTCCAACTTGATTAAGGACTGGAAGATAAAGACAGTCTTGGCATCGGAATTCCCTTCGACAACGCGAAAATTTCTGAGCACCGCAACTTGCCTGAAAGGCTGCGCCCATGTCAGCATTATGCGCTCCTCAATTCGAGTGATGTTTAAAGAAATTTATTCTCACGGACAGTGAACATCAATTACAATCCATCAGAACAACGTGACAGAACACAGCGTCCACAGACACACCAAAAGTTGTTACAAAAAGATAGGTTTATATATGTCCACGGAACACAGCATACACAAATACACCATAATTGTTACAAAAAGATATGTCTGCATATGCACAATACATGTAAACAAAAAAATGCATGCGATGCATGAACTGTATGAGATGCGAATAAGTGTACACGTTCTTTCACCCACGAAAGACAACGCTGTGCACAATTCTTCTCAAACTGACCTGCAATGTAGTACTGGTGGCAGGTTTCTTTTCGGCGTGTTTGAACGATAAAGAATCGCAGTGAGTGGATCAACTAAAAGGCTACTGATACAACCATCTTTTTCCAGGTTTCCCGTTAGTGAAGATGAAATGTCCTTCTCTATACCCGTTTCGCCCTTCTAGAATTGCAGCTCGTGCTCGGCTCACGTGACAGACAGTCTGCCTTCTTCAGTGGGCGCTGCTGATGATCAACAGCATGAAAAAAGCCAGGGGCCAAATGCTTTTTAGGGGCGTAGCTACTTATGTCGTGGGTCGAGCGTTCACGTTGTATGTAGTAGTAGTAGTAATAGTAGTAGTAGTAGTAGTAGCAGTAGCAGTAGTAGTAGTAGTAGTAGTGGTGGTAGTGCGTCGTAATAGTGGATAGCCACCTCTAGGCCTTCCCACCTCTACTTTAGTCCTTTGAATGTCCGCTGGATGACGGTACTTCTATATGATGTATATATGATGAAAAATTGCGAGATGGCGGTACTTGGAGTGTTCACTACATGTACGGGCGCTTGAACAGACGCACGAAGGGACGCGCGGACGGACGAATGGATGGAAGCATAGCTGAACAAATGGACGCATGGACGAACGCATGGACAAATGGACGCACGGACGGAGGCACGAATGAATGAATGAATGTACGTACGGACGAACGAACGAACGAACGGATGGACTCACAGATGGATGCACAGACGGACGCGCGAATGGACGCACGGACGGACAGACAGACGCACGGACAGTGGCACAAAGGGACACACGGATGGACGAACTGATGGTTGCTTCGCTTCACTCATCATCATGCACTCCATGCATATAGTGTGATTTTTTACTTGTCTCTTTGCTAAAAAATCTCAAAACATGCCTTCGTGTCAAAGGCATATATATCTCAGTATTATATATAGGCCTTCAGCAGGGGCATTTTGTTATCTCTCTTCCAGAATTATTTTCAGTGGATCTCTGTTGAGCCCTGAATCCAAAGAGTTGTAAGCATATCTATCTATCTATCTATCTATCTATCTATCTATCTATCTATCTATCTATCTATCTATCTATCTATCTATCTATCTATCTATCTATCTATCTATCTATCTGTCTGTCTGTCTATCTATCTATCTATCTATCTATCTATATATCTATCTATCTGTCTATCTATCTATCCATCTATCTATCTATCTATCTATCTATCTATCTATCTATCAAGCTGCCTACGTCCCAGTCCTCTAGTGATCACGTCATTAACTTGGGTTAGAACAAAAAAGAAGTTTGTTCTGGCAGTGCTTGGTCCAGCAGTCGTGAATGTACAGTAAGGGTGGTCACGCCAAACCACTGGACTAAACTCAGTCATAAGCTGCTTCGCACTTAAGACGCGAAGGAGCTCTTTGACTAGCCTGTGTCCGCCCGTCCACATCACTACCCTCGCCGCAGGTGTTTGAGCGGTGCAAGTAGCTCGTCCCTTCCTAGCAATGCACGTTCACATCTCTTTTCCTCGTCTGCCACGCACTCGCCGCTTCTCAGCTCTCTCTCACTTCACCTTCTCCACCGGTCGCAACACTCGAGCACACTCTTCACGTGGGTATCATCTCAACCACGCCACCTCTCTCCATTTGTCGGCGAGAATAAGCCGCGAGCTGACGTGTTTGCACCTCGAGAATCTTGCGGCGCCGACAATAGAAAGAGGGTGATTCCACGAGAGATCGACACGGGTCCAAAAGTTGATAATTTTGATTTCATTGAGTATTTTATATTTCGTGCACCTCTCACCAGGTAGCCCGAAAGTCAACTTTGTTATGTGATTAACGGCATAACTTATGAGAAAAAAAATATCAAACTTCACCAACACGGAAGCACCAATATCGTCACCTCTCATTTTCGAAAATTGCAGATTCTCTAAAAAGACAAATATTTTTGTTTCAAGGAAGATAATTTTTTCCCCGAAATGCATGTCTAATGAAGAATGAATTCATACGGTTTAAAGTTTGTAGACCTTAAGAAAATAGCTTTTAAAAATGTCTAATTTTGCGACAGTTTAAAATAAGTTACGTATTCCCCAATTTTTTCTCCGAAAGTATTGCAAGCAGCGTTTTTAAACTTGACACATTTTAAGGATATAGTGTGTTCATTAGGTACATAAATTATTGCTGCTGTAGGGAAAATGTAAATTTTTATATATTGCCTAAAATTCTCATATTGGCAAAAGTGTACTCCACTGAAATTTGAATAACAAAAAAACTCCATCTTCGATTTTTCTTAAAATCTTGTAAATAGACAACCGAAGGCCACCATACAGTAATATAGAAAAACTTGTTGCATTATTTTGTTTTTAGCGACAATATTCGTGGTACGATTCAGAGGTTTTCGGAGAATGCGCTGATAAGTTGAGAAATCTAGAAATTGGAACAGAAAAGCGCCAATAAGCTTCAAACGCGAGTAAACGTGACCACATTTGGTGAAGAAAGGCTGTTTTAGCAGATAGGAGTAACTATTTTGAACACGGTATTTTACGGTATTCGCATTCACTCTTATACGTAGAGCAAAGAGACTTCCGATATGTGGTGCTTCTCCATTGCTGACACACAGATGGAGCTGCTGTGACCGCCATGTGTTTGCAACACGTTGGGTGAGAGGATTGAATGTTGAATGAGTTCATAAACGATTCATAAAAAATTTTTATCATTGGGGCACGAAGACTGCCGCATTAGACAGAATAACACGCTTCAGGGTAAGCTGTCATCCGTCGTCTGTTCTACAGATGAATTGCTGTGCACCGCATCTAAAGGCAATGCTTTAGATCGTATGGTTAAAAGTAGGGACAAAAATTACGCCTCCCGTAATTTTATCGACAAAAACATTGTAAAATTCATTTTAACGTACTATACTTCAGTTTTGCAATCGCACTGTGGACACATGCGCACAAGTATCCACAGTGCGATTGCAAAACTGAAGTATAGTACGTTAAAATGAATTTCACATTAATTTTGTCAATAAAATTACTGAAGGCGTAATCTTTGTCTCTAATTTGAGCCATATGATCTAAAGCATTGCCTCCGAGATGCGGCGCACAGCAATTCATCTGTGGAG
The DNA here is from genome assembly GCF_043290135.1 of Rhipicephalus microplus. Classification (NCBI taxonomy): domain Eukaryota; kingdom Metazoa; phylum Arthropoda; class Arachnida; order Ixodida; family Ixodidae; genus Rhipicephalus; species Rhipicephalus microplus. The sequence continues at coordinate 152,823,347 of NC_134701.1, forward strand.
CTGAAGACAGATGACAACTTGCCCTAAAGCGTAATTTTCAGTTTAATGCGGCAGTCTTCGTGCCCCGAATGATAAATATTTGTTATGAATCGTTTATGAACTCACTAAACATTCTTTTCTCTTAATCAACGTGTTGCAAATACATGGCCGTAACAGCAGCTCCATCTGTGTGTCAGTAATGGAGAGGCACCACATATTTGAAGTCTCAGTGCTCTAGGTATAAGAGTGAAATCAGATACTGTAGAATACCCCGTTAAAAATAGTTACTCCTATCTGCTAAAACAGCCTTTCTTCACCAAATGCGGTCACGTTTACCCGCGTTTGAAGCTCATTGCCGCTTTCCTGTTCCGATTTCTAGATTTCTTAACTTATCAGCGCATTCTCGAAAAGCTCTGATTTGTACCACGAATATTGTCGCTAAAAACAAACTAATGCAACAAGTTTTTCTATATTGCTGTATGATGGCCTTCGGTTGTCTATTCACGAGATTTTAAGAAAAATCGAAAATGGTTTTTTTTATTATTCAAATTTCAGTGGAGTACACTTTTGCCATTATGAGAACTTAGAGGCAATATATAAAAATTTACATTTGCCCTGCGGCGTCAATAATTTATGTACGTAATGAACACACTATACCCTTAAAACATGTCAAGTTTGAAAACGCTGCTTGCATTGCTTTTGGAGAAAAAAAATTGGGAATACGTATTTTATTTTAAACTGTCGCAAAATTAGACGTTTTTAAAAGCTATTTTCTTGAGGTCTGCAAACTTGAAACCGTATGAATTCATTCTTTATTAGACATGCATTTCAGGTAAAAAATATCTTTCTTGAAACCAAATTATTTGTCTTTTTATAACATCTGCAGTTTTCGAAAATGACAGGTGACGAAATTGGTGCCTCCGTGTAGGTGAAGTTTGATATTTTTTTCTCTTAAGTTATGCCTTCAATTATAAAACGAAGTTGACTTTCGGGCTGACAGGTGCAAAAATATAAAATACTCAATGAAATCTAAAATATCAAAGTTTGGACCCATGTCGATCTCTCGTGGAATCACCCAAGATTTAGTTTGGCGCGCTCAAGGTGGTACGTGCGCAAAGGCTAGCACGCAATGTACGTTACAGCTGAGGCTGCTTCATACAGTATTAGTTTAGCGTACGTGACGACTGACAAATGGACTGCGCCTAAACGTTAACACCTTCGCCTTGGAGTGCTACTTTGCGCCACCTAGTGACTACGCAATAAACTACCATAGCCAACCATAGTCGACAAGAGTCAAGGCATGAGACATGAAACGGTGGACGTTCCAGGCGTTGGAAGGCATCCCCGCCAGCTGCTGTATTTTATTAGCGATTACTGTTCATTGCACGGGGTCCGTGAACTGATTTAAGCTCCTCACGTAAGCAAGGAGCTCCAAATCGAGGGCAACCATGAAATGTATGTGGGATTTACTCGCCGCCATGACCGAACTGCTGCTTATGCTAATGTTGGTCGCGGCCATCTTGGTTTCTGTGTTCTAACCAAGGAGAGATCTCACAACGGTTGTAGCGTGTGCAACGTCAGAGCCGAGATCTAGTGTGCGTATTCCTCGCGGGTGCAAACGCACGCATCTCTCCTACGTACAGCGCATGCGCAGCCGTGTTTTCAGGCGATGCGTGAACTAGGCCGTTGCGCGCGTTAAACTAATGCTCTCTAATGGCGAAAGCGCCACTGCCATCCGCACGATCGCGCTGACAGGCGGTACGCCATCGCGGCATGTTTCCCGTTAGTGTGCGCGTACTTTTGCCAACTTTCGACAGCTTTGCAGGGGATAGCGAAGCAGCGTTCGCGAATGGCGACGTCAACACCGAAAAGGAGCACCGATCACGTTCGAGAATACAGACGGCACGATGAGCGCAAGCTTCTTCAACGCGTCCCGCCTGCCGTGTTTTTGTGTTTCATACAAATGTTTATTCGACTAAGCGCTACACTGACTTTTGGTTCAAACCGTTCTTCAAGCACCCGCGTTGACGCCCGTTTTAACCGCTGCTGTTTTGCATCACAACAGGGTTACCTTCGGGGAAGTGGTTCATAGATTTAATAATATGAAAATCCTGCCGCGTACGTCGTCAAACCTTTTCATCCCGATACTTGTGGCGCATACCCATATACTGCTGGCCGTAGTACATTAGCATGCGCCACAGGCGAATAACGCAGCTATATTCCCAAAAACCGTATTCTTCTCTAGAGCCATCCAAGCTCTTGAAACTTGTTTGGAAAAAAGACCTTATGAAATAATGTTTCTGATATATCCGTTCTGTGCAAGCGATCTAATTTTATAAACATTACATTGCACTCCTATGGTAGAGGCATGACGTCGGGTAACATCAGTAGTGTGCAAAGCACCATCCAAACAAGTTGATTTTTATTGCAATTTCCAGGGCTACCACCCTCTAAAGCAAAAACGCTACACGTCAGTTTACTGCTTCTGATATTGGTAGTATGCGTATTTTGCTCTTGGCATCTTTAGGCAAGCGTAAACAGCCGGGTATACAGAATATGCGACTTTTCGCCTGATAATTCTTCTAGGCCCACCAGGCTAATCCCCTCGTTGCTAATGTTTTCTAAAATGTAGAACGTTTTTGCACTGCGAAATCGCTTTGCGTTTACAAAGAGCTCACGTATTGCAATGCGGCATTTTTTACAAAAGCATTAGGATATCAAGTTTGCACCTTGAATATGTAATACACCTCAGAAACTGACGAATATCAAGCGGCCGTACCACTGGTATTATGGCAGCATTCATTAGCAATGAGGTACCTTGACTGTGACTCCGGTCACAGGTATTCCAACATCAGTGCTGTCTCGACATCTAGCAGATTTTGGTTGAGCCGTGACGTAACCACATGACTCGGTCATGACGTATGGATTCAAAAGTTGCTCAAGATTACAGAATACTTCGTAGGCTGCTTTCGTGACAGATGTTGGAAGTACACTGCCTCCTGTGCCGATTCTGCGTAGTGTTGGTAAGATTCGTCTAGTGAGGCGCATCTCGCGCACTATAATTTGAAGCTGTGAGGAGAAGAACAATGCAGCTGTCACCTGCAAATATACCAGTTTATTAAAAAAAGTAGTGAATAGTGACGCTTAAGCTCATCACCGTTTAGGGAATTAAACGCGCTTTCATAGCAAACTATCGAAAACACCTTTTATTGAAAATTAAAAAAAGAACAGGATGCAGTAGAAGATGAAAACTTAAAAAATTTTCTTAATCAAGGTAGTCGACAACTCACAGAGAAAGACAGACGAAGACACAGACAAAGGATAAGACAGCACGAGCACTTACTCTCAACTAAAGTTTATTGAAAGGAAAAGCACGAATATTTGCGCAGTTCAGCCAGCTTCGACAGAGCAACTGCGTCTTCGTCCTTCTTGCACTGTGAGTTATCAAAGTATGAACTATTACCAACTAGCCTAGATTTCCCTTCTTGTTAAGGTAGTCGACATTTCTACAAACCGATTTCTCTTCTTCGACGCTGCATTAGAATTTTTTAGCGTGAGTGTGCATAAAGCATTGCAAAGGCCGTTACTCTAAGCCTGTGCCCGGAAGTTGTTCAGTATTAGCCACCCGTAACCGTCGCAGGGTCTTCAAAATGAGACTTGGCCGCAGCCCAAGCACGAAGAAAAAGCAAGCCGACCTGGCGTGACCCTGCCCACATACTGACCAGGCCTGAGGGCAGCCTGATCGAAAATTTAGGTGGTGTTGCCCAAATATACAATAGAAAGCACAGTGTTTCAAGTGGCAACTATCTATTCTGTGTAAGTACACTCTCACCAAACCATTACCTTTTGACCAGTGGTAGTTTCTTGCAAAAAGGTGCTCACGAGAATTAGGGCATTTTTCAGCAGATATTTTAACACCGTTATATTATTTGATGCAGAAGTTGAAATTCGGTAGCGCACGCAGTAGAAAACGAAGAAGAATAAGAACAGATACCTCTCTTCAGTTTGTTTTCATTACGCTGTCTAGTAAGTTTGAAAACTTCACTAACGACAACGCCGAAAGTACAGCATTCTGGATATTTAGCACCTCTGTTCAGCAGCACCTTGCAATCGCAAGAGAAATAAAGAGAGAAAGGCACCGCCAAAACACTCCGTGCAAATGGTTAACCAGCGAAAGCTGAAACATGCGGCCTCGTTGTTTAGCAGTGAGTTCAACCCGACATGACTTCGAGGCGTTTTACAATGGCTGGTTACATGTTCGTGCTTCTTAATGAGATTGGACACAGCTTTTAATCGGATTTAGCACTGTGTTAGATGAATGAATGAACGGTAATGGGTGAATATAGTGTATGTTTAATGCATTTTACAATTCGCTATTCACAGTGATTGTTCTCAAACCACAGGTGGTCAAAGACAACGCAGCCGAAGCCAATGTGTCACTGGCGAAACTCTCGCTGAAATCGGTGTTTGCCCTGGTGAACGCTCTTCAGCAATCATCACACTGACGCCGCAACGCCACGTTGTTCAAGCGTCTGACATCGTCAACCAACTGGACGGTGTGACTGTGGTGGTGGTAAAAACATATATTTACCAGCAAAAAAGAGGTGTGCAGCGACCGCCTCATAAAGGGACGGTCCCCACAATGAGTAGGTATATATCTTTTGTACGGGTCCCTGCGTCGGCTGCTGCCTGGGCTCGTCAAACCAAGGCTTTTTGGGCCTGAAGGTTAGACCAGCAAAGCAGGGTGACCTCCGACTCCTCCCGGGTAGGGTTAGGTATAAAGGGTACAACAGGGTTCTACGGGCAGGCCCTCACCATGTGGTAGATGTCCGAAGACTTCTCTTCATAGTGTGAGCAGCTGCCAGTAAAGACGACATCGAAATGTTTAAGGGCAGGTGGGCACAACATAGTGTTCGTGAAGAGTCGGAGTAAAAAGCCGCTCCTCCGCTTTACTTAGGTTTTTGCGTGGGCGTGCATAATAGCTGTGATTGAATTGGTAATACTCCACAATTTCGTGGAAAGAATACACCAGGTTGAATGCAAGGTCGTTCTGATCGGGTGATGTGAGTGGGAATGCCTGGTGAAAGAGCGCGCGGGCTGCGGCATCGGCTGCCTCACTCCCTTTGATTCCGATTTCAGCAGGCGCCCAGACTATACGGCGGGGTGCAGGCATTCCCTGATAGTCCAAACGTTGCAATAAGCAGTAGGCGAGGTACACCACACAGCCGTTCAAGATGTTTCGACAGGCCCCTCGAGAGTCGGAAATGATGGTTTGTGACCTGGCGTGACAAGCGGCCAATACAATGGCGACTGCCTCCACATGAATTATGTCTGAGCTTGAAATCTGAGCTAGTTAACTGTTTCGTTCTCGTGTACGAAAGCGGCCGTGTACGTTCCTCGAGGGTGTGGGCCGGAGGTGTTCACGTAGGACACGCTGAGATTTGATCCATAATAGCAGGCCAGGGTTACCGCCCACGCCAGGTTACGGCCATTGTGGTCTTCTTTTGTCCTACTATTTGGAAGGGAACGCACGTGGAGGGTTCGTCTGCACTCGAATGAGAGTTTACCGCGATCTTTCGTGATTTCATTGTGTTGTAAGAGTAGGTCGGCTGATACCTGGCGCCTCGCTACCGCCTGTGAAAGTTGAGTGTACTGATTTGTGAGGTGGGCCTCTCGAAGCTTCCGAAACGTATTTCCCACGCCTAGACCAAGAATACGCTGCTTAATGGTGATCATGGAGAGGTCGAGGGATCGCTTTACAATTTTGTGAAGGATGACTTCCAGTAAATCTTCGTCTTATTTCGGCAGGTGGAGATAAGGAGTAGAATATACGATTCTACTGCCTACAAATGCATGAGCCAGCCAAAAGGCATCTCTGCACCATAGTCCCCCGCGCTTATTAGAGACCCAGCGGACCATGTGGCCCACGTGATTGCCCGCCTTCCGAAGTTTGGTCAATGTGGTGTCTTACCGTCTATTTTGAATAATAAAGAGCCCCACTAACCGGACTCCTTTTTAATCAGAGATCGGAATTGTCTCTAGTAAGAGTTCACTTTTAACCGTGTATTTTGGTGAGGGATGTATGTGCATGAATTCTGATTGGGATGGCGAGCACTGAAGACTACACTGGCGAGCATAGTGGTCGACTATTCTCACGGCTTGCTGCAGGTTTGCTTCAATATCTGTGAGTGCACTCTGCATGGCCCAGGGGGTGATGTCATCAGCATACTGTCGCGAAGACAATGTCTCGCAGAAAGCTTTTTCTTTTTCAGTTACAGCTGGAATTTGTTATTTGCCAGATGCTCTCGTTAGAGGCGCTGTTTCACGACTTGTTTTGATGAGGGCGCCTCGACGAAGAATGAGAGTCTGAACAGAAGAAGCTGCATCCGGTCGGTCACTGTGCGCTTCGTGCCAAACCAGGCGCCATGGCGTGTTCCCGACCGACCTGCAGAAATTCGATGCCTTTCTCCTCTGACCACTACCAAAGCCACCTCAAACAAGCGAGGGGCTGCTTGGGTCTTCCGGGTAATCGGGCACTTGTTTGCGCGCCAAAGCCATTTTAGATAATGTGCCCGTTTCAAAAAGCTGCTACAGTTTTGTTGCGAGGCAGGCTTCACCCGACTATGAAAACTCGTGTTGGGATTGGTTATCCTCGGCTTGCCTGATTGATCCGCTAACTCGTGGACGCTGCAAAATTCTACTTAAACAGTGACTCAGGCCCTTTTTGGGGTGAGCGGACTCGGGGTCAACAGTGCATCTCACCACCGGAGACAAGTGATGCAAGCCGAGGGCTATGCCATCATTTTCCATGATTTGTATTTGTTGTGGCATTGTACATTGTCCAAATATAAATTTGAATGACATAAATAAACCCCCAATGAGTGCTCCCCGAAATCATCGTGTCGACTTGTTATTGCTTGCCTGTGCGGAATTGCTCCCGCACTTCTTCGTCTCGACGGTCTTCAGATGTGTGTAGCCTAAACACCCCGAAGTTTCTCTACAAGGTGGTGGAGGTTGCTTGGTAGCGATATGACCACTCTAAATTTATGCCCCGAGTCAATAACAAGCACCAGAAAACAACCTCGGACTTCTCTACAATGACGGAACCCCCTACCTTTTTCTCCGCTATGTCTACCCCCCAAGCGAGACCTTTAATGAGACCTCAAGTTTTTAAAGGCGTGCCGGAGGAATCTATGAATGAGTGTCTACTTTGCTACGAGCATGTGGCGTCATTGAACAAGTGAGACCAAGCCACAAAGGTTAAATTTTTATATTTGGCACTAGAATGGGATGCAAAAAAAAAGTTGTGCACGACGCAAGTTTTAATGGGTGCCCCGAATTAATAGGAAGAGTGGGCGATGCTCTTGAAAACTTCAGTCAAAAGTCGGCACTCGATTAGGATCGCCCATTTGCGTCAAGAAAACTAGACACAGCTGCCTTCTTGAAATCCCTGAGCAGTATTACTAGGTCGCACAACTTTGTGCTAGGGTCAACCCGTCCATGACAGAAGACGATCGGTTGCGGCACCTTTTACGCGGTTTGTGCCCGGACATTCAAGAATATATGATCATCTCGAGCCCGGTAACTTGCGCTGCTTTTCTCGGAATTTCGCAGCGCATTAATCAGGCATCTTTAATCAGTCGTGCGTCACTATTCTACTGGCATGCTGACATGGACGCAAAACATCGCGCCTACAGTTTGAATAGCCCTCACAGCAACAACAGCACAGCCCCTTCTTGTGTTGCCAGTTGCACTGCGGCCGAGTTGCCTTGCCCGCGAGAGGCTACCGACCGCGAAAGAGACCTAAAGGCAATAGCTGACTCCATCACGTCGCTTTCTGACGGGCTCAAAAGCATCGAGGACGAGATGCGTCGCCCTCCAATGCCTTGGCCACAAGGAGGATTAAAAAAAATTTCTGGAGTGGAAATCATTCCCTAGGAGTGAAGCCGTACCTGTGACAAGATGGCGGCTACGGCGGCCATCCTACTAGAGGCATGGTAAAGAATCAACGTTAAGCGATTAAGAACAGAGCGCATCCCTCGCATGCCCAACGAGTGTAATGTGGAAACTTTTTCGGGTAACACAGTGCTCCAACTGCGTCTTAGAATTACTAGTATTCATTGATGAGCCTCTCATTTGAGGCAAAGTTCTTGGGAAACTTCAGTCACCCATACTCGTTTCTGTGTGTTATTTCGTTGAGAACAACTATCTTTTAATATAAAACTAACGTGGCCCTTACACAAACGTATCAATGCCACTTGATCTCTAAGTGGGCACTATCAGAAAACAGCATGTTTCTGCCATCTTGGCAGTGGCAAAAGCTGGCTTCACTTCTGCTGGCAAGGAATTGCGGGAGCTTCCAATCCAGCAATTTTTTTATTCCTCCTTGCTTGGCCACCACGAAATTCCCGCACTAACGACGGCCGTCCCGATGCCAAAATTGCCCCCGCATAGGGCACGTAGCGCAACAGTTCTTTCAGCGGTTTCGAGATGGCAGGAATGATCAAGCGGCGCCTGTGGAGAACCAAAATGGACAGCGTAACCCTTCGGGGAACGAGAACAGCCGGGTATAGGGAGTCAGCCCAGCCACCCCATCACCACAGTATCTGAAAGTCAGGTGATCGCAAGCCCAGTTATGCGACAGTGTGAGCAGGCTAACGCCGCCAATCTTTCTCGCCTTCCCCATTATCCTGTGCCCGTAAGTGAAGAAAACCCCTTACCGTTGCTGGTTCTGGATCAGGGAAATGTTGGAAAAAAGCAGAGAGAGGACTCGTGGATGAGAGGCATCAAGCCACACCTTGACCAGCTGGCATTCCCGTTGTCAGAAAAATTTAAAGCACGATACGGAGCTTTCGGCTGGTCGATGGTATATTGCATCGAAGGGCGCAGGGGTTTCGGGTTCGCATGGCACTCGTTGTTCTGTACTGCTTGAGAACCGAGGTTACAAGACATTGTCATGAAGACGAAACGGCAGGTCACCTCGGTTTCCGGCGGACTTGGGAGAAAGTGAGGAGGCGCTACTTTTGGCCCGATATGTTTGCGCATGTATGCAAGTACTTGGCGTTCTGCCTGGAGCGCCAGACAACAAAACCTGAACCCGGCGTCTCTTCGTTTTCCAGTTTGCACGGCAGCAAACCGCTTTTGCCCATTGACGCGAGCCCCCACTCTCAATGCGGGAACGAGACAGTCCCACACCGGTTCATCATCATCATCATCAGCCTGAATACGTCCACTGCAGGACAAAGGCCTCTCCCATGTTCCGCCAGTTAACCCGGTCCTGTGCTTGCTGCTGCCAATTTATACCCGCAAACTTCTTAATCTCATCTGCCCACCTAATCTTCTGTCTCCCCCTAACCCGCTTCCCTTCTCTGGGAATCCAGTCGGTTACCTTTAATGACCAGCGGTTATCCTGTCTACGCGCTACATGCCCTGCCCATGTCCATTTCTTCTTCTTGATTTCAGCTATGATATCCTTAACCCCCGTTTGTTCCCTAATCCACTCTGCTCTCTTCGTGTCTCTTAAGGTTACACCTACCATTTTTCTTTCCATTGCTCGCTGCGTCGTCCTCAATTTAAGCTGAACCCTCTTTGTAAGTCTCCAGGTTTCTGCTCCGTAGCTAAGTACCGACAAGATACAGCTGTTATATACCTTCCTCTTGAGGGATAGTGGCAATCTACCTGTCATAATTTGAGAGTGCTTGCCGAATGTGCTCCACCCCATTCTTATTCTTCTAGTTACCTCAATCTCGTGGTTCGGCTCTGCGGTTATTACCTGCCCTAAGTAGACATAGTCTTTTACAACTTCAAGTGCACTATTACCTATCTCGAAGCGCTGCTCCTTGCCGAGGTTGTTGTACATTACTTTCGTTTTCTGCAGATTAATGTTAAGAACCACCTTTCTGCTCTCCTTGTATAACTCCGTAATCTTGAGTTCACCGGTTCAGCAAAGCCCTAAAAGCTAAATGGAAAAGAAAACATCGAGAAAAAACAAAAAAACAAGGCCTACGAAACCAAACGATGCAGTGACCTCTATCATGAGGGGGACTTCCTGTACGTGTCGACTCCCCCACGCGCAAGGAGAAAGATAAAACGAAGCTTTATGGCAGCGACAGCAGGCCTTACAGTCTATTGTGCCGGCCGCGTAGGCGAAAACATCTGGTAGATGTTACCCCAAGATCAGCAAGAATGCCACGTTGTTAATGTTAGGCGTCCAAAGCCCTCCCATGTTTGATCCTCTTGTGATGCCGACGACGCTGACGATGAAACTGGTGATAATCAGAAGGTGCGCGATAGAAGTGGTGATGTGCGTGAGTGCAGTGCAAGGAGTGTTATCCGCGAACAACATCTAGGTGTTCACGTGCGCTTGCGCAGTGCGAACAGTTATGAACAGGAATTGCATCCAAGTGTTGTGCGTGACTGCGGCTTGCGAGTGGGCCGAGAACTCCATTTGCGACATAGTGTGTGTGGGACAGACACCAGTGTTCCAGTACAGCAGTGCAAAGGCTCCTACACTGACACTGAACTGGAAGACATTTCCAAGTGGTAAAGATGCACAACAAAATGTCGGCGCTTACGAATCAGACACTGAGTTGTAATACAGTGCCCACGAGTGAACTGCATTGATTTCTGTTTCGCGATGATTTTGGTTTTCATTTGTCGTTTTAAATATGTCATTGTTTTGACCTTTTTACCTTTTAGACACATTTAAAGTATCTTTAAACAAGCACCTCACTTACTAGTCGTATGCGAAACTTTTTTGTGTTTTAGTGTATTTGTTTTCGCGTTTTGCAGATAAAACGAGTGGGACACTTTTTTTTCGTGAGGAGGAAGTGTCGCGAAGGCAACGTCTCGCGGATAGCTTTTTCTTTTTCAGCTACAGCTGAAGTTCGTTACTTGCCAGATGCTCCTGCTAGAGGCGCTATTTAACGACTTGTCTCGAGGAGGGCGTCTCGACAAAGAATGAGAGTCTGAACAGGAAAAGCTGCATCCGGTCGGTCACTGAGCGCTTCGCGCCAAACCAGGTACCAGGCTATGTTCCCGACCGGCCTGCGGAAATCAGGTGCCTTTCTCCTTTAACCGCTACCACCACCACTCCAAACGAGTGAAGCGCCGCTTGGGCCCTCCGGGGCAATCGGGCACTTGTTTGAGCGTCAAAGCAAATTTAGAGAATGTTCCCGTTTCAAAAAGCTGTTGCAGTTTTGTTGCGAGGCCCGCTTCACGCGACCATCCAAACTCGTGTTGAAATTGGTTATCTGCGGCTTGTCTGATTGGTCCCCGCACCCGTGGCCGCTTGAAAACTCTAATAAAGCAGCAACTGGGGCCCTTTTTGGGGTGAGTGGACTCGGGGACAACAGCGCATGTCAGCACCGGACGCCAGTCATGCAAGTCGAGGAGTACGCCATCATTTTCCATGATTTCTATCTATCTATCTATCTATCTATCTATCTATCTATCTATCTATCTATCCGCCTAGACATTTAGCTCTCCTTGTCGTTTGCATAATGGTATCAATACCAAACTTGGTATGGCATAACATGACTGTATGAAGAACATATTTGACATGTCACAACATGAAAATCGTGACATGTATGTCATGATTTGCATTTCATGGTACGGCAGCTCTTGCGGTGGTTTCGTTTACGTGGCATGTTCCAAAACTGATATGGTACGACATGATTGCATGGCGAAGACAAGTGACAGATTCTAACATGGCAATCATGACATGTGTGTCATGTAACAACATGACTACATGCCACGCTCATGATGCGCTGGCGGCCGTATCGCTAGCTTCACATGTGCCAAATTTAGTATTACGTGACGCGAACGGACGACATAGGTCAACGACACATCCAAAATGATAATCATGACATGCGTGTTATGTAACAACATGACTACAAGCCACACTCATAATGTGCTCACGAACGTTTCGCTACGCTAGCTTCACATATGCCAAATTTACTATTACGTGACGTCAATGAATGACGAAAGTATGTGACTGGTGCAAACATGATAATCATGATATGTGTGTAATGTGACAACATGACTGCATGCCATAGTAAAGGTGCCAATACACTTTAACGTGACACGACACGCGTGCGTGCCGGCGTTCGTTTTGTTGCGTAACGCTGGCGTTGCCACGCCAGGTGCCGGTCCTGCCGTATAATCGCAGGCACACGCACCGCTTCGTTACTTTGACGCATGCGTTTTTCAGGTGGTCCAGCGTCCATTCTTCACGAAAAGAGGCAGACGTCTGGGTAACGCATCGGCGCGAAACGCAACATGTGGAATTTCGCGAGTTACCATCGGGCTGCGCCGATGGACGCTGGTCGCCCGGGTCACGCCTGGCGTGAGACTATTGTAGAGTTCCCGCGTTTTGCTAACGTGCAGCGTCACTGTGCCTAGCGTTCGCACGCGTCAACGTTATGTTGGGGTACATTGGGCCTTTCATGATGCACTCGCGGCCGTTTTGCTAGCTCCACATAATACCGAATTTGATGCTACGTGACGACAATGAATGACGAAGTTATATCACTGCAAACATGATAATTATGACACGCGTGTCATGCAAAAACATGGCGACATACCATAATTATAGCATGCTCACGGCTGTTTCGCTTGCTTCACATATACTAAATTTGGCATCACGCAACGTGAATAGATGACGAAGGTATATGACACACCCAAACCTGATAATCGTGACACGGAAGTCGTGTATGGCCTAATTTACCTCCACCTTGTAACGTTGCGGTGATTTTGAAGTGACATATTAACCTTCCTCACTCATGCTTCGCATATCATCGATTCCCACTGTACGTGGGATCTGCCAATCTTTTGTTTTGACTTTGTACAATGTTTAACCTAATGTTGTAATAAATAAATATACCACCAATAAGTGCTCCCCAAAATCATCGTGTCGACTTGTCAACGCTTGCTTGTGCGCAATCACTCCCACACTAATTCGTCTCGACGGTATTCAGATGTGTCTAGCTTAAACACCACGAAGTTTCGCTACAATACAACGCACATTGTATGCCGGGAACATCAGCCAGCTAAGCCGACAGGTGCATCATAAACAGATTGAATAAAAAGTCACAGCTTTGCCGGAAAGGCGAAGCAATGAATGCGATAGCGACAAATTGAAAGGTCACGTACAGAATGAAAAGCAGATAGAAACATTCCTCACGTACAAATGACGCTCAAAACGTGTGTACAGCGAGTAGGGGTAAGGAAACACCAGCCCCGTATTATCGGTGCAGCACGGATAGAGTGTGGGAGCATGGTCACAGATATCAAGTCAATCAAGGAGGTCTTTAGGGCGCATTTTGAAAAGCTCTACTCTGTAGACCATCGCTCCAAAAACAGCAACCAACATCAAAGAATCGCAGACTTTTGTGAAGGCTTGCCCACGCTCTGTCCTGAGGCGTCTGATATGCTCTGCGCTGAGGTGGCGAAAGATAAAGTTTGGCAAGCCCTGAGGAAAATGAACACTACCAAGGCTCAAGATCGAGACAGAATACTGACGGGGTTTTGTATAACTTTCTTCGACGTCCTAGGTGACGCACTTACTGACATGGTTCACGGGTTCATTGTTGATGGGCAAAAACCGAGGTCTTTCAGTGAGGGCCGTGTAGTGTTGCTGCCAATGGAGGGCATGGATCCTGACAATCCACAGTCGTGGAGGCCGATTACCCTCCTTAACGCGGACTAAAAGCTTGTAGCTACGATCCTTGCCTTGAGGCTAAAACCTTTTCTGCTTGATATAGTGTTACCGACGCAAACGTGTGCAGTGCCGGGTAGGTCAATTTTTCAAAGACTTACTCTGATAGGAGATATGTTCTACTATGTCAACGCCAAAAACGTTACGGGTGCTTTGATGTCATTGAATCAAGCTAAGGCCTTCGACAAGGTCGAACACGACTACCTATACTGTGTACTTAGAATGTTTGGTTCTATTTCGTCTCGAGTGATACTTGGAAGAATACACCAACTACCCTTCCTGCATGACAGGCTTCCGTCGGAGCCACTCCTCCACCGACAGTATCCTTGACTTATAGACATTTGTTCAGCAAGAAAAAAGTCGCAAAGGTATATCAGTGGCACTCTTTTTTGACGAGAAGGGTGCATATAATAATGTAGCTCACGATGCCATCCTCACTTCTCTCGCAGGAATGGGCATTGGTGGACAAATGTTTCAATGTATAGAAGACTATATGTACCTACCAGGAGTATTTCTGGGCAAAAATGAGGTAAAACTGCTGAACATTACACCTACTGCGGAGTACTTTAAGGAGGTGTTTTAAGCCCCACCTTGTTCAATGTTGCCCTCATTGGCCTGGCGAACGTTCCGCCAATGTCGGTGTGCCTATCCATATACGCCGACAATATTTGCTTCGGAGTGCTGCTGTTACTCGCCTTCTGGTGCGTATCCGAATACAGCGGGCAGCAACCCTCACAATAGCCTACCTTCAGAAACAGGGCCTGACTATATCAACTGGGAAGGGCGCGTTGATTGCGTTCACACGCAAATCAATGACGGCATACCCTGTTTACATCAATGAGCTGAGTGTCAAATATGCGCGGACGCATTGTTTGCTGGGCATAATAATTGAAAGAAGTCTTTCGTGGAGCCCGCATTGTGCGTACTTGAAGAAGAGACTGCTATTAATTGTGCATATAATGAAATTCATCTGCAGGAAAGCATGAGGAACTTCTGTGGCCTCCATGCTACAGTTGTACAAGGCCCTATTTCTGGGTCTATTGCACTACAGCTTGCTGCTACTGACTAACACTTGCAAATCTAATACTCATTCATTGGAGAGTTTTCAGGATCAGGCGCTGCGTGTCTACCTAGGACTGCCCTGATGCGCTTCTACTTATGCCGCAATTGTGCGTGCCAAAGACCATCCGGTCAGGACATATAGAGCTGTGGATTGCCTCCGAGCGCACATTGGACATGATAGCCGCGTCCCCGACTACCACTTGGCCCTTCTACCCCCCGAAAGACCACGTGCTACGTTTTGAGATGTCATAGCCAAGCACCTAAACAGCATTCCATCAGAATACACACCAGCTACGACCAATTACATGTCCCTGGTGGTGCCTCGACCAGCCGCAGGTACGTCTAGAAATTCCGGGTATCACAATCAAAAGCGATCACTTCAGAGTAGCACTGAAGCAAGCAACACTGCTATTATTATATAAGTTGCACTTGGACCAAACGCAGATATACACTGATGGGTAGGACTTGTCCTGAAGCTCATCAGGTGCCACTGTAATTCCGGCTGCAGCAATGACAATCAAATTTATGTTGTCGCATATGACTATGTCTACAGCATCAAAGCTTGCTGGTATAAGAGCCGCTTTACAATATCTTGTTCAAGAGCGTCCCGGAAAATGGGTCATAGTCTGTGATTCACTTCAGAGTTTGAAGTTTGCCATGCGTTAGTGGAATCGTGAACAATTGGTACATAAAATAAGACATTGCCATCATGAAGCTCTAGAATGAGGGCATGATATTATATATGAATGACTGCCTGGATATATCGGCATTACTGATAATCAATTAGCCGATGATGCAGCTCGCTCAGCCCATAAAGGAACACGTGTGGTCCCGATTCCTCTATCAAGGACTGATGCAGCAAGACAACTTTATCTGCTGGCTCGAGATATTACACGCAAGTTGTGGTCGTCACCAGCTTCCAAAAGTGTCATTTATATCAACAAGGTCCTTCGCTCAAGATACAGCAACCATCACACTTTTACGCTCCGATGCGACACTGTTATGCCGCCTTTGGTTTGGTGTTGCATTCACAAAGGAGTACTCATTGCGCACTGGTATGGCAGGCACCTCTTCATGTGAGTCCTGCGGAGCTCATGAGACCATCTAACACGTCCTGTGCAGCTGCACTTGCTACGGCACGCAGTGATGCCAGCTCTAGATGGTTTTGAACCAACTGGACTCTAGACCGTTCAGTGTGCAAAAGATTCTGGGACCTTGGCGGTCTGCCTAAATAGCGGAGAAAGCGACTAATCCACTCCTTTTTTAGTTGAAGACAACAAACCTGAGCGACCGCCTGTAGACTCTGTGTGCTCCCCCGAGTGTGCTCGTGATTTTGTGTACCTTCTTGTCTCTCTACAACCTCTTTTCTTCCCTTCATCCTTTCCTCAGTGCCGGTTATCAAACCGGATGTGCTTCTGGTTAACCTTCCTGTTTTTCCTTGCATCTTTATCTCTCTCTCTCTCTTGGTTTGCCAGCGAAGTACGTCCGCTGTGTAACACTTTTATACGCCAATATGACCAGCTGACTCCTCATCAACGGCGTGGAGACAACAACCTTTCCAGTAACAAAAGGTGTTCGCCAGGAGGCCCAATCGTACCAGGGCTCTTTGTCCTTTTCATATATCCTCTCCTTATGAAAGTGGCAAAGCGCCCTAATATTCAGGGATTTCTAATATCAGGTTGGGTCAGTTAGCATCACCGCTTACGCGGATGACATCTCTGTGTTTGTGCAAAACCAAGGCAGTTACCGTGCTTTCTTGGAGCTGTTCGAAGAGTATGCCAGTTTATCGGGTGCTTTCCTGAATGCGGAGAAAAGCAAAGCCTTTCGTTTCGATGGCTTCTACGGCTCTTTGCCGGGTGGTATTCAATACGTGGATGCCATAAAAGTTTTCAGGGTATACTTTTAGGACGGGGAGGTGGCCAAAAGTAGCTATCACAATAGTAAAGCAGACAGCACTGCATGCACCTTGTGGTGTACCCATAGTTCCTAAAGGAAAAGGGTCATGTTCCTTGTCCTCAATGTGAATGTAGATAGTCTGTCGGTTAAAATTGCAGAATGTATTCATGTGCTCTCAAGCCACAGCTGGTGTGTGAAAGGTGTGTCAAAATTACCTCATGGGTTACATTGTAAACGCCCCGTTCAAGTCTAAGGCGAGTACAACCTTGTAGTTGTGAGGACATACGGCAGGCTCTATGTTATCTCGAATAAATTGAAGCACAATGTCTTGCGCGGATTTGTACAGGCGAAACTCATGTAGTGAATATGCAAAAGTACGTTGATTTTCCATAAAATCAGCCAACCGATCCCGCACCATCGTCTCCATCAGTTCACCCACACATGATGCGAGAGAAAGGGGGCGAATGTTGTCTGTGTTCACGTACTTTCCAGGTTTCTGTATGAATGTGACTAGAGCAGTCTTCCACTGTATGGGGAGTGGCACGTCCACTGACCAAATTGAGTTTAAATTATCTAATAGTGATTACCAACTGGACAGAGAAAAACTGTGGCGCTGGAGTTTGGCGCCTCGGCTGCATACTGAAACTTGTCCTTAAAGCTTGTAAGAAGCGCTGAAAACTATGTGACAACTTGTCGCAAGCACCGAAACTACTTTCACAAGGAGGCGTTGTCCCATTTGACAAACATGACCTGGTCCGGCAAAGAGGCACGGAAAGCAGTGCGTGATAGAGCTCGGACACACTTTGTCGACTCTGCTCAAGCCGTGGCGTACAGGATTTCATTGTCTTGAGGTACTTGTTACGTAGGCTACACGGCCAGATGCCTAAACGGACGCTTATGGGAACACACCAATAACGTTCGAAATGGCAAAGATGGCTTCCTGGCACTACACGTAAGGAGGTGTTGGTGTACTTCGTAGTTTTAAAGGACCACAGTTCTCGATAAGATCAAAAAAGGGCACGAGCGCATAATGCGTTAGGCTGCTTAGATGGCACTTGAAAGCAATGTGCGCGTAAGCCATGAGTTCCTGTGAGAAAGAGAGTTCTGTTTTTTTAGGGTATGAGGGTCGGCGTAGCAGGCTCACTGAAAATTGATGTTATTTGTTATCTTTGCTCCTGTCATTTTTTCACTGTTTTTTCTGCTAACTATGGTTGGGTATATAAAGTAGCTTTCTTGCCAATGACATTTCAAATAGAAGTCAGTGCTTGTCCCATTTTTTACCTGTACGCCGTGTCTTATTCATGAACAACTAACTGGCCCAGTAAGCCGTCTTCAAACACCGTTTACAACAGACCCTGTCCAGGCCTCATGTCGGGTGATGAATACGGGATAAAGCGTTTAGAAACCGTAAAGTGACAACAATGAGTCACACGGTAAAAATTCCGTAAAACGTGGGTCGTTTAATGATCCAGCCCATCACAAAAGCTTCAGGCATAAATAATTATCGTCGTCAGCCACAGCACCAACAAGGTGCATGAAATAAGGTACATGTGTGTAGTGGGTACCACACATTTTCGAAGATGAACGAATAATTAGTTAGTGTACGCTTCCCCAATACACAAATATTTTGATGAATTTTGGCGTAGTGGAGACGGCGCTTGCAGGTCTATAGTACTTGCTCTAATAGTTAAAATCGCTGTAGAAAGGCCGCTTTACCAGCTTTCTCTGTGACTATGCTGCGAGGTCCACACAAGCCTGGCGGGTTAAATTTGCGTGTGGCTACATTGAGCGCCATAGCATTCTGCTTCTTCTTGGTCATGCTTCTACGATAAAACAAGCTGTGACAAACTACGCATGTGACATACTAGAGAGAACGAACATGGTAATAGCTTCGAAATAAAGAAAAGAACGTTAGAACTCTGCCAGAAAGCAGACTCAAAATAGCCAACCTTGTATTTATCGATGGTGTCCATAACCTCTAAAGGTGTCATCGTGCTCGGCGCCATGACAATTGTAGTCCCGCCTAGAGCAGCCAACATCGTATACATCATACCCGATTGGTGAGTAATAGGAGCTGATCCCAGTAATGTATCTGAACTGGACCACGGTAGATGTCGCCTGCAATACAGAAACCAAAATGAGCCGCATCGAGTAGGTACGTTTGAACGCGATAGTAATATTCTGTCCATAGGGCGTACTTCTAAAATTTAGAGCATACTTTTTATTCTATAATGTCACTTGAGAAAATAATGTTGTGGATTAGTATATTTATTATTATGATCATCGTCAACAGCTGTAACAGCCTGACTACGTCCACTGCAGGGTAAAGGCCTCTCCCATGATCCGGCAATCAACCCGGTCTTGTGCTTTCTGCTGCCACGTTATACCTGCGAACTTTTTGATGTCATCGGCCACCTTACTTTCTATCTCCCCTTCGTGCGTCTGCCTTCTATATAAAACCTGTCAGTTACCCTTCGTGACCACTGGTTACCCTATCGATGTGCTACGTGTCCAGCCCATGCCCATTTTTACATCCTCATTTCAACCATGATGTCGTTAAACCCGGTTTGGGCACTGACCCACTCCGCTCTCTTCATCTCTCTTGAGGTTACATCTATCATTTTCTTTTCCGTCACCCGCTGAGTTGTCCTCAATTTAAGGTGAACAGTCTTTGCATGCCTCCATGTTTCTGCTCCATAGGTAAGTAACGGCAAGATGCAGCTGTTATATACCTTTCTCTTGAGGGTTAGTGCCAGATAACTATTCCTGATTTGAGAACACTTGCCGAATGTGACAACCCCAATGTTATTCTTCTTGTTATTTCACTCTCATGGTTTGGCTCCTCAGTTACTACCTGTGCTAAGTAGACAATTTCTTTACAACGTCCAGCGTGTCTCCACCTATAACAAAATACTGTTTTCTGCCGAGACTATTGCACGTTACTCTAGTTTTCAGACCAAATATTCTACACGGATTACTCTTCTGGTGGACGTACTATACTGATGAATTAATACATTGTGTTCCATCAAGTTGGAAGTGGCTTTCATAAGTGAAGCTTTGGCATATGACTGCATTCTACGGGGTGCCTTTGAGCCACGAAAAATTCTGCATGGGAAATATTTTAGAACTGGCTATGAACCCACTACGTGGTCTTAAGCGACTGCTCGTAGTAACGTGTGTGCCTCTTATAATGGGTGACCACCTCTAAACCACGAATTAATCAAGTTATTCACATGATGCGACATCCGATGACAATGTATGCTCTTATTACTCAATATCGCTTCGATATGACACTTATTCTGAAAAATATGTACGTGGGTAATCACGACCGTAGTAAAGCGTGAATAAAAACGCTTAAAAAACGTTAACGTTATTTTTACGGCATTTCCAACCAAAGAAATTTTTTTTGGCTGTATTTCTAAGCAATTCGTGGGTAAGGGGTAGAACAAAGGAGGTTTCAAAAAAAAAGCTTGATTGGAAATAATTGCCCATGAGCGAAGCCGTACCCCCCGTAATATGGTGGCTGCGGCAGCCACCTTACTAGGGGCATGATGAGCTGTTACCGTTGGGCGATCGCATGAGAAAGAGCATTTTCCTCGCACGCCCAGGAAGTTTAACGTAGCGACCTTTTCTTGTAAGATAGTGCTGAAACTGCGTCGTTTTGTTACTAGATTTTTTTCTAAGCTTCGAGCTCATTGCAAATTTTATTGTAGATGAAGTCACCAATACCCGTCTTTGTGAGTTGTTTAGTCAGAAACAACTATTTTGTTCTATGGTTAAGGTAACCTTTACCTGCCCTGCCGTGGTGGTCTTGTGGCTAAGGAACTCGGATGCTGATCCGTAGGTCGCGGGATTGAGTCCCGGCTGCAGCGGTGCTTTTTCGATGGAGGCGGAAATGTTGTAGGCCCTTGTGCTCTGATTTGGGCGCACGTTAAAGAACCCCACGTGGTTAAAATTGCTGGAGCCCTCCACTATGGCGTCTATCATAATCATGTGGTGGTTTTGGGACGTTAAACCTCACATATCATCATCAACCTTTGCGATAACAGTTCCACGCCACTTGATCTTTAATTGAGCACCACTAGAAACAGCACTTTTCTTAGATCTTTGAAAAACAAAAGATGTCTTTACTATTGCTGGCAAAGCATTGCGGGAGATTTCACTCCAGCAAATTTTTTAAACCTCTTTAGGTAGATCACCTGCTTTCCACGTCAACCTATTGGATCAACCAGCATTTGAACTCGGAAATATTTGTATTTTATAAGCATGTTTGGCAGTTTTTCTAGCATAGACTAGATGACGATGTTTCACTCACAACCATTAGTCACTTTTAGACAATCGTATTTTGCCTCCCGCTCTGCTGCGCCAGACGGTGGACACGCCACTGTGAATGCGTATATGGTCAGAAGCTGAGCGTCTGAGCGGATTGTCGTAGCAAGCAACACGTGATGCAATGAAAAACGACCAAATAGACAGCTTTCTGTGCCACGAGTCCGCGCTGCTCTTAAAACGCAGTGGTTGTTTAGCAAACACGCAAGTACCGACGGCACATGACACGTATCTCATGTTTATCTTGTTTGCACAAGTCACATATATGCGACTTGTGGATGAAGAAGGTATACCTTCGTCATCCATTCACGTCCCGCAATACCGAATTTGGTCTAAGTGAAGCTAGATAAACGGCCGTCAGTGCATCAAGAGTGTGGCATGTAGTCATGTTGTTACGTGACACGCATCGCATGATTATCATGTTTGCACCAGTAACATACCTGCGTCATCCATTCATGTAGAGTAATATCAAATTTGGTATATGTGACGCTAGCAAAATGGCCGCGAGCGCATCATGAGCGTGGCATGCAGCCATGTTGTTACATGGCACGCATGTCATGTAACAACATGGGCTCTAACAGTGTCTTATGGTAGAGCTCAATATAGTGTGCGGTGTGACCATACTTACGGCGCATGCGCGCCCCTCCCCCTCTTGCCTTTCTGACACCCGCCCCTGTCTTGCCTTGCAACGCCGACACAGGCAGCGTCTGGTAGCCTGAGCTCGCTTCGATTCTCTCTCCAACAGGCATTCCTCCCAGCGGCATTTACCCCTTTTTGCGCATGCGCGCCCTCTCTCTGTCTTTTTTTATGATCTGCCCTCACAAGCCTCGCAACACCAACGCAAGCAGCGTCTGCTAGCCTATGTTCACCCCCTTTCTCTCCTCTAGGCAATTTACTCTCCAGCGTATACACCGCGATTGCGCATGCGCATTCCCTCTTCCTCCTCTTCCATGTTCGTTTTTTTTTTTTGCTCTATAACGCTGCCGCAGGCAGCGTCTGCTAGGAAGTTTGTTTAGAAAAAGAGGTTAAGAATTTCGAGTACCTGGTGCTCTGCTAAGGGGGAGCATATAATTATCCCATTGGCCTCACACTTGATGAGGCCCTGTTTACAAAGTGTACTAACGACCCAAGACACATCAGTGACAGATTTCGGTGATGAAAAACATGGTGCTTGATTGCAAAACCGACTGTTCAATGGTCCCCTTGTATAAATAGGCCCTGAATTTTGCATCAAGGGTAGTTATGGTGGGAAATTTCTCTTGTGCGTTTTTGAAGAATAAGAAATCGCAGCGTGCCCGTTACCTAAAACCAGACAGCGAGTTTTTGTGTCCAATCGGAGTCTCCTGTCTTTCATAGCCCATTAGCAGCAATTGGGATGATCAAGTAGAAAACACCAGTCCGTCAGTGAAGCGTTATCGCCCACTGCTTCACATCTGCACAAGATTACTCTTAGTGGGAGATGGTATAGTTTTTAAAAATTAAAGTTTTTTTGGGTACTTTGACGCAAACATTTTGGTCTGTCTAACTCTTGGCCGACTTTTCTGTCACCCAAAAATGGCTGAAGTCACACCACATCCACAGCGCCCACCAATATTACTAGTGTTTCTTCATTAACGCTAGCACATATAAGTTACCTTCTTGAACACTTTTTTTTCCACATTAATATTACATTCACAGCCAATTACACCCCGTATATTTCTGTCAGCATTATTCTCTGTTAGTTCTCATTATTACTATGTCTAACAAAGAAAAGGAGCTGATTTATTTCCACTTCATTTCTGCATGTTGTATGGACAGTTATGATTCATTTTTGTAAGGCTTTGGCTTGTAAAAATATCAAAAACTCTTGTCACGCATACGCCGCTTTTTCATACTGCCCAGCGACTAGCCCATTGTCCCTGGAAGCACGCACTATACTGCAGACTTCAGGGGGCACCGTATGTCCTCTGACCACGTATATCACCTTGACAATAAAGAAAGACAATCACTTCGCTCACTCGAGCGTCCGTATTCACTTACACACAAGTTTTGTAGAGTTGCGTAGAATCGCATGACACGAGTTTCTGCTAGCCCGGCTCTATAAGATTCCAGATAGTTGTTAAAGTATTCATTTTAGGGGCGAAGCTTCTTACAGCGGCACCTGTTCGTCCCCCGTAGTATGCAACAAGTATACCATTTTTACCTCCAAGGTGCTGCCGGTGAGAGACTTCTTCTGTGCGTTGTTGAACAATAAAAAATAGTGCTCAATGTACATGTCAATGACTGCTATTGGGGAATGAGAGACAGGAGCATTCGGGTTTTAGTTAACGCGCAGGCTGCGATCATCATTAGCCGCCATTGGCATGTACATTGAGCACTATTTGACAAGAAAGGGTTGCTACGTTATACTCGCTGGGTGTAACCTCCTTAGCTTTAGAAAGGTTTAGCGAGCGTTGAGCCGCAGTGCCATGAATACAATGAACTTGTATATACCATGAATGAACTCGAGGTGGTTAAAAATGGGAAGTAGATACGAAGCTCAAGCCGTAAGAAAGTAAAAGCCAAATTCTCCACCTCTCATTTCCCATTAGCAGCCATTGGCATGTACATTGAGCACTATCTGACTGAAAAAGTTTGCGACGTCATACTCGCTGGGCGTAACCTCCTTGGTTTTCGAAAGGTTTAGCGAGGGTTCGGCCGCAGTGCCATGAATACAGTGAACTAGTATATACCATGAGCTCAAGGTGGTTAAAGGTGGGAAGTGGACCCAAAGCGCAAGCCGTAAGAAAGTGTGCGTGTGCCACCTCTCGTTTAGTCTTTGGAATGTCCGCAGGATGGCGGTGCTTCTATATAGGGAATATATGATGAAAAGATGCGAGATGGTGGTACTTGGAGTGTTGAATAGATGGACGAACGGACACATAGACAGATGCATGGACGGACGCAGGGGCGGCTGCATGGACGAACGCAGGGACGGATGCACGAACAGACGCACGCACGGACGGGCTGATGGACGCATGGACGGTCACACTGACGGACGCATGTACGGACGGAAGCAAGAACGAATGGACGGACGAATTCTTCGCCCCACTCTCCATCAATCACTCCGTGGATATGCTGCCATTTTTTTACGCTGCAAGAACGCAGCGATTGATATGACGAGGTGCTTAGTTGTTTTTTTTCTCGTGTGACTTCGTATTTCACTAGCGCTTTTCGCCACGTGACCATGCCGCGGAGACATCTATATTGCCTTTATGAGAAACGTTTTTTTTTTTTACATTTGAGCTACTGCTTTCTCAGAGAACAACAGCTTGAAAACTTTCATGTTCTATTCACACTTTTTTTCCATAATTGACCGCTGAAGATGTAAAGAAAGCAGTTATTTGTGCCTCTGAAACACTGATAATTTCTTACGTTGTATAGTAGACGGCAGCCACATAGTTGAAGTGCGTAATTTCCGCCCCCTTCGGCAAACCCGTGCTTCCAGAAGTGTAACACACGGCAAGCACCGTGCTCCGAGGATTCTCCACGGCTACCTCCACGAAGTCTTCTTTGTCCAAATTAAAGAATTCTCTGACTGATCGGCAGGCCCCATAGAGAATAGAACCTGGTGAAAAGGATATGCCAATGGTCAAGTTTACGTAACGTTTGTACATCCCGTGCGCTTCCAAACTTCTTATTTGCCTTACGCACTAGACATGTGAAGGTGTGCATGACAACATTCCAACTATTTTGTTTTAAGCCTTGATGCCTCGTTTCGAAATGAACGTGCGCTACGTCCAGTGACCATGCTGATGTTTTATTTTTTGTCATCCTACAATTTTTATAAAAGATTATATTTATACCATAATCACACCAGGTGCCCACTCATTCGTGTTAATTGATAGCTAATGTTAATCTATTGCGTCAAATGGAACCAGAATAGCGGCAAGCGTTCATGATGGAATAGTACACGGCATCTACGTAACACCATGGACAGGCACGCATATATGCGCAGAGCTTCCGAACAGTATGCGTGCGCCTGTCAAACGTGACAACTGGACGGCGCACACTATACTATCGCACAAACTTGCCGCTCTTTGGGTTTTATACACTGGCAGTACTTATTGACGGCCCCACCACAGTGGTCTAGTGGCTAAGGTACTCGGCTGCTGACCCGCAGGCCGCGGGATCGAATCCCGGCTTTCTTTCCCCATGCCACCTGCCACTGCTTAGAATCTAGTTCTTTCGGCAGGAGTAGGGAAGACAGAATGCGATCGCAGGGTACGAGAAATCTATGTAACTCTGCTTGTACTGAACGAAATCTGAAAATTTTTACAACAGCGAATTTGTGAGGTAATAGGCTCGCTCTGCGGCTTCGTCCCACGAGAATTCTCCGACACCCCCTTTGCTTGCGCCTTCTGCCAATATTGCAAGGATTGTTTGCCAGGAGCTGAAGGCCATGTAACCCGCTACTTATCAGCCCCCTGCGCAAGACATGGGCAACCGTTTCGCTTGCTGATGCCGTCGTACGTCACGAGTTTGCCAACCTTGGCATCCAGGTTTCTCAGACCAGCAGACACACACCGCAGCCCATGAGCACTCCCGTCCACAACGCTGACCGCCACGCTGCTCCAGTTATCGCTGTGGCCACTTGGGCTCCTCGGTTTTCATCACACTACCGAAATTCGCCGTGATGATGCACGTAAGATGATCGACTAATATGCATCTCTTGCTGTCGTGTTTGGGACAACTCCCGCCATTTATGAAACAGATGGTGTTCCTGGCTAAGCTTTACTAATAACCACTGGGAGGACCGTGGACAGTATTCGCCACCTGATCTTCTGGATGACCATTTTAGGACTATTCACCTCCTCACCGTTTATCTCAACGCTCAGAACCGTCTTACGCTGATGTCATCGATCAGAGAAACTGATCTAGCTGGTCACCATCACCTCAACGTCCCCCATCACGCCTCCCTGAACGCTACCGCTCTCTTTCACCAGCTTATTAGGGTCACCCCCCCCCCCCCGGAAGCTGATAAGTGCAGCTTATGGAGGTAGCGCTCTCTTGAAGACACGGACCAGAAACCCTCAACCGGCTACAAGCTCAAGAAGCACCTTACTTGAGGTCCTCCTTAATGACCTCACCGTTACTGTTCTAATTGACAATGGTACAAAATTATACGTAATCAGTTCTTAACTTTGATCTCGTTTAAAGAAAGTTCTCATGCCAGCTGCGTTCTCTAGTTTTCGAATGGCCAACGAAAGCTGAACATCGGTGCTTGGCATGTGCACTGCCCGCGTTACTGTTGCCAGACAATACACTTACGTTCTCTTCACAGTCCTCGGTGCTTTCCCACGCGACGTAATTCTTGCAATTAATTTTTTAATCACCCACTTCACCTTCATCGACTGTTTCACCAGCATCTTACGGCTCGAGTTCTTTTTGTGCCCCGGGTTCATTCCTCCAAGTCGAATTCGAGTATGATTCGTAGACTCTCTATGGCTACTGCCCCAGGCTGTCATGTGCGTTCCTATGTCACCTTTTCTGTTCGTTCCTTATAGAGACTATCTGGTGGCTCTTTTTACTGATTTGACCCTTACGCACCATATCGCACTATCACTTACTGTAGTGCTTGTCGCCAACAACACGACGCTACTTCCTGTTCAGAAATTCCCCACGTCGACCCAAGTTTCTTTCTGAAAATATCATTTTAGCCAAACTTTCCATCATACAGAAATGTACGATCTCTTTCTTCCCCTATGACACTAACACCATGGCGAAACTTGCCAACCAACATGCAAATTAAGGCGTTCCTGCACAAAATGGTATTCGGTGAACTGTCACCTTTCCGAGCTGAAGCGTTCCGGGGAATTCTATTTTCTTACTTGGATATCTTTGGCATCGAAGACCATCTCATGGGCTGCGCAAGCGCCCTAGTCAACCGCATCAGCACCGGCGATGCCAGTCCTTTCCACAAACGCCCTTACAACGTGCCTTATACGGAGCGCCAAGTTATACAAAGGCAGGTCGAGAAAATTTGCAGAAAAAACGTTACACAGCCTTCATCGAGTCTTTGGGCATCCTCTGTGGTCGTAATAAAAAAGAAATATTACAGCTGGTGCTTTTTCTGTCGACTATCACAACCTGAATCAGGTCACCTAGAATGACGTTAATCTTCTGCCTCGAATCGATGATGCGATTGACTTCCTCCATGGTGCCAAGTATATTTCGTCTCTTGAACTTCGATCCAGATCCTGTCAATTATTAGTCGATGACCAAGACCACGAGAACACAGCATTCAAAACACTTGATGGCCTTTACCAATTCAAAGTGATGTCGTTTTGGGTAGTGCAGTGCAGCGGCTGCTTATCAAAGTATGAGGGGCTCTCTCCAGCACGGTTTCAAATGATCAACTTGTCTTAGCTACCTGGACAATGTAGTGGCTTTGTCACGCACCTTTGAATGCAACCTGCCTCGTCCTTGGGCGATTCTTGAAATTTTCGTTTGCGCTGGCCTCAACTCAATTTGTCGAAGTGAGTGATTGGACGCGGGCGGAAAAACCTGCTCAGCCACCTTGTTGACACCCGTGGTGTCCCACCCGACCCGGACCGAAACCGGGCTGTCCGCAAATTTCCTGTTCAATATCCCACACAAGAAGTTCGCAATTTTATTGGGCTCTGCTGATACGTACACCGTCTTGTCAACAACTTCGCGCATATTGCTAGGCTCCTCATGGATCTCCTCAAAAAGAATGAGGCTTTTTTTGGTCAAGATCAAGAACATTCCTTCGCGTCGCTGGTTTTCGCCATCACATCACCACTTGTGTGGCTCATTTTAATCCAGCCGCTCGAACAGTGCTTTGCACGGGTCCAAGTGACCATGACATTGGTGCTTGCTCGCTCAACTACAGATTGGTCCCAACCGTGTGATAGCCTACGCTAGTTTCCTTCTGTCACAAGCGGAAAAATTATGCCATCCCTGAGCAGTAATACTTAGCCTTTGTCTAGGTCATCGTAAAATTCCATCCGTACGTATACGGACGTCCATTCGCAGTCATCACAGGCCATCATGTGCTGGACATTATCATGGACATTAATCATCATAGCGCCACTACTTACGAGTTGCCGGACCACACTCAATGACCCTACAGGGAGACTCGGCCGTTTCGCACCTAAATTAGAGGAGTACACATTCCCGGTTGTGTAGAAAGCTGTCAAGATGAACAGATATGATGACTACTTATCCCCACACCTTTTTGATCCACCAAACTCCAGCGATTTGGAATTCGATGCCTAGTGTCGTAGCTATCACTGACTTTCAGCACTTGGTGTATAAACAGCACCAAGATACGTCGCTGCTCTTCATCATTGACCATCTTCAATCGGGCCGTACTGACCATTCACTTAGCGAATTCCTGCTTCAAGACAACGTTTTATATCGCCGCACCTAAGACCATGACGGCGCGCAATTTTTACTCGTTGTAGCACATCGCCTGCGCAAGCCTCTTTTGCAACAATTTTGTGACGCTCCAACTTCTAGTCATTTAGGCGTCTCCAGAATCTACAACCATGTTCAATGATGGGTATTCTGGAAGGGTCTTTATCCCTCCGTTTGCCATTACGTTGCATCTTGCGACCTCTGCCGGTGCGAACAGAAGCCTATGAATCGCCCTGTTGGTCTCTTTCAGCCTATTGAACTTGCAGCCTAGCCATTTTATTGAGTGGATTAGATTTGCTAGGTTCTTTTTCTACCTCAGAGTGGAAATACATGAATTGAAGTGGCCACAGAGTCTGCCACTCGGTATACAATCACTTGAGTGCTATTAACCAGCTGCACGACTGGCGGTTCCAGCTTCTTGCTCTACGACATCATTCTGCAGCATGGCGCTCGGTCTCACCTGCTTTAATACCACGGTTGCTGCTTTCTATCTAGTTTACTTGATGATACACTTCGATCTTGTGTGACCCGATAACACTTCACCACCTCTTACCACCCTCAGACTAAGGGCTTTACAGAGCGACTCAACCGCTCATTGACACACATGCTTTCTCTGTACATATCAAGCAATCACACTGATTTTGACATAGCTCTGCCAATCGTCACCTCCGCCTACAACACGTCGCGTCACGAAACAGCCGCCTGAGCACTATTTTATCTACTCTTCTGCCTTTCCTTCACTGCCTTTAGACGCCCTGCTTTCGTCTGATCAACCATCCCACACTTCGTACGCTGAGAGTGTTATCACCAGTGCCCTCATGGCACGCGTAGTAGCCCGCACTGGTTATTGCTCGTCACAGAGAGCAGAAAAGTCTCTTTATAGCCGTCTACAAAGAAATGCCGTCTTGCTCTCCTGTGGCTTAAATTTTCACGTGGTAGCTTTTGTGAAAAACTGTTATCGCGATAAGTCGGGCCCTACCGAGTTCTTTGTGACGTCACTCCTGTGACCTATGAGATTGCCATGACAACAAACTTATCGACAGCTACACCCAAAACAAAACTAGTCCACGTTTCTCGTATTAAGTCCTACAACGCCGACTCGCTCAATTAAGAGGCACCAAAAAGGAGCCTTACCGGCCGGGGTACTACTACTTGCATGCAACTGTCGCTCCAGCGCAAGCACTAAAGTGACTTTCAAAAGGACAACGATGACAAAATGGTTGTTGTGGTTTGGACTCTCGAGCTACCCGGTTGGCCTGCAGTACGCTGCGCTCTTCACAGCGTTAGCTAGACCCGCTGTCAGCGAGTAAATCTTACCTGCAACAATACAAATCTCTGATAAAAATGACACACTTTAGCGACCTTATGGAGGCTCCTGCCTTTCACGGCTTCTAGCTGAGATGAAATGACCTCGCGAAACAGTTTATTCTAATTGTAAGGAAATTTATATCTGCGGATCGTCACGAATCACCAAAGAGAATGTTCTGTAGTACTGTTAGCTTTGACGGTACACTGCTGGCCAAGAGAAAAAGAACGGAATGAACAACGAGCCAGAGTAAATTAGGCATTCACTTCTGCTTCTTTCACATACTTAACACTTCTGGCTTTCTTGAAAACAAAGTACCAACCTTCAAATTACCTTTTTATAATTTTTCCATCATTCGCAAGCCCTAAGTGCTCTTTTCATTGTTTACCTTCAAGCCAAGCGCCGCCGCAACTCGGGCTACTAGATTCGTGTTCTTCTGGTCCGTCATAATATGTGTACTTTCACTGTCTTCAGCCAGGTAGCGTAATTCACCTGCGAAAAATATGTCAAAGTATCCATGTGTTTATGCTGACACAAGTTTGGACACAAATCAAGAACAGTATCATATAAAAATGCGCATTAATTGTCATAGTGCCACTACTTACAAGTTGCCTGACCAAGTCAACACAGAATTCTTAACCGAAAGCCACGAGAGTACAACTCACAACAACGCAAAAGTCACAATGCTTACTGAGGAAACTGCCAATCACGAAATGCGAAAAGATACGTTGCATGTGGACGTGACACGCCAATGTCGCATGTGGGCGGCGCAACTGTCACCTACGTTAGGTATTAAGCTTGAGGCAAAGCCGTTGTATTTCCGGAAATAGTTTTTGTTGCACACATACTCAACTGGTTGACAATCAGACGCTTTATCGGAATGCCGCAAGCTTAATGGCTTCCGGGGCCTTTCATGATCTGTATTTTTCATTCCTGTTAAATCTTTCTAATTAGTATTTACTACAGTACAGGTGAAAACGTACAAAGTACGTCCCTCTACTCTCTATGTCTTCATAAAACGTTTGTTTTAATGAACCGCCAAACCACAGCAAGCTCTACTCTACCTAGGCAGACTGCCATACTGTGCCCAAGCCGCTTTCGAAAAGTGTCTGCCTTCGAAAATATACGATCTTCCAACGAGCATTTTCATAGAAAATTACTCATACGCAGGCTAGTTCGTATGTCACCTCGCAAACAGCTCCACTCTCTCGGCAATATTCTTTTAACGACCGTAGCCCAGTTTATCGTGACCTTCTGTTTAGAACGTTTAGTCAGGCAAATTCAATGCGTGAGTTGCTCATTCATCATCATAGAATACAAGCCTTTTATTACTGTACAGTTCTTTTGGCGCTAATAGTTATGATACTAAACTTTACTTTTGGAAGTTCACATGCTGTCTCTGTCAGTTTTATGACGACGACAATAGTTTGTAAATTGTCAAAGACACAATATCGATAGAGGTAAACCAAGAGACAATATTCTTCGATATTCCGAAGTGACTTATTGTACAATTGAATTTTTCGTCCATACAAACCCGCTTTTCAAAAGCAAGATGTTCAGTGTCAGGTGGAAAAATAAAACATTAGACAGAAAAGGTCTGAAAAAAAAACAAGAAGGTTGAGAGACTAACGTCCATTATAGCGAATAAAAAAGCGCTCGATTCAATTATTTTCATCTAAGGTTTTGTTTATTGCACGTTGATCGATCAGAGTTTGCTCAATGTCTGTTGAAATTTGGCGCATGGAGTACCAGTTTATGTGACCCACATTCATGCCTAGTTGTCCGTCTCCATCCAGACCACGAGTGTCTGCGATCAAGATTCAGCCTTTGGAGTTGCTGAAGAAGAAAAGATACACCTAGACATAGAGAAGACAGTGCATATCGCGCAAAGATGGTATCACTGCTCACACCTCCCGAATTGTGCAGGAGAGCCAAGCATACCAGCCAACCCGGATTTTGCAGGACTCTCCCTACTTCTCATACAGTCTTCAGAGTCGCATGCCATTCTTCTGGGCACGTCAAGGAACGCCTACATGGTCCAGATTCATTTCTCCTGGTCTAGATCAAAATTTTTGTGGCCGAATAAACAACCAACTGGGCGCGTATGTTTATCCCTGTGAGCTTCTTTCTACGTTCCCACATAGCTAGACGGAAAGGCGTCGTTTGTGGTGTCGACATCAGCCTAAATGCAGCAGAAAATGTGAGATATTTGTTTCTTATACCAGCGTGGTGTCCAGATACAGCTGAAACAGGCAAGTGGATAGCGTGACGATTCCTGCCGATAAAATGCGGGTATATCTCGACCAAAAAAGATTGAAGCATCTCTAAGGGTGAACACTGTGCTGCACTTCCTCTACTAAATGACAAATTCTGGTGGTATGGACACGGCATTACGACCTGTCACTGTAAGTTGCGATGCTAGATCAGTCTCGCTTATACTAATGCTAACGAGTGCATGTCTTAGAACTGGTAATGATGCCTATGCCAATCAAATCACACAACTGATAACACAAGGTGTCCTGCGAGGCCAAAACAGTAACAGGATATTGATAAGGCGACGTTTGTGACAAGGAGCTCTAGCTGAAGTTTGGATGACACAAAGATTTGTTGGTGTGGCAGCTTGTCATTTTTCTGCGGTGTATTCAACAGATTCACATCGCAGTGAAAGCAGTGCATAAAACCACTCCTAGTTTTATCAAATTTGCGAAAGATATTGGCCAAATTTATACCGTTGAAGTTGTCTGGTATTTCAGCGTCGTCAAAAAAGTTTTTGAATTTGTTTAGTCTAGTTTTCTTGATAGTTTTAGCAATCAAGAGATACAGCCTTCTATGCATGAGCGAGTGATCGTGTGTGCCTGTGTGATTCACGTTCACAGGTGTTCTGTATGTGGACATGAATACTCGAATTCTTAGACCCACCAAGTTCCTCACCACCTTGAATCTAAGTTTCTTTTTGTAATTTAAAATTATGAAGTGTGTGAAAGAGTCCTTGATCCGAAATGACCTTTCAAAAAGCTCCTTTTGCTTGAGCTTTTGGAGATTTCAACGGGTGAATATGGCGTCAGCTAGTACTTCTTTAGTACATATACAGAGGCATCCGCGGGAGCGGAATGCCTTCGAGTGTTCGTCACTCAAGCTTTGAACTCTACATCTCGCGTTCCTGAAGCTCCGCGTACTGACTAAAAAAGCTGCTAGGATCATGGTCGTACATTCGTCGACACTACTAGCCAGAAGAACGACACTCATGAACAGGAAATCGCGTGAGATATGCGAGGTATTAATCAACCGAACTTTCTTGAAAGGTGCAGAAGGCGTTACAAACCAGAACCGCTTTGTTACACTCGCGGGTGATTCATTTTCCTGCCTTTTGCATCGTTTCTGACTGGCCCCGGAGTACCTTTCTGGGATTCGGTCCACAAAGAACCCAGTTCTGGTGTCGAGACTGTGCGACAATTCCAGCAATGTATGTTTCGGAAAGGCTCTCAGAGATGGTCTAGGCCGTCAGGTTGACTTTTATTGCCACTTGGTTCCGCCGGCTTCGTTTTTTCGCGATAAAATTGGCAGCCAAAAGCGGTGAAGGTGGTGTGTACGGTATGTCCGTAAGGGGAACCGCAAAATATATATTCTTGAAGATATGAATGGTTGATATCAAGCTAGCGTCTATGATGTCCTTAGGTAGTGAGAATTGGTTTTATTATGCCACACAATGACCCTTATTTATTCACACACAATGAATCTTACCTAATGAACCTATTGTGCCACACAATGAATCTCAGAGGAAGAGGCACAGAGAGAAAGACAGGCTTAATTAAACAAAGTCAGAGAGCCCAGCCAGCTGCTCTAAAAAGGGGTAGGAGAAAAAACGAGAAAAAAGTAATAGATAATGATGGTGACATAGAGAGTAAAGTAAATACAGTCCTTTCAAAGCCAGGAAATGTTATCATCATGCACACAGTCAAGTTGCTTTTCAGAAGGGTATAGCTCCACTTATGACCACAGTTGCAGTGCTGGTGTTAGGCCAAAGGACCAACATGATCTTAGCAGTTAATGGGCTATTGCGAAATCGTACAGTAGAAGAATTCATTGTTTATCGTTCACGTTCTTATGCTTGGCAGTCACACATTATGTGCTTAAGTGTTTCTGTAGCATGGCAGGAATCATCATTGGGACCGCTATCACTGCGGCCGATGGCATGTGCGGAACGTCTTGTGTAGGCGACGCCATGACAACTGCGATAGATTGTACTTACGATGCGCCGCTTCAAAACTAGCGGCATGCGGAAGCTTATTCGCGGGTACCTTTTGCGTGATCGCCAGTGTCGTCCCTTCGATGTATATAGTCGAGTGCTCATGGGCGTATTTGTGCGTGTCGCAGTGAATGGGTGTGTTCGTGCCGGCTTGTGAAAACCAAATGAGCACTTCGGGACCCTGTTTAGGTCTCTTTTAGCTCCAGCACCAGCTTTTTGTTTCTTATTGTTTCTCTAAGCAAAAGCATTAACTGGAAGTGCTAAAATGGCTATTTATGAAAGCAATATGAAGCAATTCTGCAATTTTTATAGCGAAAATGCAGTATGAACTTTTATTATAACGCTTTTATAACGCATTTATGATTTTCAAGGCTTTTCTCACCTCGCAGAAATTCGTCAATGTTTAAGGTTGCTCTGCAGAAATAAATATTATCCTCTTCGGTAGTAACGAGGTTTGAGACAGATGATGTGGTATTGTCTTCTACCTTGAATTGTCGAGCGATATTCATTTATGGGATGAGAAAGGCTGAAGTGGAGGTGGGTAGTGTGGTAGACTCATCAGCGTGCATGTGCAGAGTGTCGCCGTACGTTGTATAGGTGTGATTTAGGGTCAGTTGTGTGAGGCCAATTGACGAAACAACGAATTTTCGTAATCCTAAGAATCCTAAATCTAACAGGCGGTTTAGGTAGGACATACGAAGGCACTTTCCGAACCCTCAGAAAAAAAACCCTTCACGGTAGAGTATTCTCATGCCTTGATATCGCTCTTGAAAATTTGCAGTCTGGGTGCGTGGTGGGTAGTGTCGATAGAGCATGCTACCTGTGTCAGCTCGATAATCGAATATTCATTCTAAGTGGCTCGCACAACATGTATACACCATTAGGACAGGCGGAGCTTCC
The DNA here is from genome assembly GCF_043290135.1 of Rhipicephalus microplus. Lineage (NCBI taxonomy): Eukaryota > Metazoa > Arthropoda > Arachnida > Ixodida > Ixodidae > Rhipicephalus > Rhipicephalus microplus. The sequence continues at coordinate 152,858,183 of NC_134701.1, forward strand.
ACGATAGTTCCATTTGTTAATGTGCAGCGCGGTTGACCCAGCATATTCACAATCTTTGAGCAAGAACGCTTTCTACCATCTTCACTCAACTAGATCAGATATTGGAAAACACCAGTATGTTGGATCTTAGGTATCTCACAAATAAAGCATATAATATAGCGATGATTCTGAAGGGCCCCGACTTGCTCTTTTTTCATTGCGAAGAACTAGAAAAATTATTCTGTAATAAACTTTCATGCACCCTACAACTAAATGCCGCATTTCACAAATTGAACATGAACTTCCATCTACTCCGGCAATGTCATGGAAACTTTTCTTTAAGAGTACACTGAAATGAGGGAGTAATCCTCCTCAGGGATGCCTTCACTAGCTGTAATGGCTGCACAGAGGAAGTTCAGGTATTTGTTTTGGGTTTATTAGGCTAATGCGCATAGAAAAGAGCCGCAACACAGCACACCGGTGCAGCTGACGAAAAAGGTCTACCTGCAAGCTTCATCCGAAAAATAAACAGCCTCTGTATGTTTTAAGCGCGAAGCTCTTGAGAGTCCAGTCACGTCCGGCGTCGTCCCTCCATGACGACGATGATAATGACACTGATGACGACGAAAAAAATGGCAGTTGCTTAGCTCAGCTATGCCAGGATATACGAAGCGTTAGCAAAGGTTCAGCTGATTATTCTTAGCTTGTCAGATATCATGCTTACAGTTGTTTCAATGACACACAGATGGTATACGTATTATGTGGCACATGTATATTTATTTTTCTGGGCAACTACTTCGGGATCTGATGAGTCAAGCTTCTCCGCTCTACTGCACCATTAAGCAGCATTTGCACTCTCATTCTCCGTGGCTATACCAACAGGGCAAACGCCAGTCAGAGGCGCTATCAAGCGGCTCCACTGCACAGGGAAGGCGCGCGCGTCGGCGTCCATTTGTCTACCAAGGCTATGACGGCACTCCTCTGGGAAGCACACACCGGCGGCGGCGAGTCGCACACGGCCGCGGCCGAGTGCGAGGGAGGTGCCGGATCCGGTGCCGGTGCGTGACACCACTGACCGTCTGCGCAGCGCATCGAAATGCGGCGAGCCGCGCATGGCGACGGCGGAGTATTATTGCGCATGCGCAGACCAGTGCCACGCGAAATTGGCTCAGCGAGCCCAGTGTAGCTAACGCTACAAAAAATATAGCCATCACGACACAGCTCATGAAACGTACCCACTATACGTAATAGCGATGACGAGGAAGCACCCGCTATGCCACTCTGCCCTTTATCATTTTGCCGATTAGCGAGGTACCCGCAACACAACTGTAAGAAATCAAGTGCGCTTCATGCTGTGGATAATTGGTTGATGACGATGAAGAATAAGCGTGTTCCAGACAACACATTTCATTTCTCCTATGAATGAAAAGAAACGTGGACGTGCTGTCTCCCGTGAAGCTACAGCGGCACGAGAACGCCGGGAAGCCGATCCAGAGGTGACGAGGGCTTGGGCAACTATAGCGAAGCGACAGCGCCGGCCAGCCCGCCTAGAGTTGAAAGCTCGAAAAGCTGCAGTAAGGTAGCAGTGCCGGCAAACCGACCTGGAGTTGAGGGCTCTCGAAGCTGCAGCAAGACGGCCGTGCCTGCTATTAAATTCGGAGGAGTTGAGAACGCGCAAGAGCAGCTGCAAAACGCCTGAAGAGGTCGATAGCTCAGGTTGGTGGCACGAATGAACAGTTTGAGCGTGAGTTCTTCAACCGAACTTTCAAGCACAGCTGCAAGGTTTGCGACCGAATTATCTCACAAAGCTCCGCCTAGTCACCATCATTCACTTCATGGATATGCTGTGATTTTTTTTAGCTGTATAATGCACTGAATTTGCAGCCATGAGACCACGAATATCGCAGTTATGTTAGTCAAAAATGCAACACCTAACAAAACACGTCACGGTGCTAGTTGTCAATGCATTCTTACTTGAAATCTTGTGGCGCTCTTTTACACGAGGGAAAGACCGAGCGGTATTCTGCGGCGTACTTTTATGTCATGTCATTGAACAACGTAGTGCGACAATATTTTATTGCAATAACAATCATAGGCCCTCTCCTCAGATTGTTGCCAGCGGTATCTGTTTCCATCATCATGTCCCACAAATGTATGTATACTTTGCCGCAAAGAAAAATGCGAACTTCCGCATTGGCAAGCATCGGACGAACGCCACTGAGTTAAAGCCACATGTTGTCAGCAATGAACGACCAAGCAGTATCGAAAACTGCTACAAAGGCTGTTTTAGACTTTACCAAAAGCTCTGGACTATATACTACACTGTAGGGTGCTATGCTATGGGGCTACTGTACATACGCACCACCTCTTCTTGCCCCCATCATCATCATCCTTCATCCCTCTTTCCTTCCTCCTTCCTTTAAACCCCGTGAAAAACAGCAGGCTAGAGCGAACTAGCTAAAGCCGACCTCTCTGCCTTTCATTACAGTCTCACTCACTCACACACAACACACTAAAAACCAGAAAAAATAATTTGAAAAAATATTTTTGATGCTCTTGTGAACACGGAACCTGTCACTAGGCAGCGCGTGGCGTTAAACGCAGAGTCACGAAAATGCACGCCGTTGAGTGTTCAAACTGTAAGTAATTATCATACACAGCCTACCGCTACCGGTACGCTCTCGGCATTACCAACGAGATGGCACAAAGGGCGTGCGCTACGCTCGGCTTGTCGCGACGCGCGCGCGTATCCATCACGCATATTTGGCCCTGCGGGAGAAACACCCTTGCGCGGGCACGCTTCTCTCACGTTGGCGGAAAACTGCACGTGTGAAGCTTTCACCGGAACGATTTTATTGTAGCTACTGAGCTCCCGAAAGTTACTTCGAACACTTCAGTTCCCGCTTGTGAAAAATGCATGCATTTAAACACCGCGAAGTAACAACTGGACGCCCTTGTTTGTTCGCGCTCGTCCTGTCTGTACCCGTGAGCACGTTTCGTGCGTCCTTCCTGTTTCAGCAATGCGTTAAGCGTCGACCTGTAAATTTTCGTTCGCTCTATTCCTGTGTGTGTGTTTTTTTTCGTGTCGTTTGTGCGTGCGCGGTGCACTGCACGTTCCAATCTACTTCTCAATCATTGCGTGCCGTTCCGAATGGTTGCGATCGCTTCAAGTGCTTCGCCTTGCCGCGAAAAGTGAATTTTTTTAGACAAGTGTGTAAAACAAAGAAGGAGTTGCACTTACTTTTCGTGAGCGTGGGATTCGCTAAGACAGCGGTTGCCCCAGCCAAGATGCAGCCATAAATAGCTATCAGGTTTTCCACTCCATTCTCTAGGTGGATGCAGATGCGGTCGCCTAAAGATACACCACTTTTGCGGAAACCCACAGCGCAGCGTTCCATCTGGGCCAGCGTTTCCCTTCGCGTAAGGTTGATGACGTCGCTGACCTGTGATGAGTTGCTGAAATTGCTCTTCGTTTTGCAGTCACCATCACTTTTCTAAAGAGAAGCAGCGCAGTATGAGCTAAAACAGTCAATCTCAATGAATGATTGTTGTCTTTAAAGAGGTGTTTTGGTCTTTGCACTGTCTTGACTAAAATATTCTTCTTCCGTCGATTATTATTCACCATTTCTTCAGCGATCTAGTACCAAGGCTGACCCACCTGCTAAGCTCACTTATTATGCTAAGCCCTCCGTACATGCTTTTGTAATGATGATAAATATTAAGGTACTGTTTCGCGTAATTTCCAGATGTTACATCATAGTAACGAATAATTAAGAGTCGCATACCCCTACAGCCGGGATCCGGAATCGAAATTGTGGGCTAAAAGTGGAAACATACCCTTTGCAGTTTATAACCGAAATTGATAACTGTGAGCAATTTGGTAAGTCTTTCGTCCAAGAAGGTACACATAAGCATTTATAAAATGTTCATGTCGGATATGTTAGCAATAACAAGTATGGAATTCCAGATGAAGTGGTGGAAGTAGGGGCTTTTGCAATGATGTTTCTTCTGAAAAAGAGCTCCGGCAGGTAGATAAGGGTAGTAGTACTTTTTCATGCAGCGCATCATATTTGCGCCATACTAGTCGCAACACGGGCAATCAACACATCAATATCGATCTTACATGGCAGTTTAGGCTAAGTGCTACACCCAAAAATGCATGTTTTTGATAAGGTAAAATCCACATATCGATCACCCAAAGAAACAAGCACAATTTTGAACAGGCTAGTGAACAATCAACCAAGTTCATACTATCAGTCTGGTAATAAATAGATGCTCAGAATACAGCCAACCACTCACTATACATGGCCTTCAAAGACTACAGAATTTGATTTGGTAGAAATATCAGCAGTCATGCAGACAAGGCAGAATGAGCGGGTCGAAAAAGCATATATAAAGATCTTGGAAGAATTCTACACAGGAGCAACAACTGCCACCATAGTGCTTCATAAAGAAAGCGACAGTGACACAATAGCAATCACGAAGAGTGTAAGAGTAGAAGATACAATCTTCCCAATGCTATTCACCTCTTGCTCACAGAAGGCTTTCAGATGCCTAGAATGGAAACAGTTAGGGATAGGAGTTAATGAACAGTATCTTCGTAACCTGCGCTTTGCCGATTACTTCGCATTTCTGAGTAACTGAGGGGACGAATCTCAACTCATGAGAAGTGGATTAGACAAAGAGAGCAGAAAGGTAGGTTCTAAATATAATCTGCAGAAAACAAAATTAATGTACAACAACTTCGGAAGAGAACAGCACTTCAAGATAATTGTTAGTTCACTTGAAGTTGCAAAAGACAACGTGTACTTAAGGACAGGTAATAACCGTGGAGCCAATCCACGAGATAGAAGTAACAGAAGAATAAGAAAGTGGTAGAGCAGATTCAGCAAGCACTCTCAAATCATGATTGGTGGATTGCCAATATCCCTCAAGAGGAAGGCATATACCAGTAGCATCTTGCCAGAACTTACATACGGAGCAGAAACCTGGAGACTTAATAGAGAATTCATCCTAAATGGAGGATGGCGCAGTGAGCGATGGAAAGGAAAATGATAGAAACGTTAACAGAAAAGAAGCAAGCAGAGTGGATCAAAGAACGAACCGGAGTTAATAAATTTATAGTTTCAATGAATAAGAACAAATGAACATGGGCTGGGCACGTAGCGCGTAAGCAGAGTAACAGCTGGTCATTAAGGATAACTGAGTGGATTCGCAGAAATAGCTTGCGGGTTATTGGGAGACAAAGTTAGGAGGGCAGATGAGATTAGAAAGTTTGCGAATATAAAGGAGCGAGCTGACAAGTGAATAATGTGAGAGGTTTTTGTCCTGTAGTGAACGTAGTTAGGCTGATAGTTTTGATTATAATCAATGGAATCATTGAAACAATGGTAAAAGTTCTCACAAGACTTTAGTCATGAAGGACGACGCAAGTACAGTTGTTTCTGGCAGGCTCCAGGTGAAACAGCGTTGCTTCTTAAGGCAAGAGCATTACACGTCTGATCAATGGTAAAACTTGACGGTTGGTGGTGACGGTCCTGCTGCGTTCGGCACGATGGTTGCAAAATTTCATCATGTAACGACGTCATTACGACGTCATAGATAGCAAAAAAGCTTTTTCGTTCTGTAACACCACATGATGCCGTTCTAGCACCCTGATTTTGGTACGGAACAAAGCTGCTGAGCGCCTGACACCGGGAGACAAAATTATCAAGCTGCCTGGCACTGGCACGTCCTCACGTTCTATGCCTTCTTGTACTTCGACATAGAAGAAAAATGTTCTCTCCGCCTTCGAGACGCCTTAGGTTAATGTGCAAGGAACTAAGCAACCTTTTTTTTTGTTGTACGAAACATTTGGGGAACATAGGTTTTTTTTTTCGGAAACATCTTGCACAGCAGTAATCGTTCCTATATTCATGATCAATGGAGAGAATTAGTGAAGCATCGTACACCTAGTAGCTCTTTTGCTTTTCAAATGACAATGTATCTTCTATACACGTCACCCCCTGTGTAAAAATGCTTGTGAGAAAACACAAACGCCGATCCTAATAACACTATCTGGCTTAAAAGTCAAAACGATGTGCGACGTGCCTGTACCGGATTTATTTTACCATCGAAAACATATTGGTACCGTAGGACTACTCTTCCTAGCTCCATAAGGCAATAGAAGCACTGCTTAAGGGCGCTACGCTCATCCGGTGATGTTAGGCGTTGTACTGTTACATCGGCAGCAACAGCGCTGTTTCTCTGAGCTCAAAAATATTTCATTTCCAGGTCCTTTCTCAGTGCAGGGCTCAGCCCCACACTACCTTCGTTCCTTTCTTTTGTCGTTCTTCTGCTCCTTCCTTGGAGGACTTGCTTCACTCAGTCACCTACCCGTAGTACTCACGCTACTCGCCCAGTGAGAAAATAAAATTGCTGCATTCATTCATCGCCTATTGAACTTGTTCTGACCACATCGCTCATTAGGTTAATGCAGAACGTACTTCGCATAACGTACGAATATTACACGCTTGCAATACAGAAAGGCAGTCTGCAATAAGAAATCTTATTGAGTATGAAAAAAAATATGCATGGTACTCGCTGTTCTACTAGTTGGTGCGCTTCAAAAATTAATAGTCAACTCCATAGCAAAACAATGACTACACTGATAGAAGCAGAGTGAGATAGAGAAATAGAGAGGAAAGGCAGATACATTAACCAAGCTTTCCTCGGTTGGCTACGCTACACTTAGGGTGGGTGAAAGGAGGAATGATAGAAAGGAAAGAAATCGAGAAAAAGAAAAAGAGTAAGAAAAGGTAGATGAATAATCAGCTCAAGACTATACGGCACGGTCTTACGCTGTGCTTCCGGTGTCCGGTGTTCTTTGAAAGTCCGGTGTTCTTTATAAGTCCGGTGTTCATTAAAAAGCACATGGGAGTTTTATGGCTGTGCGCATATGTGAAACCGTTGGTCAAGGTCACAGAATCTTCATTTTCGTAAGTGAAAAGAAGCAGAACCACGTAAAAAAGAATAGGCGCTCGTTCTTGTTTTTCTGGGGCCAAATCTAGCTTATCCTAATGTTAAAAAGTGTAGTTACCGCGTGTAACAACCTATCCATCCTTTCACTGTTTAAAAACACAGCCCCTTGATGACATCCGGTTTTGTCCACCGATGTTTCTTCATAGCATCGGTGGGCAAACAGAGCTATAGAAAAGAGCCCGCTGATTTTGTATACTTTGTTTTTCTTATTTGGTAAAATATATCCAAATAAATGTTCTTCAGAGCTACATAAAAGGTACGAAATATGTTCTTGAAATTTACGCACGTTTTGTTATCTGAAACACTAAAGAGTAAAATTTTTTACCCTAAAAGATAGTTTGAGAACGTGCCTTCAATTTCGACCTTGGGAGATTTTGAATGAGGTGACCGGAATTTTTTTGGGGTACAACGCTTGCATTCTCGAAACCGTCTGTAGAAATGTAGTTTGTCCGAAAGAAGAAAGTTGAGCCCTACTCATGACGCATACGTTAAAAAGTTTCACTGGCACTACCCAATATCTGAAAATGAAGTCAACCTATAAGAAGCTCGTGTTTGATGCATAGTTTGCTCGCGGGGTAAACATTACAATAAAACAAATTGGCAGATCTGCGTAAAGTGGGAATCGATTATATAACGTTTGCAATACTAGCCCCAGCAATGGTAAGAATGTAAATTACGCCGCACGTACATGACTTCCATGTCATGAGTATCTTGTTTGCGCCTGACATTTGAATTTTTCGTTCATTTACGTGCCGTAATACTAAATTTGGTATATGTGAAGGTAGCGAAACAGCCGCGAGAGCGCTATGAGCGTACCACGTGGTAATGTCTTACATCACGCACATATCATAATTATCATGTTTGCATGTGTCATATACCTTCATCGTTCATTGCCGTGACGTATACCAAATTTGGTATATGCGGAACTAGCCGAATGGCCTTGAGCCCATCATGAGCGGGGTATGTAGTAATGTTCTTGGATGATAGGCCTGTCATGATTATCATGTTTGGACCAATTATATATCCTTTGCCAGTCATTCAGCTCACGTAATACCAAGTTTGGTACATGTGAAGCTAGCGAAACGGCCGCGAGCGCATCATGAGTGTAACATGAAGTCACCTTTTATATTACACGTATGTCAGGGTTTTGTTGTCTGCACGAGTCATATAGCTTCGTCATTCATTCCCGCCACGTTATGACAAGTTTGGTATATGTATAGCTAGTGAAACGACAGTGAGCGCACCATGAGCGCATGGCGTGTAGTCATGATTTACATGACATGACTATAATGGTGTTCATGTTGGCGTCTGGCTATTGTGCTCTCCATGCAGTCATGTCATAGCATACAAGTTTATGCATCGCATCATGTCATGTGAATGAAACCACCGCAAGATCAGCAAGGCCATGAAATGTAAATGATGGCATTTAATATACATGTCATGATCTTCATGTTATCATGACATTCATGGCATAACTATTATAACTTTTATGTCTTGGCTAGTCACTTATGCTCGCAAAAAAGTCTTGCTATCCAATGAAAATTTGGGTATAGTTGCCGAACGGCCAGGAGAGGTAAAAGTCGTAGGTGGCTAGACAGACAGACAGACAGACAGCCAGATAGATAGATAGATAGATAGATAGATAGATAGATAGATAGATAGATAGATAGATAGATAGATAGATAGATAGATAGATAGATAGATAGATAGATAGATAGATAGATAGATAGATAGATAGATAGATAGATAGATAGATAGATAGATAGATATGCTCAAAGTCGCCGAAGTTTTCCAAGAAATGCTTTGTGTTTAAAAAAAATTTCCATCACACAAAACGTTACAAAAAAGTCGGCCCCGTATTTACACGTTTAACTGCAAATGTCATCGAAACACGATAGTCTTGCGTGTGGATAGAGTGAACGGAACGTTTATTTGACGTTTTGCGTGAGAAAATCAGTAAATTGTGTGAAGGAATAGCTGCGTTAGAGAGTCCAGATCCTTGCAGCGAAGGCGAACGGGCGCACCACACCATAATGACAAACTTGATAGAAATTGGCTGTGGACCAAAAATATGTGCGTACGTCAGGGCTTTCTTAGAAGGACGAATGGTCGCAATACACAAAGGTGATCTAATTTCACAACCTATAACCTTGGGTAACCATTGCACTCCCAAGGGCTCAGTGATATCCGCACTCTTAATGAATATTGCCCTCCTTAAACTACCGCATGCCTTGCAATGAATTCCAGAGGTCCACCACACCCTGTCGGTGGATGGTGTGACCATATTGTCTAAGGGCTCAATACAACTCATAGAGGGCACCTGTAAAAAGCAACCTCGACAGTCCAGTCCATCGGTAATACCGTGGATCTTGAGAGCTCACCATCTAAATCAGAATCGCTGCTTTTTGGCACAGATATTCGAAAATCACACCTCTCAATATCAAGATAGAAGACACTAATGTTGAGGAAGTCAGAAACATCAAAATCCTAAGATCACATTTTAACAACAAGAGAAACAACACGTTACAATTACAGAAACGTAGAAATATGTAGCCTCCAAACCTCACGCATGATTAGCAGGCTTGCCGACAAGCCCAGGGGGCTGAAGGAACATGACCTCCTGCACCTTTTTCAAGCTTTTGTGGTCAGTCTGGTAACCTACAGCTATCCCTACCTCAAAATAACCTGGAAATATGAACAAAGAATCAATACCATACTGCGAGATAGATTTAAAAAGGCACTCAACCTCCTTCGATGGACATCCACAGAACGACTTCAATAACTGGAAATTCACAACACCGCAGCAGAGTTATTGAAAGCTCACCTCGAAAATCAAATGGTCAGACTAGCCCTCTCCAGAACTGGTATGACGGTGCATGCTAAAATGCACATCACACCACCAACGAATGTCAGGAACTAACACAGGCTGTCGGAGGCTTGGCGGAAAGGCATCACCATCAAGCCTCTTCCTTGGAATATGAACCCCACATTCGATGCAGACAGGCGCTAATCCAGAGTCAAAGATTATAATAAATACTCCGACGACTAGACCACCTTTTTCGTGGACGCCGCCTGGTTACCTGCTGGAAAATGCACGGCGGCAGCACTAAACCAGGGGAAATTTGTCTATTGCATATCTACTATACAGGAGGATGTCACAAGCTTGGAGGAGGTCGCTATTGCCCTCGCGCTTCGAAACCAAGCGTCCACCTTCATCCCTACGGACTCAATGGCAGCCTATCATAAATACTGTAAAGGCGAAATCAGTCCTCTAGCATGCATAATACTTTCAAAAGCAGCAGACGGCCATTCTTAGGCAGACTGGAAACAAGTTATATGTATACATGACCACTGTGGAATCAGAGGCAACGAGCTAGCTCATGCCTCCATTCGAGCTCTCCTACCCCGAGACTTTAACTTCAGTGCCGGTACTCCAGCCCGTCTATATCAGAGGGCCCACTTCAACACATACAATGAACTTTTATTAAACCAAAGGTTTGCTCGGAGATTATATCCCCCACCACATCCTCAACTCAGTAAAGCTGCACAGGTAGCCTGGCGCCACTTACAAACGTTATCCTATCCCAACCCCAACCCATACGTACTCTCCAAAATAGACCCTGACGAATACCCATCACCCACATGTGCGCTATGCAACACTAATCTAGCTACACGCCAATATATAGCATGGGAGTGCCAAAAACATATAAAACATATATATTTAAGGATTTCAGTAGAGATGAGTGGGAAGCGGCTTTGTCCAGCCAGGCCCAGGAGGTCCAGGAGGTCCAGGAGGCCCTAGTGTCCCGCGCAAGGACTGGGGCGCAAGCCATTGTGGTCCCGTACTAGAAACTCCACTGATTTCTCAATAGTTGTAATAAAGTATTTCATCCATCCATCCCATGGAGAAAGATGTGCGCTTGTTTCGGAGGCGATAAGGTGTAGAACGCAAAGTGATGGGCAGGTGCCACCACCGTTGCGTCTTAGCAAAGCGTTGGAAACACTTGCATTTTTGAGCATCGCGTTGCACTGTTAGCGCAGCGTGATTAACGCCATGGCCCTTAGAATTACTTATGTGTGCTTTTTCTAGTATAAAGACACACATACAAAATATTCACGTGTTATTACGGTGCCTCAGATATGCGCAGTATTTGCTTTTAAATTGACAATCGCACAAGTGTGAACTCTGAAATTTGAGCATTATTGGTGGGCGCTGCGGCGCGCGAGTGGTTTTTAATAAAGAGAAAGGAAGAGAAAAGTGAGCCCCGTTATTGTCTGCTTCAGTGAGCAACACCGCCACAGGGCTCACAAGGGATGGGGGTGAGGAGGGATAAAAAGGGTAGAAGTAAAGGTATAGAAAAGAGGAAGAAGAAGCAACAACAAACTGAGGGGATAGGAGAGACAGGAAAGATGGAAGCACGGTCACTGGAGTCCGAGGACGGGGTACACTTGCGAGAGATGTTGTCGGCGTCAGTAGATGGCGTAGAGCAGGTCGAGTAAGTCAGAGCTTCACTGTCGTCGAAGGCCGTCGGCGGCAGGAGGTGACGTAGGGCGAGCCCAGTCGGCCAGAGCTACAGATACGCCGAAGGTCGCAAGCGCGCGGAGCGCGCGGGCGCACAATTGGTCGGCACGAAATCCAGCGAGCGAGTTTGGCGCTGCGGATAGGGTTGGCTGTTTGAGGTATCGCTTTGTGTCGTATGGGTTATCGTTACGGTGAACAAACAGATGGATGTACAGACAGAGAGATAGACAGCCCAAAATTTTTGCGTCGAAGTACCCCAATAAAGACTATTGTCTTTGAAAGCATCAACACCCTATACACGCCCCTGCTTCGCATACGTACGGGTAACTTCAACATAGCAATTGCAGTAACGTTCTTTGCGTTTTACAGCAGGTATACGGCTGCATGAGGCAGACGCTGCATTATATATACAGCCACGGCATACGTGGAGCGGCGGTCTTGCCTGGAATATGAATGACTCATGTGCCACTTTCTTGTGGGCGTTCATCAATAACCCTTCTTGATGCTGGTGAACCACCAGCAAAATGTACAAATCACAGTGTGCGGCAAAATAAATAAAAAAAATGTTATCTGAACTGGGATTTAGGAAGTTATAGTGGAACATTGCGTATGAAAAGGGACGAAGTAAGTTACAGTTCGCTTAGTTCACTCGCCGTTCAAGACACAAGTCAGAGCTACAATGCCATCATCAGTTGACGCTTTCGCTCAAAAGAGTCATAATGGTGAATCTTCAAGGCATTATTGCGTCAGAGTTTCCTGGAAGTTTGGCCGCTGTGTCAGTGCCACAAGAAACTTCGGAACTCTGTGAATTATACCAAGACAACAAAGCGGCAAAAAATAGAAGCTATTCCCTACATTCTGATGCGTGAACTGCTGATGAAGTCCATTGCTTAGGAAAGAGAAATAGAAGCTGAAGTAATGTAGGAAGAATTGCAACGCAGCTGTGGTTGTTTTCAATGTTTGCCGGTGGCGTCTTATTGTATCGTGCCTTTTTTTTCTTCCGGCTTCAGAGAATTTACGACTACTGCTGTTTTAGTAAATAGTGACATGGCATTCCACTCCATTTTGTCTATGGTCATTCCTTCTACTACATCATAATTAGTGTTTGTAGCTTATGGTTGCTCTTATGTGTAGCATCTTCAATAGAGCAAATGTGGAACTTATCAATACAGTCTCTCTGGCTGCCGTCATAAGCCCATTTGGGAAATGGTGAGTGGGCATCACACCTTAAAATGTGCTGCTGCGATTGTGCCGGCAAAATTTGTAATGCCGTGCCACAGTGAAGAAAAGTAGCGTCAGCATCTCTCAACGCCTCTGAGCGTCTCTCTCGAAGATTTGCGCATAGACAAGTATCATTCTCTACCTTCGCACTCATGACGCTTATAGCTAACAGTTACAGAAAAAGAGAGTGGTATGATGGCGTTTGCTTCATCAGTTTGCTCACTTACTCCCGCACCATCTACTAATTTGGCCCTGATATAAAGTGAGAATCGATTCCTGTTGTTCATAGTCTTCCTTCCACTTTTTCAGCTTTCGTAATTTATGTAATCTCAGTATCGATACTAATGGCAAGCACTTACATTTGAGATGGGCTAATGCTGAAGGTTCAGGGGTGTTCTTATGCTATTGCGACAACTTATTTCGCTTATTTTTGCAAGAAACAATGTTTAAAGATCAGAACTTCAGCCAATATTAGGTCACGGAGCTAACCGCCAGTCTCAAGACCGTTCAATGTAACAACTATCACACGCAATGTGAAACAAATGTCCATGATCTGGAGGAATTCAAACCAGCAGTCTGCGTGGACACTGAGTAAACTACAGCGCAGTGACACCATTGCTTGAAACTCCTTCGCAACAAAATACCCTATGCGGGTGTCATGATGACAATAAATCAGGCTAACAATTAAGTATAGTATATTAGATTATAGAATAATAACGAGGGATCACACATTACAGATTTCTTGACGAGTCCATGATTTAAAATTATCCACTTATATAAAAGGGATCAGCCTTACGTTTTCAAGTACACAAAGCACATCATCAACAGTGTGTAGACGTGTTGCGATTACCGCAATTCTCCACAATAAAATGAATAATGGACAATGAGCGCTTCTCTGTGTTGCAGAAAACATGACGACTTGTGATACTTCTCATCTTAACGGGCTTTAATTGTTGCAAAATAATTTACTATGTGTTCTAGAAAGACAACTCCTCTATTCGTTGTAACTGTGCTGCGTTCTCCGAGTGGGCTTGGTTTTTATGTGTGTGTTGTGGAGAGGGTTTTCTGAAAACTCTTCACTTTAGTACCATATGGCAATGGAAGTACCATACACTACTAAGCAAATAAACAAATAAGTAGTTGAACTGGCAAATGAAACGTCAGACAATCCCGAACGCATTCGCGTGAGACCACACGAAGCCGACAGCTATAATTAGTGTTTCCTCTTTCAGTGTGTTCTCATTCATTTTTTTCTAGCTTTGTGTTCCGAACGTGTGCTGTACGGAAAACTTTGTAGATCTCACCCAGTTTTGAGCTGCGCCCCTGGTCAGCCAGCATTTGACCAAGCGATGAGGATTTCATTCGGTCACGGCGTCAACTGATCAGTTCTTTTGCGTCAACCGTGTTGACGCGACCTGCGCCTCCGCCAGTTCGTTTTCGCCTTTTATGTGGTATATTAGGCTTTCCCATTCACAAGTTTTCAATATCACGCGTCATTGTTCGTGGGTGTTCGTTTTCGTTTTTAGCTGTTGTTTGAGTAAAAACGTATGCATTTCCCATGAAAAGCATGATACAACATAGATATATAGCCAGCGGTTCACATGTAGAAGTCTGTAGAGAAACTTAGTTCAGTGTTATCCTTGTATTTTTGTGAGATGCACCAGTGACCAAAAGGTTACATGCATCCACGCAGTATCAGCGTAAGAGTAGTACGACAAATTTACGTATGACAGTGACAGTGGAATGGCTGCTTACCGCTGTATCTGTGCAAAGTACCTGATCTTATTATCGCTATGCTGGTATTTACCCCGCCACTGTAATGCAGAAAGGCGCGCTGTGGGTATTGTGATAAATAAATAAACAAACAAATAAATAAGTATAAAAATAACCAAATAACTCTTCAGCCGACCTTTGAGAAAGTATTGTAGGAATCAGCCTTTACAAAATGTGGGCGCTGACACAGCTAAAACTATTTTTTATTTTGTTTAGTTTAGTGTTACATTGAACTGACAGCTTGAAAGCCCCGGATGAGATTAGTAAAGGTTCGCATTTTACTAGAACATCCCTATTACTACTAGGAAACGTCCGCATCTCTAAAGAGGCTACAATAAACAAAATTGTCAAGACTGGAGAGGTTCGCTTGACGATCTTGCCGATAATTTTTCTTTCAAGCTATTGGTTACTAACAGCATCAAAGCACGCAATGAGAACAAAAACAAAGAATGAATCACAGTTTTGTAAACAGTCGTTCCTAAACATTTCTTTCATGTCTATGAACCATATTTAAATGATAAATACACAGTTTATACACAACTGCGTTTATAAGTTGACTGCAGTTGCCACAAAGCTTTGAGCAACCTTTATTAAGAGAAAATACTGCGAAACATCTCAGACTACAACATGCGATTTTGTAGAAGAAAAGAAACTAGAAGGATGGACAAAAGCTTTAGCCAAAATGAAGAGTGACTGTTAGTATGCGCCAGAAAAAAAATTCACTTTCCATACATCAAACAGCTGCGATTCGTGATTTTAGGCCCTGAACTGATACGCACGACGCAAAATCACTTGCCTGAAACGGGCCAGTAGACACGAATGTATAGCCGCTTCTCTAATAGGCGTGTTGCATTTCTATGTTATGATATACATCAGCTTCAAGCGGCGATAAGCTTTTTATAGCTTTTTCTTCCTGGTGTAGGGAGTTTTCAGTCTAAGGGAATGAAAAATGTCTCAATGTCAACGGCTCCATGCTTTTTGAAATCCGATCTTTTATTTGTCTTATGCTTGAGATTTTTAATATGGAGATTTTTCATCCAATGTCCCCCTCGGATCCCGCTCTTTGATTTTGTGGGTACGGTACGAGCTTGCACAAAAGATACAAAAACACAAAAATATATATTGATTAATGTGACTGGAAAACGGGATTTCGACGTCAAACAAAACACGGGAGCGGAGATAAATCCGCTTGATTTGCATGCGTGTTATAAGTGTCCACTGTTTCAAGGTGCTGTTCTTTTTTTCTATGCCTGCGACTGTAAAACTCCTTCAGCGTGAGGGGCCACACTTTTATATCTCATGCACGTGAAATATCTAGCATTATTTCCCTTATGAAAGTATTCATATTATTACTGCAAATGTCGCACTCCATTTCTCTCCGACCATCGTCAATAGTGCTAGTTTTGTAACATGGAGCATTAGTAGTGCTGTGTATCAGATACTTGGAGAATTAAGATAAGTCAGGGGCCCAGTAAAAAGAAACATAGTGTTTTTAATACAAAAAAAATTAGAAATGGTCAACCTAAAGATCTGTCGTTAATATCGCCTTTACATATAGTTAAAAATGGTCGCGCGGAAAATTTCTTTCTTTGTTTCTTTCTGCTTTTGACTTAGCTGTTAAGCAGGCATAGACTTTTTACGAATTGTCGACGTAGCATTGCTCCTATTTGTAGCAAAGGTGCGCAATTGTCTTAATTACCCTGAAAATACGGTACCTACGAACGTTAACTTTCCTTAAATAGATAAGTACGCTAAGCATACTATCCAGCATCGCTACGCACAATTAATAAACTGTTGTGATTGATGTCATAATGGCCCCGACGTGATGGCCTAGTGACTGGGGTACTCGGCTGCTGACCGTAGGTCGCAAGTTCGAATCCCGGCAGCCACCGCTGCATTTTTGATTGAGGCGAAAACGCTGTAGGCCCGCGTGCTCAGATTTGGGTGCACGATAAAGATCCCCAATAGGTCAAAAATTACGGAGATTCTCAATACGAGGGAGTCCGCTAGGGGGCCAGGCAAGGCTGGTGTGACTCGCATGGGCTCCGTATTCTACGAAGTTTTTGTTGAACCAAGACTGCTTTTTTCGTGCCAACAGTAGTTTCTCTTGAACTTCAGCAAGTTGCCGACGCTGCTGATGAGTGCCTCAAACCTCTTTGTTCTTAAGGAGCTTTGCAAACTTCAACTCTTGCTGAGTGGGGGAACGCCGCCTCGTCAGCCCTAACGCCACCGGCACCGGCGTCGGGCTCGCGCTTCGATGCGCGTGCACAAGTTCATTCGGCAACGCAATGGCATACAAGGTGAATGGCACGAATTAACCTGCCACAGAATTCAACCCAGTAGATTGGAGTGTAGTCCTGAATGCCCGAAAATGCTCACCTCGACAGCGGTCAAAAGAAACTGAATGAACGCAGTCAAGTAAAGGGGCGTCAGCTGCCAAAACGCCAGCACACAAAACGGAATCACAGCCCAGCATTTTCTCGAAGCTCGACGACACAGCTGTGGCGCGTCCTCACTTAAAACGACTGCCACGGTTGCCAGTCGATGACTTCGAGATTGTCCTTCGTCCGAGTGCGGGCGTAAATCTCGCCCAATACAACGATGGAGAGTTACGAGCGGCTGTAGTCGCCAATAACGGACTGCACTCTGTGGTTGCCGACGAAGATCTTGTGTTCACCAATCTGGCGAAGGATATTTTCAGCGTGTCCACTTCTTGCGCCGACCGTGTTGCCAACTATGCAAAAATACGAGAACTCACGCTACGTGGTAAAAAACTGGGATTTCATGCATACATAGCTCCCCCGGACGGGGCACGGGCAGGGATCATCTACCACGCTTGGAATGGTGAATCACCTCAGGACATGCTTCAAGAATTACGTCGGTTGAATTCCCTTCTACCAATAGTCCAAGCAAGGGACAGCGGGCGTACCTCACGCTCAGTGCTCATTCACTTCATGGGTGAGGAGCTTCCTCCGTCAGTCAAAATGTTTGGCATCATCTACGCCGTTTTCAACTTTCAACCGAAGGTGGAAGCGTGCTCAAACTGCAGACAAGTCGGCCACCAACGAAATGTATGTCCTTTGCCAAATCGCGTCACTTGCTCAAGCTGGGGACAGACACCACCGGAGGACTATCCCTGCACCCCGCAGTGCGTCATCTGTGGGGATACTCACAAGACGGGTGACAGGGCATGCAAGCAACGCTTTCAGCGTGGCTTCAGCCGTCTCTCTTGGCTATGACAAAGGCCGCAACAAGAGCACCAGCTCTTGTTGCGTTTTTTTCAAGCATCGACCAGTTAAATCGTAGCAGCAGAAGCATGAGTCCTGGACGAAACCGTAGCAGCAGAAGCGGGAGTGCAGGACGAAACCCTGGCTGCAAAGGCAAAAGCCCTGGACGAAGTGCATCACAAAGCCGCGGGTTCAGCACCAAACACGAAAAGATGAGCTGGGCAAACCAAGCTTCCTGCTCCTGTTGTATGCTCTCTGACGCTAAAGAAAATTTTAAAACTCAGGAGACTATCGAACGTCTAATACGAGAGAATCAAGAGTTAAAGCAACAGTTGGCTCTGGTGCTGGAACGTTTAAGTGCACACACAGCTTCTCCACCTACGTCTTCTTCACCCCTATCCATCTCCCCCTCTCTCATACAGCCTGGTATAGCAGCCGAGTCAGGGACCGATATTATAGATTCCTCTCCACAGCTAGCAAAAAAGAGAAGGACAGAGCAACCCGAGTCATCAGAGGATGATTTTAAAAGCATCAGTCCAAAATTCGGAAAGAACACCGTGAACTCAAACAAAAGGTTGATTTAGGCTTTACGCAAATCGCCGAACGCTTCAATAAGATAGAGAGTATTCTAGACGTGTTAGTTGCTCGGCTCGAATCACTCCCACAATCTCAACCGTCTCCAGCGCCTTCGCCACCATAACCCCCTCCTACACCCTTACCTGATCTTCACCTTCTTCACTCTGCATATGGCAAAGAAATAGCCGTAGATTAAGAAACAAGACAGACAACCTCTCACTTTATATACAGCGGTCTACATGCGCCCCTGATGTCATCTCCATACAAGAGCCTTTGAAAGCTTGCAAACTCCTCTGCTATCAGTCTGTACATTCGCATCCTAGCCCCCCGTGGGCTACCACATATATACAGAGGAATATCTCGTTTATAGCGGATGATCTTTCCGTTCTTTACAGTGACTGCCTTCTTCTTGAACTTCTCCCACGTCGTACAGGACAAGGCACGTATTTTATTTTGAATATTTATTCTCATCCTAGAGATTACCTCACTGCTATTCTTTAAGCAATCGATAGGGCCATCCAAATAGCAAACTCTGCTCCCATAGTTGTAACGGGTGACTTTAATGCCCCGCACGTAGATGGGAGTTACAGGAGAAACACTCAGAAGGGCACCAGCCTTTTTCAATACATTCAGCGAAACAAGTGCACTCTAGTCACTGACTGCATGCTACCAACACAAATTGGTGACAGTTAGAGCAGAGATACCACCCCTGACCTTACTTTACCTAAAAATGTGCGACAAGCTAACTGGAAACACAGTGGGGTCAACCTCGGCAGTGATCATTACATCATAACAATTACACTGTCCCATGCTAATTTTCGTCCACAGTTTCATTTAATACCTATTGTTGACTGGAACAAATTTCGCGAAATCCGAGACCGAACCCCGAAAAAAGAAATTCAAGACTACAAAGACTGGGCGTCTCAGCTTAAACAAGATGTAGCTCTTAGCGAAAAAGTAGCCCCAGCAGCACATATCAGTGCTCCAGTAGACAGCAGGCTACTCCACCTATGGGAGGCCTATAAGAGCTTGGAGAAACGATGGCTCAAGCAAAAATATAATCGCAAACTTGAACGCAAAATGTCACAAACACTCCAGCTTGTGACTGAACACGCGGCCGAACTTTCATCGCAGCAATGGAACCAGATATGTAGCGGACTCGACAGTACTCTACATATGAAGAACTCTTGGTCCCTGCTACACCATATGTTAGACTCATGCTCCTCGCAATGTGAAAATAATAAGCGAATTACGAAACTCTTGTTTCAAGTAGAAAAACGAGGGCAAGACGTTGAAACTGCTCTTAAAACTACGTAATTCCCTGGCCCAAGGCGAGAATCGTTACCCACCTACAATGGAGCTTCCAATGCAGACTTGGATGCACCAATTGCAGAGGCGGAAGTTTGGGCTGCCCTAAGCAAACTTCGCACCACGTTTGCACCAGGACTAGATGGAATTACTAACAAGACACTCCGAAATTTAGACTTGAAGTCAGTGGCAGCTCTTACCGATTACATGAATCAACAATGGTAGCAGGGCACGCTGCCCAGGAATGGAACTCGACTAAGGTGACTTTCATACCCAAATATAATAAGCCGTTAGACCTTAATAATTTCAGACAAATCTCTCTTAACCCATGTACAGGAAAACTGATGGAGCATGTATTACTCAATCGTCTTAATCGCTACAAGGAACAAGAAAAACTGTTTCCCTCCACCATGTACGGCTTCCGAGCGGGACTCTCCACTCAGGATGTCATGCTGCAGCTTAAGGAGGACGTGCTAAGTCCCACTTTTCCTCACATCACCAGAGCCATCCTTGCATTGGAACTGACTAAGGCTTTTGATAATGTGTCTCACTCCTCGATTTTACAATCTCTTAGTGAACTAAACGTAGGCTCTCGCACGCACAGGTATGTCTCTGCCTTTCTCAGCAATAGGTCCGTCTGCCTACAGTTTGGCACTTTCAAAACCGATCCCTTCACGTTAGGTAGCAAGGGAACGCCCCAGGGATCGGTTTTGTCGCCGTTCCTTTCTAACGTTACTCTCATACCGCTAGCGCGGGAACTTGCCAAACTTTCTTCCACCAATCACTCCTTGTACGTGGATGACATCACCATCTGGGTAAATATTGGCAACCATGGCGAAATCGAATCGAAGCTTCAGTTGGCCGCTGACTTTGTTTTAGCTCGGCGGCTAAATCGGAACACCTAGTAATTGACTTTAAAAAGCCAGATACATGTCACATTCAAGTCATGCTTGATGACACCCCTAATCGCTGGGTCAATAAAATCAATATTTTAGGCCTTAATATTTCCGACAATGGTTCGAACGCTGACAGCATAAAATTATTCCGCACGTCAGTTCATAATACAGCTTCCCTCAATAGGGAGTTTTAGTCCTGGGTACCCAAGCGGCTTGCGTACGCAGGACGTTGGGGCGGCGGTATTGCGAATGCGCGAAACCCCAAACAGATGCGTCGCAAGATCGCTGGGGCGATGGGGTCATGCGTCCGCGCGGTTCACCTTTGATAGAACTTACGGTATCCGCACTATAGATACTCTAGCCGTCGAGTTAAAATAAGCCAAAGTGCGAGCACTTATAGCGATTACACGGTTTCATCCAGATTTCCGAAGCTAGAATGGCCTGGAACATAGAAACTAAAAAGCATATGCCAGCCCCCGACCAGCCTAATAGGTGGCGCCATCTAGCGCGGCCATAGTGATACAGACAACCACAACTTTGTTATTGCAGAAACATTGTGCATTGTACATCTGGTGCAAAAACTGCGCAGCGACAATACTACAACTGAGTAACCTTTTTATTCATTTTCACCTCAAAAACATTACGCGTAAACTAACATGTTCATGACTGTGGTTGCATGAAGTGTCACAAGATCTCGACGCTGTCATTACAATAACCTTGTATTTTTCACTTTTTTGCGTATACCAGATTACTGTACACATTAAAAAAGTGTCCTGATCACTATGTATGTTTAATTTAACATTTTAAGTCATAAAAGACTTAAATATTACTTATGCGAGAGGACGCTATGGCTCTGCGAGCGCGTGTGAACTTTGTGCTGCTTGCGTTTGCGTGCGTGCCACCGTGGTGCCAACTAAAAGGCATTCTGGTTGGGTATGGGTTGGGCACGCAACGCCGCGCGCTCCCAAGCCCGCAAGGCCCCAAGAGATTGCGCACCCAGCACTAAAACTCCCTATTAAGCGCATATCCAGTCGTCATCACGGCATGAGGGAAGCAGACACACGCCGCCTCATACAGGCCTTTTGTCTATGCAGAATTACCTAATCTATCCCCTACCTCTATCTCTCACTTACGGAGATCGAGCAACTTAACAGACTCATTCGTAATGCCTAATAAACTGCGCTCCATTTCTCTAAATCAACAGCCATGGATAAACTACTTCAAATTGGGGTGCACAACACTCTGGGAGAGCTTGTAGAGGCGCATCTTTTCAGCCAATATCAAAGACTATCACTCACAGAGACAGGACACGTACTCCTGCGCCGACTTGGAATCAACGTTCCTGGTAACACCATGGCCACGCACGCAGTTCCCGTCACTGTTAGCAGCAAAATATTAATCCCGCCACTCCCCAAAAATACTCACTCAGAACACAATCGGGCACGACGGGAAGCTCGAGCCAAGTCTCTTCAGAAGCGCTTCCCTCCTAATTCTCCCGCAGTCTATGCAGACGCGGCCAAATATGTAGATCATCGAGCTTTCGCGGTAGCCGTCGTAGATGGATTTAAAAAAACTGGTCGCTAGTGCGTCCCTTCCAAATTCGACAGAATCCCTGGAAGCAGAGGAGGCGGCAATTGCTTTAGCCATTGTTCACTCCTCCGCCGAGTATATGTTTTCCGATTGAAAAACAGCAATTCGTAATTTCGCCAGTTTCTGAATTCATTCGCCGGCTGCTAAAATTCTTGAATCAGCTCTTCCGCCTAATCGCCTCATCACCCTCCTCTGGGTCTCTGTGCACTGTGGACACCCAGGCAACACGGCCGCTCACACCCAAGCCCGAGCACTCGCCAACCGGGCTCACAGCGACCTGTCTTCGCTTCGAGGTGCCAGGTATCGGCTCCTCAGCTATCTCGATATCACGCTGTTTTACCGAAATTCCCGCCTAACGTATCCCCCATCACATAAAACTCTCTCCAGAAGTGACCAGGCTTTGTGGCGCAGACTTCAAACGGCCACAGTCACGGCTCCTTTTCTTCTCTCCTTTTTTACACATGGTGAAACCTCGCCTCATTGCAACTTATGTCCTAGCACCAGAGCCAACTTCCAGCACATATTTCTGAATTGTCCAAATAAACCCAAGCCTCCGTGGCAAGGGTCAGAACACCAGGAGCGATGGGAGGCTGCTCTGCGCAGCTCTCAACCGGGTTTACAGCTCCGGACAGTGAGCTGGGCAAGAAGGGTCGCCGAAGCACAGCAGTGTCCGGCCACCTAGAGCGGCCCGAGGGCTCATCGTCATCCTGATTCCACTTCCCCTACCACACCCCCCCAAATGATTTCTTCGTGAATCAATAAATTTGATTATCTACCTACCTACGTTCACTACGGCGTCTCTCATAATCATATGATTGCTTTGTGATGTCGAACCTTATATATCAATCAATTGATGTCACAATGATGGCTGAACATGTCGCGTGGACGTATCGTTACGTGTGTGCGTGGTGCCGAGAGTCCTCGGGGTCTGTCAATTCAAGTTGATGCTATGCGGTGAGTGATGAAAACAGGTCATCACTTTCATACAAACTTTGCATCCAGTCATTTTTCAGTTTGGGGACATTTTTTTCAGCTAAACGCGTCCTCATGTTTCAAGGCCATCGACTGGTAGAAGGGGAAGGCATGCACCTGTTCTTCGAGGAGCCAAGAGAGGCAACTTGCGACTTCAGGCGTCTTCGCCCCTCTTTCTGTTCGAGGCGCCCGCTAGGAAGCGAAGGGGCCGCTTTCAGTCGAGTGACGTGATGTTGTCGGGAAACCCATTTCCAGAAAACGCGTGGTCAAAAATGGAATCACACCACGGATAAACTGGCGAGAAACAGCCGTTGTTGTAGCGATCGTCCAGGGTTCTGTTCCTGGGTTGCTGGCTCCGAAACAGCAACCGCCTCGAGCGCGGATCAAGTTAGGGGTCATTCATAAAATAAACGCAGTCAAAGGGCAAATATCTCTTCCATAAAAGTTGTTTATTTTTGCCTGGTTCATTTTGTTGGTCATGAGGGCTTTCATATCTATGCTGGATTCCTTCAGCAGTTGTCATCAATGAAAGAGTTGCGAATCTTTTCTTTCTCCGTGTTTCTGTCTGAGGTTACGCACTGTTTTAAACTTATTTATAGCTTTTAGTTCAATAAGGTGTGTTTTCGAAAACTCAAAAATTTGAGTTTACAAAAAGATACGCATCTTTGGGAGAACTCTATCAAGTAACTTCAATGTCCGAGGTCGATTGCGGCATGCATGTGCGCTAAACGTGCCAATATATTCTTCCAATTATTTCTTGTTGAGTACTTTTAATAAGGAATATTAGTACGTGGCTATAGTTTAAGTACCACCCACACCAGGAATGCAGATTTTAAATCCATTTTCATTCCTCTTGTTTTGAAGATGGTTAAGAGGCGACTTTTTATATACCGCTTAACGCAAGTATAATATTCACACGTCGCATGACGGAGCCCTGGGACTTCCGCTAATGGCTTCTACCACACGTCTCCTAAAGATGGGCGTCCACAACACGTCGCAAGAGCTCATCGAAGCGCATAGGAACAGCCAGCTGGAGAGGCTCAAGCTGACACCCACGGGGAGGTTGGTGCTCCGGTACCTCAACTACAGCGACACGTTCATCACCGATGCAGACCGGAAAAAGCGCATACCGCTGTACATTAAAGAGTCGCTGTCCATCGCACCTATTCCACGCAACATGCATCCTACTTTCCACAAAAGTAGACGCAAGGCTAGAGCTAACGCTATTCGACGAAATTTCAAGCAAGACTCGCACGCCCGCTACACTGACGCGGCCAAGTATCCGCATAGAAACGCTTACGCTGTCAGCACCGTTGATTCTCAAGGCCGAGAATCAGCGTCGGCCACGGTCAACGCACGCAATTCAGACGCCGCAGAAGAATCGGCAATCGCTCTAGCAACCACAACATGTACAGACGCCACGGTAATTTTAACCGACTCACAAGCCGCCTGCAGGAATTTAGCTAAGGGCCGTATTTCAGCCAATGCACTCAATATTTTGAAACGGCGAAGCACTCCACTCCCATACACTTGTGTATTATGGGTGCCAGAACACGAGGGTCTGCAGGGAAATGAAGCGGCCCACGCCGCTGCCCGCGAGCACGTCAGCCGGGCTGCCCCCTGCTCACAGGACATTCGACCCGTCGTTGAAGAGACGGAAGTTGTTCAAAACACGTACTCCTCGTTACTCCAGCATTAAGGCTGGAGCGACGAGTATACCCTCCACCACACCCAAAACTGACAAAAGAGGAAAGCGTAATACTGAGACGCCTGCAAAGCAGCACATACACACATGGGGCCCTAATGCACCATCTCCACTGAACGAGATACAGCTCTATGTGCCCGCTTTGCAACGTACCGGACACCCTGGCGCACTTGATTCTTGCATGCCAGTGTATTGCCAGACGTGATATGCAACAACACACAACTGATTATTAAGCAGGATGGATGAACGAAGACCTAACCGAAACGTAGGAGGCGAAGCTCGCCCTCGAGGACCAGGAAGAGCAACAACGACTCGTTGCCAGGGCCAAGAGGGCAGTAGAAGCCAGAGGGTTTCTGGACTAAGGAGCCCTCCCACCTCAGGGTGACACCGGGCACTGCTTGGGGCACTGTTTCAAAAATAAACGTTTACTTCTCTCTCTCTCTCTCTCGCATGACGAAATCATTGTGTGATTTGCCTTTGAAGTGTGCTATTTCTTTTTGCACGTGTGGCCTTGGCCTAGTGCGTGAGATAGAACTTTCGTCGTAGTGTGACATTATAGTGCAGGGTGCCTTGTGTTCTCTGCGTTGTCGTCCATATCAGTGAATTGGTTGGCGAAATACAAAACGCCTTCGTGAACGACCAGAACACTGAAAACTGTGTCGAACAAAGCGTGTTTGTGGTTTTCCTGAATATAACGCAGTAATAATCTTCGCGAGAAGGGTATGTCATAAACGTCTGGAATTCTCGCAAGCACACCCCTTCGTTGAGGAAAGGGTGTCTTTGTAATGGAAACAGACTTCCGGGCTGTAACCACACTACAACGGTGCCGGGGTGTGTTCTCTGCAGCTGCACCGAAAGGGGGCTCGTAGGAGTTTGTGGAAAATAACGTGCAGGAAGGACACGTACGCGCTGAAGAGAATTTGACCGCTTCGGCAGTTTTCGTTCAACCAGCGAGAAGTGCGGGTGTTGGTGTTGTGTGGGTCTCGCGTAGGCGGCGAGCATAGAGTGCCCAGCACAATGTATTGAGACGGCTACACCACCAGGCGCCCTTCTCGTCTTCCAGGCTTAGGAGACCTTCAGCGGCACCCCGTAAACTCTCCTACGTGTACTACGAGCTCGACTAGTTCATATAGTAGACTCACTCGCTGGATTTCGTGCCGACTGGTTGTACCCCCGCGAACTCTGACGATATCGCAGCTCTGGCCGACTGGCTCGTTCTATGCCGTCTCCTGACGCCAACAAGAGCTCTCGCTGAGTGGTGCCTCATCCTCGGACTCATCCGACCGTGTCCATCTTTCCTATCTTCTTCTTACTTCCGTATGTACCTGTCCCTGTTCCTCGCTCTCTCTTTCCACTCTATCTATCTCTATACCTTTTAATCGTAATCCTTGTAATCGCTCCTGAACCCCACCCCTCGTGAGCTACTGTTGAGGTGTCCTCCCCCTGTGAGACAGATACAGGGCTCACTCTTCTCTTCTTTTTATTTAAAATCACTCCCCCCCCCCTCCGTATAGAACTTTTTATTGAAAGTTTTTTTACCTGTATTTTAAATGCGAAGCATTTCTTAGCGAACTTCAGCAACTTTGAGCGTATCAATCTATCCATCTCTCTATCTAGCCGCTTACGTTTGCGTGCTCTCGTGGTCGCACCCTTAACTTGGCGTGAACCAAAATTAGCATGGGAGGTAAGCATGGTCTGACGAATATTACGCACTGCTCAAGAGATGAATAATCTCACAATCTCGTCGCGTACGTCGCGAAACACTTCCCGCCAGACACTTCCCGCCCTTTGGCGGGTATGTGCTGCTGGTATGCAAGTATTTGACACAGGTGATTGAAACTTACCCCCGTATTCATAAATGCTCCCTCGATTCGAATTTCACCCTTCACTTGACAGAGTTGAGCCATGCACGACTGCTCGGCTAAAAATGAAGCTGCGCTACTAAAGAATCGCTGCAGATTATCCCTGATATGCAGTGACGTCGTTCGTAGAGATGGCGCTCCCATCGGCTTTCTCAAGTGAAGGCGAAGTGTTGAGGGAAGGGACGTTCTAGAATACGGGGGATAGTATCTACACAAAAAAAAAACCATTTTAACGCGCGAGTGTTAAGGAATACCCGACATCGGTAAAGTCGACCCGACGAATGCAAAAAATGAATGTGTTTTACCCCCACTTCATAATGCCTTTGGTCCGGTGGTATTACGATATAAAAATAAATACTAAAAAGTTTTTGGGTCCTACCTGTAATCAAATGTGCTTTGCTCATTTTGTATGTAAACCTGAAACTCTGATGTAATGTGCCCTTTTGTAGTATTCCATGATTTCCTAATGTTTGAAAATCTTTGTCCAAGTTTTCATATTTGCGCTTTGCGGCTTCTCTGATGCCAAGAGCAAGGGGTAGGAGCCTCGTCAAGCTGCTAACATAGCAGCTTTTTGCTCCAATCCTTGCAGTTTTCTTTCGCAATTTTGTGAAGGAAATGCTCAATAAAACTGAATCTGAAACTGAACCTAAGCATTCTGCATGGCAATGAAGCATTTTACCACAGAGTTACTCAAGGTCTCGAAACTACTTCTCAAATAGAAGCTAATCTTCGTGAAACGTCAATAGCGGTTGCAGTGTGGCCTACTCATTTTTAAAAACGTTACATATGTACACCTTTGATAGAGCCATCACGTCGGGTCAACATCAGTTGTGGTTAGTTGCCATGCGCTGAATTTGATTTATGTAGCAGTGCCCCGGGCCAGCATCCTCGCGAGCATCGGCGCTTGATATCAGCTGCTGGTGTTGCTAATACACATGTTACAGTTGGCATTGTTGCGCAAGTGCAAAGAACTGCTTATATAAACATCTGCAACTTTTCAACAAATGTTTTTGCATGCAACACTTGTACATATATTTAGCATAATTTCAAGACGTGTCACTCAATAAAAAATCGCAACATGGTCACCTTCTCTCCGCATGCTTCGCATAACGTCGATTCCCAGGTACGTGAGATCTGTCGAATTTTTTTTATTATCCCCAGCTTTTTCTTTGTGTCTCCTTTGATTTCTATCATGTTATTTTATACACACCGTGCGTTTTTTTACTAGTACGTGATGTAGCGTTCTTTCAGAAAATAGTAGGATTTGTAGCTCTTCTTTTCATCGCGCGTATTTGCACTTTTCCTCTTAGATAAGTTTTGTTAACTCCATCTATTTCCCTTGTTGTAAGTAATCGCTTGTTTGTTTTTGTTTTAATTGAACCTCCGTGTGTGCTCTATGAGTCCGTTAGTCCGACCCAAACATCGCTACACGTGCAACCTGCCCGGATCGACGGGCCTGCAAATAAATTCGAAATGTATCACTTGCAGGCCTTCCACGCCTAGCCGGACGAAACGTAAACTGGAAGCCTGCGAGTCTACCGCACGCCTCTGCAGAATCGGCGGGGCCTCACCAGAAGCGTGTGACACCGACTCATCAGCACCATCTGTTTGGGGATGTCATAAAGAAAATATACCATCACTGGTGTCTGCTGCGTATTAGACGAGTGGTAAGAGAGAAGCCAGAGACCCCTTACAATCCAATGAAACACGTCTAGTGAACGCTCATGCGAATTCTGCTTTCTCTCTGGATGCGGATATCGCAACACCCTTAAGCCTAATTAGCAGGCTGGCGTCTGTAGTCTTATGCCAGCCATGCGCTCGAGTGAATGTTGGATCACACAGCAACCAGCGTCGATGAAGTGGTGTAGGATCTGCACTTACTGTCGTGATTTTTCCTTGCGATCATAGATATATTTTATGCTGCGAGAGCATGTGCGCCTTTCATGTGATATACGAGCGTACGCATGGCTCCTGTGTACCGCGGCATTTTCTGGTAATGCTTGATACACAATAAGCGATGTTACTTATGTTCTTACACCACAAGGCAAATACGGTAATAAACATTTCTGTAGTTTATTTGAGAGCGAACTATGACAACATATTGCATGTAATGTCCCTATGGGACCTTTAAGGAATCACTAAATAAAAATAAATATATAAATAAAGAGCTTTCCGTAATAACACAAGAGCGTTTCATATTGGGAACAAAAATTTTACATTGAGAATAGAAGCTGTTGTACGTGAAATTGAAGAAAATAAAAGCAAGACGCACGACAAGGTAAAGTATCGTCTATGCAATTTGGACACGTCATCACAAACAGGACATCGCTTTTCTATTGCCACGTCACCCACTTCAATGTGATACCTTCGTTTATTTTTTGTTAGCTGTTTCGATGTCCTGTTCACATTTAAAAAAATTTTCATATTACCAACAAAGTCTCTCCCAGGTGTCCCTTTGAGTGCTACGAGGGATGACTGGAAACGATCGGTGGAACGAAATGAGGAGATTTAATATGTTTTAAAAAGAAAGCGGAGATAGCTTCTTGTGTGTGTAGAGGCAGTCAGTGTTGACGTCGCGCCAGGGTCTCCGTGAGACGGGGACGGCAGGCGACATGTAAGCGAGGGTGAGGGAGCTGTACCTCTAAAGAAATCAACGCTCTCTTCTCAGAGACACGAGTGTTGCTAGCGCGCGAAATTTGTTTGGAGGGTTTGAAGGAAGATTAACTGCGCTAGCTTTACGAACCCATGTTAAGATAAGTGGACCCAGAAGTTCGTCCTGTGAGTTTGAGCCTGCAGCGAGCACTCTCAACTCAAAATCAGTCTGAGCGCACGACGATTTGGAGAGCATTTTTATTTTTATTTTTTTGCATTGCCACAATCGATCGATGCTTCTTGGTTTTCGTCCGTCTATTTCGTAATATTGCTCTGTTTTATGCCAGTGTGATTTTATTCTGCGCAATATCAGAGGACTGCAATTTTCTCGTTGACCGGTGAACATTTGTTTTATGTATGGCTCCAGTGTTTGTTCCATGGTGCGCTTTTTGAACGTAACGTTGTTAAACTATTAAAATAAAAACTTGTCGCCCTTTAATCACTACTTTTTTTTTCTAGAAGCGACTTCAGCATGGCTGGAAGTTTCATGGAATTCACTGATTACAGGGGAAGTCTACGAATGCTGGTTCGAATTCAAGGAGCTCAACAAATCACAAAAGTCTGTTTTTCAGCATTCATTCTCAGAGAAATTATGAACCTCGCGTACTTCACGACACAAATTTCCGCATAAATACGAGAACGCATAAAAATTGTTAATATTTATAAATGTATTGAGCCCTCGCATAGAGCGTCCGTTAACTAGTCATGTTATCGAAGGATTATATGTAAAGCAAGAAGGCTAGAGTTCTTAATTTCTACTTTCATAATTTTTCAGGTTACCCAGTATTACTGATCAATACATTTCATGCGTTCTTTCTTCAATGTGTTTTATCTAAATAATGATGCGAACTCTTTCTGTTACAAAATTCCTAGGCTGAACAACCGTATACATGAAACCAATGATTATAGTTCACACAACTCCTGTATTTAAGTTTTCATGGCCTTCGGTTATACACATATCTTTAATGCCAACAAGGAGGCTGACGTCCTAACCACTCGTGATCACAAGGCAATGGTTCTCACGTACTTTACCATTGGCTAACTTTCGCCCCATCCTCTATAACAACTTGTTGGCAGTGGTATTGTGAACAGTGGTAAGGATATCTGCTGTTGTATGAATGAGGAGGGCAGAAGTGAAAGCACGTCCAAGTTGCTACTAAAACCATAGTTCCAACGCCCATGTAATTGTTGAACACCCTAAATTCCACTAGTTAATTTTCTTCTTCCTTTAGCTCCGGAAATATTGCTTCTGGCTAAAGATTATTTCCATGATTTGCAAGACAATACTATCCATCTCAATTGTTGGTGATCTGTTGGCGAAGCTATCCTGACCTGACTACGGCGCTTTGTATTTAGGACATCAGGCTGTCACAAGTTTAGTAGCGAAAGCACACACTTGAAATAGGCAAAAGAAACACACTTGTTGTGTTTACATAGGCAATTGAAAGAAGAATGTTGATGCAGCTGCCATGTAAACAAAAAATGTCTGCGGCCGGTGTCGGAATAAACGTCGAACTGAAATGATCTTCAATCTAAAACACAGCTATCAACTGCTTCTCATGCGATTGATAGCATCTGAAAAAATCTGTAACGGGCACTGTTACCAGAAAGAAAAAAATATTTCATTTAATTTGCATTATTAATCACACACCTTTCACTTGTGTATTCGAGCATAAGTATTTAAGCTTCACTTTAACACAAGATCTTCAATGGAAATTCATATCAACATGATAACCTCAAGTGGCCTAAAGCGAGGTGTCTTTTTGAGAGGACGCCTTCATCTGGTGCCCCCAGATACAAAGCTGCTAGCATACAAGATGCTTTTCAGACCAGTGTCAGAGTAGGCGAATATTGCTTCGTTTCCGTATGCAATGGAACTAATTGCAAGGATCGAAGGGGCGTATAGAAAGGCAGTGAGTTGAGTTTATAACTACTTGACCGATTCCCCTAATATGCAGCTGAATGAAGCTGGTCTACTAGCACTGCGAAGTCAGGCAAAACAGCAAGTAAAAAGCTTTTGTTTTAATTAATTTATGAGGACATGATTGATATGTGGAGTTTAACGTCCCAAAACCACCATATGATTATGAGAGACGCCGTAGTGGAGGGCTCAGGAAATTTTGGTCAAATGGGGTTCATTAACGTGCACCCAAATCTGAGCACACGGGCCTACAACATTTCCGCCTCCATCAGAAATGCAGCCACCGCAGCCGGGATTCGAACCCACGACCTTGTAGTCGAGTACCTTAGCCACTAGACCACCGCGGCAGGGCAATTTATGAGGACATGAACAACAACACGTGAAAAATAATCTCTTTCAGTAGTTCTAGATTGACACGCTACAGGCACTCGCAGTTATCAAATAAATATAAATGATAGAGAAGAATCGCCAGGAGGTGGTGTACTTATAGCCGTAGCTGATTATATAGTTTCTAGCCATATAGTAATAGCATCACCTTTAGAATTTGTCTGTGTTTCCCTCCATGTCAACTATCAAAATGTCATATTTTGTGGCTGTTACCGCCCTCCGAGTGCGACGCCAGAGTTTTGCGAGCAACTGCATTATGCTTTGAATGATATTGTCAAAAGGCACCCGCATACACCTGTTTTTATTCTAGGCAATTTTAACAACCCGAAAATAAACTGGTCACTTCCTTCCTGTTCATTAAGCTCACTTTCAGCCGACAGTTTACATTTCGTGGAACTGTGCAAAGACTTTAACCTTACCCAACTCGTAACGCAACCAACAAGAATGGGCCCCAATTCATCAAATGTTCTTGATCTGATTCTCACCACTGTACCTGACCTTGTCCATTCTATTTCATATATCGCAGGCATAAGTGACCATTGTTTCGTGCACTTCAATCTAACAGGTTCTTTAAGGCGTCGGTCAAACAATTGCAAAACAATAAGAGACTACTCACGCGGCGATTATGACTCAATCAACAGTGAACTCGAATCGAATTTTGAGAGCTTTGCTGATGGCTTCTTTGATCGCAGCGTTCAACAAAACTGGAACTTGTTCAAAATGAAAGTTGAATCTTTAATCACGCGATACATTCCCACATACGTTATCAAGGGTCGCCAACGCCCCCCTTGGTTCTCAGCTGACTTAAAAAAATTGCGGAATAAAAAGAAACGGTTGTTCCGTCAGGCAAAGCAGACTAATTCGTTAGCCCGTTGGCACGTGTACAAATCTGTCCTTTCCGAATACAGAGCAGCTATCAAGGAAGCCAAGCGCGTTTTTCTTAATGATACCCTTCCTTCAATTCTTGTAACCAACCCTTCTAAGTTTTGGAAAACTGTTAAACCTAGGGAAAAGATAAACATTTCGCTTACGAATTCAGATGGGCAGCCAGTTCGCTGTGAAGAGTGTTGCATTGCATTAAATGATTTTTTTGTTACTTCTTTTTCAAGTTGTTCTGCTTCTGCGTTGCCGCAAATGCCTAGTCGTGATTTTTTACCCATGTATCCTGTTACCGTTGATGCCGTTGGAGTGCAAAATTTAATTCACAAGCTTAAGTTATCCTCTTCTTGTGGCGTAGATGAAATCAACTCAAAGTTTCTAAAAAACACTGCATTGTATTCATCAATTTACTTGTCCTTAATCTTTTCGCAATCTATTCAGACCTCCACTTTGCCGCTTGACTGGAAGGTTGGGAAGGTGGTCCCTCTGCAGAAATCTGGTAACACACAGTCTCCTCTCAATTACAGACCAATTTCCCTAACCAGTGTTCCTTGTAAAATGTTAGAACATATAATTTACTCCAACCTTGTCTCATTCCTAGAATCAAATTCTTTTTTTACTCCCTACCAGCACGGATTCCGAAATAGTTACTCATGTGAAACCCAACTTGTTTATTTTACTAATGACATAGGATCGGCTTTAGATCGCGGCTCACTTGTGCATTGCATTTTTCTTGACTTTCAAAAAGCTTTCAATAAAGTACCTCACCAATTACTCCTCCTAAAAATTAGTGCCTTAAACATTGACCCGAACATTCCTAAATGGATTGAATGCTTTCTGACTAATCGCACTCAGTTTGTAACAACTAATGGCTATAACTCACCTCTTTCTAAAGTTACATCCGGCGTACCCCAAGGTTCCGTATTAGGCCCTTTACTCTTTCTTATATATATTATTGATCTCCCAGACAGCATTAACTCCGCTATAAGGTTATTTGCAGATGATTGTGTAATTTACCGCGAAATAAACAATGAATATGATAACCAATTTCTACAGTCAGACCTTGACACTGTCTCAACCTGGTGCAATAAATGGCTTATGACTCTCAACTCTAACAAATCTAAATGCATGTCAATAACCCGGCGATCTATTTCTCCCCCCTGTACCTACAGAATTAACGCCGTTCCCCTCCAGCATGTCTCTTCATATAAGTACCTCGGCGTTTACATTACCAACAATCTATCTTGGCACACGCATGTTACCTACATCTGTAATAACGCTAACCGAACGCTAGGATACTTACGCCGCAACTTTTCTAGCGCTCCGCTGTCCCTCAAAATTCTATTATACCGATCACTAATTCGCCCAAAGCTTGAGTACGCGTCCGCTATATGGGATCCCGTGCAGCAAAATTTAATTAACGCGTTAGAATCTGTTCAGAACCGCTCAGTTCGGTTCATTTGTTCTAATTATTCCCGTACTGCTAGCATATCTGAAATGAAATCTAACCTTGACCTACCCAATTTAACTGTCCGGAGGAAACTGGCGCGACTGCATTTTTTTCATAAGATATTTTTTCACAATCCATCAATGAAGCGAGACCTCATTTCACAACCGTCATACCACTCATCGCGCATTGATCATCAGCATAAGGTTGCCATTCCGTTTTGCCACACCAAATTCTTTTCAGCAGCCTTCTTACCGAAAACAGCCGCCGATTGGAACCACCTTCCCTCTTCTGTTGTATCAATAACAGACCCTTTGTTATTCAAGACTGCAATTTCTCAGCAATGCTTGTAACTATACGCAGTTTCCATTATCTATCTTTGTTTTGTATGTGCTTGAATTCTTATACATTTTTAGTTGACTTATGTTGCCTTCCTGATTTGCGCATCTGATACTTGTTTCTTTATTTTGTCTTTTTTTCTTGTGTGTTATATATGTTGTACCCACCCCCTCTGTAATGCCCTACGGGCCCTGAGGGTATTCTAATAAATAAATAAATAAATACACTTCTAACTCAAATTGCTTCAAATATTCATACCTTCCGCAAACCATAAATGAGTGGAACCGACTAAGTCCTACTGTTGCGAAAACCTCATGTTTACATATGCTCTTGAAAATTATATTGTGAGCGCGACAAGCGAATGACTCTTTATTCTCTTTGTAATCATCATCACCTGTACATCTTCTTCATCTAGGAATATCATCACCGGCGTGATTGAGCTCGAGCCTGGCCGAATAAACCGGTTCCTCACAAGTGGTGGACTGTGCTTTTCATTCCCTCAAGTCCTCTCGCCCGCTCTCACTGGAGCTCCGCTCGGGTCGTCGCATACAACCCCTTGCCTTGGCGGCCCAAGAAAACCCTGGCCCATCCAACGTCGCCGTCTTACTGCAGCCACCGCCACCCGCTCCGCCCAACAACACTCGCCTGCGTGATCCACCTGTGTTTTCCGGTCTCCGAGGCGATGATGTCGAAGACTGGATCAAAAACTACGACCTCGTCAGCGATTTGAACAGGTGGGACAATCCACACAAGTTACGCAGCGTCCCATTTTACTTGTCCGATGTTGCGAAAACTTGGTTCTGGAACCACCATCCGGATCTTCCCGACTGGGACACTTTCGAGCAGCAAATTCGTCAGGTATTTGGTGCCCCTGCAGTTCGCACTGAGGCAGCAAAGAAGAAACTCGCTCAACGCACGCAGCTGCCGGGTGAATCTTACACCTCTTATATTGAGGATGTCCTTGCACTGTGCAAGCGCGTTAACACCGGCATGTCTCAAAACGACCAAATACGCCACATTATAAAAGGAATTAACACCGTCGCCTTTAACGCCCTCGCCACGCAAAATCCTGCCACCACCCAAGACGTGATAACCATCTGTCAGCGACTTGACGAGCTTCAGTCTCTTCGCCTCTGCTACGATGCCACCGACGTTCGTTTGCCTGCACCCCTCGACTTGCGTGCGCTTATTCGCGACATCGTTCGTGAAGAGCTGCACGGGCGCTGCTCTTCCTGTGCTGCTGAAGTTACTTTACCTCCTGAAAAAGATAGCTTGCGAGACCTGATTAAACAAGAGATCGCCTCCGCATCGCGTGCGACGTGTTCCAACAGTCCCTGCGTGCGCCAGACGCGCACGTACGCCGAAGTTGCCGCGCTCTCTGCCGCACCCACCGTTTCTGTGCCTACAACAGCAGACCATATGCCTGTGGCTTCGTTATCACCGCCAGTGCGTGCACCACCTTACTACGCACCTCAACGCCCACCTCGACCAATCTGTTACTACTGCGGCTATCGAGGACATATTGCTCGGTTTTGTCGAAGGCGCCAGCAAGACGAGCAACGCTGCTACGCTCCCGAAGAACATCGAAGCTTCCGTCCAACCATGAACTACTTATGGCTACCCTCCCGATCGTCCTATTACCGTTCATCGTCACCTACCTACAACACGGACATGCCTGGGAATTCCCGTACGTCTCGCCGCAGGTCGCCTTCGCCAGCTCGCCGTTCAGTGTCGCCTCTACGGCCCGCCTCCCATTCCACGAACGCCCACGCGGAAAACTCCCCAATGCAGTTTTAGGAGGGGAAACTGCATCCCTTGGACAGCTAACAATTCCTCCAGAGCGGCCATCGAATTTGGTAGTAGTGTTTGTAGAAGGTGTACGTGTTGAGGCTCTTGTAGACACTGGCGCTGCCGTTTCGATTATTCGTGCTGATTTTTGTTCCCGCCTTCGAAAAGGCACCACACCTTATGGCGGCCCACCTCTACGTGCGGCGACCAACGCTCTCATTCGTCCACTTGCACAGTGTACCGTTCGTGTCTGCATGGAAGGCATTCGTCATCACATTGTTTTCACGCTATTTCGTGAGTGCATCCACGCTCTCATTCTTGGGTGGGATTTCTTGTCTTCTGCGTCCGCTTTCATATCATGTCATCAGCGCCTCCTGCATCTAAACGCCACTGACTCTTCTCCGCTTGAACAAGATGAACGCATCCGCCTTGTCACCAAGTCAGATTATGTACTTCGGCCATACATCGAAGAAATTATAAGTGTTAATTGCACCGACATTGTGGATGGTGACGTACTAATTCTCCCTTATGGTCATACCCTACGTAGGGGCATTGTGATCACACCGGGGCTTACTCGCTTCTTCGATGGGTGTACGTACCTAACCGCCATAAATCAAACGCCCGAGTGTGTACTGCTTCCCTGTGGCTCAACAGTATCTTGCGCGGTCGACAGTGAGCCTGTTGCGATTGTTACTCTTCCGAACAACAACCACAACGATGTTCCGTAGTCACAATCATTGCCATTCAATGCCTCTGCCACACCTGTGTCGCCGACTATAAGCAATGACTTAACACCTGATCAAACTGAAGATTTTCTCGCCCTGTTAAATAGACACCGTTCTATATTTGACGTGAACTCGCCCGCCCTCACCATGACTACCACCGCTACTCACAGCATCCAGACTGACGGCTCTCGTATTGTACATCGGCGTCCATATCGCGTGTCTCAGACAGAACGCAAGATCATCGAGAAAAACGTCTCAGACATGCTACGACGCAACATCATACGTCCTTCCTCGAGTCCCTGGTCATCGCCAGTTGTTCTCGTTCAAAAGAAAGATGGGACAGTGCGTTTCTGCGTCGATTACCGTGCGCTAAACAAAATAACGCGCAAGGATGTTTATCCCCTCCCTCGGATCGACGATGCACTGGATTCATTACAGGGCGCAGAGTATTTTTCCAGCCTCGACCTTAGGTCAGGCTACTGGCAGATACCAATGTCGGAATCTGATAAAGAGAAGACCGCCTTTTCAACGCCAGATGGGTTGTACGAGTTCAATGTGATGCCTTTTGGACTCTGTAATGCGCCCGCCACCTTCGAACGCATGATAGACGGCGTATTGCGTGGTTTGAAATGGAAAACATGTCTGTGTTATCTCGATGACATAGTAGTGTTTTCATCCACGTTCTCGCAGCATCTACAACGTCTTGACGAAGTCCTCACATGCCTTGCAAAAGCCGGTCTACAGCTTAACACCAAGAAATGTACCTTTGCTAGCAAGACAATCAAGGTTCTCGGCCACCTTGTCAGCAAAGAATGAATTCGGCCCGACCCCGAGAAGCTTGCCGCTGTCCTCGATTTTCCTCGTCCACTACGTCAGAAGGACCTGCGCAGCTTTCTTGGGTTATCTTCTTACTTCCGGCGCTTCATACGTGGTTTCGCGGAACTTGCGTCTCCGCTCCATCAACTCCTTGCAAAGAACGTCCCCTTCGTTTGGTCCGAAGGCTGCGAAAGCGCTTTCACGGCATTGAAGCAAGCCCTCACGTCAGATCCGGTACTGTGCCACTTCGGTTCTACCGCACCCACCATACTTCACACCGACGCAAGTAGTCATGGTCTTGGTGCGGTACTCTTGCAGCGTGACAAAAACTCACGCGAACGCGTCGTTGTTTACGCAAGTCGTGCTCTTACCGCTCCAGAAAAGAACTACACCATCACCGAGCAGGAGTGCCTTGCTGTTGTTTGGGCAGTGCAAAGATTCCGACCATATCTTCATGGCCGTCATTTTACCGTCGTGACCGACCATAACGCCCTATGCTGGCTTTCATCGCTGAAAAACTTATCGGGTCGCCTTGGTCGCTGGGCGCTTCGCTTACAGGAGTATGATTTCGATGTCGCCTAATATCTGGTAAGAAGCATCAAGATGCTGATGCTCTTTCGCGCTGTCCTTTGCCCAGCGGAAGCAATTCACCATCGATACTCCAAAACAACAGCACCTCTCCAATCGCAGTTGTAAGTTCATCACCTGCCACCCTACCCGTCCTTGTTTCACAACAACGTGTCGACCCATACTGCCACACCATTGTTGACCGCTTGACCGGCTCTACTACTCCTCCAAACGCCAGACTCCGTCGACAACTTAAACAATTTAAGCTTGTCGGTGATGCTTTATGTCGCTACATTTACCACATCGATGGCAACAAGTGGGTACCCGTCATCCCACGTACTCTGCAACGTGAAGTTCTGGAAGCCTTTCATGATGATGCAACCGCTGCTCATCTAGGCTACCACAAGACCTACGACAAAATACGAAGTCGTTGTTTTTGGCCTGGCCTCTCTTCAGCCGTCGCTAAGTACGTCGCCTCCTGTGTCCATTGCCAACGGCGAAAACGACCGACAACTGCTCCGGCTGGCTTAATGCAACCTCTTCCTTGTCCCGCCACACCTTTTGAAGTCGTTGGAATCGACTTGTATGGCCCTCTTCCTATATCGTCCAATGGCAATCGCTGGATTGTCACGGCAGTCGACCACCTTACCCGCTACGCAGAAACAGCTTCTATACCATCTGGGACTGCCACTGAGACCGCCGATTTCTTTCTTCGCCACATCTTTTTGCGTCATGGAGCTCCACGCATTATCCTCAGTGATCGTGGCAAAGTCTTCCTATCTTCCATTGTCGAGCAAGTTTTGCGTGCCTCGAACACTCTTCATAAGACCACTTCTAGCTACCACCCACAGACCAATGGATTGACTGAACGGTTTCATCGGACCCTATCGGACATGATCGCCATGTACATTCACCCCAACCACACGAACTGGGATGCAATTCTACCCTTTGTGACATTCGCCTATATTACGGCTGCTCAACGCACTACCGGCTTTTCTCCATTTTTTCTCGTCCATGGTCGCTCGCCGAGTTTCGCTCTGGATGTCTCTCCTTTCGGCCCCCGCACCCTCGACGGCTCCTTTCCCTGAAGAATTCGTATCTCGTCTCGCACACTGCCGTCACCAGGCCCGTGTTAACACCGGCCTCTCTCAAGACACTCGAAAATCTCGCTACGACTCGTCTCGCCGTGTTGTGAGTTTTTCCCCTGGTTACGAAGTTCTTCTATGGACTCCACTACGCGTCCCTGGCCTATGTGACAAATTCATCAGTCGCTTCATTGGGCCATACACGGTGATCGAACAGACATCTCCTGTCAATTACCGCGTTTCTCCTCTTAGCGCTAGTCCTGATCATCGTTGCCGAGGAACAGAGATAGTGCACGTATCTCGTTTAAAGCCTTATGCGCGACGCATTTCATGATACTGTCAAGCGACCAGGCGGCCGCTTTCACCGCGCGGGGGAATTAGTGTGAGCGCGACAAGCGAATGTCTCTTTATTCTCTTTGTAATCATCATCACCTGTACATCTTCTTCATCTAGGAATATCATCACCGGTGTGATTGAGCTCGAGCCTGGCCGAATAAACCGGTTCCTCACAATATAAGCAAATGTGCATGCTGTGCAGTTTCTGTGAACAGAGTTATTGTTTTTTTCAGTTTTTTTGTCTCCTTATCACTTGTAATATGTATACACTCTCTGAAATGGTCTCTGTGAAATCAGCAGTGTTGCTTAAAGAAAAAACATTAAAAACTAATAATAAAAGTTGGTTTCACCTGAACACTGTAGCACAAGTAGTACATGCAGTTCGAAACTTGCAGTATACTGCTGGGGCACTAAACATGACGTTAAAAAAGAATGCACATGTACACACTGGACGAGCGTGGTCGGTCCGGGGCACGCTGTCACTCACATGGTAAATCAGCCGGGAGTGGGTAAGTAGGTGACGCTGGCAAAATCGCAGTGGCGGCAGCGTCTGATGAGCTGGACAACAAGCTTCTAGCGGGCGAACTCCCCTTTGTCGTTGAGGTCTATGTTCTCTGCAACGCTGGCATCTGGCGTAGACAGTTGTCGATGACAAGTGTGGCGGGTGCTTTTGGCTGTGCCGCGGGGAGTCGACAACCGGGGTTCGACAATGCCCTTAAAATCACCGACAGGTTTGTATGAAAGTTAACAAGGAACGAGTACACAGATATCAAACACCTGATGTTACTAGAGATATCACTGTGAATGACGGCAAATTCCTAGCAATATAGATATTCGTGACAGAGATTCGTGAATGCTGCCTTATCTTTTAGCTCATTTAAGAAATACAACCGGGACATATTAGAATATCATAGGTGTCATAGTCGAAGTGTGACGAAGTGACAATATATGAGCGCGTTTACAATGCAGTAAACGTATGTTATATATATAACAGCTGTACCTTGCCGGTACTTAGCTACGGAGCAAAAACCTGGAGACTTACAAAGAGGGTTCAGTTTAAATTGAGGACGACGCAGCGAGCAATGGAAAGAAAAACGGTAGGTGTAACCTTAAGAGACAAGAAGAGAGCAGTGTGGATTAGGGGGCGAACGGGGGTTAAGGATATCATAGTTGAAATAAAGAAGAGGAAATGGACATGGGCCGAACATGTAGTGCCTAGACAGGATAACCGCTGGTCATTAAGTGTAACTAACTGCATTCCCAGAGAAGGGAAGCGGGTTAGGGGGAGAGAGAAGGTTAGGTGGGCAAATGAGATTAAGAAGTTTGCGGGCATAAATTGGCAGCAGCAAGCACAGGACAGGGTTAACTGGAGGAACATGGGAGAGGCCTTTGTCCTGCAGTGGACGTAGTCAGGCTGATGATGATGATGATGAAGAGGATGAAACCTATATTAGTCAGCACGAAACAGTTCTTCCACTCGTGATGATCATGATATCCATTGTTATACGGCGCAAGGGTCAATGGCGGCGAAATAGTGCTGAGCCTTAGTGCTCTTGCTTGGACAAACTATACGAGCTGGTGACAGAATAGAATTTCGAGAGACTTTATTACCAAGATTTGTGGTGCTGTTTACGACCAGTGGTTGGTTGATGTGAGTGAATGCTTCAATGGTACTCTGCGTTCTTGCCATGTGAGCTTGTATTTCCTTTCGTAGAAACAGGGAAAGTCACAGCTTTGCTTCAAAGGCGAAGCAATGAACGCAATATCAATAAATTTGAATGTCACATGAAGAATGGCTGTCAGAAAAGAACATGCCCCGCTTCCTCACGCAAAAATGACGCAAGAAACGAGCTCACAGTACGGATAAACGCAAATATAAGTCTAAGTTGTTACTTCACTGTGCCTGAAAAGCGCGGCCTTTTCGCGAACACTGACTATGCAGTGAGTGCAGTGACATTTGTGCGCCCAATAACTTCAACAAATCCGTACCCGTGAAAGCCCAAGGCGTAGGATTCTTCCCATCGTGAGATGAGCACGCGCACGCGTGAGCATCTACTCCGTCCCCGTCCCCCTCTCCGCGGGGCAAAGTACGCGTGAAAGATGAGTGCATCAGCGTATGAGTGCGTCGCCACATCGCGACAATCTGGCGACGTGCGCTCAATGCAGTATTCCGCTAGTAATGCTTAAAATGTGACAGTTTCTCGGAGAGCGGCATTTCTAGTGATAAGTGGTAGATATATAATTTAGATTGCTGTTTCATGTTTGAAGAAGATGCTTTTTCGTGGCTCTGTGGCCAACGCTACGCACTCACAAGCAAGAGGTCGGACGTTTCATTCCGTGCGCCGGAGTCTTTTTGCAAGAATATTTTTCTTGCGTTTTCCAACATCTATTTGAGTACACATATACAGAGAATGATTGCAGTCACCGTATTCGGGGGTCTAATCTAGCTGGGAGTGTCCATTTATTTTTTAACGCAATAAAAACTTGTTTCTTATAACACAACAAAATCTCATGGCATGATCACTGAAAGAAGGCTTAACATATCTTTGCTGTACTTTTATTCAATAATCCACAGATAACTACAACGTAGACAAAAGTACTTGCGTCGAAGAATGTTCGTTTGTGAAAATGGCTAAGCGTAGTGGTGCAGTATGTCCCTGGCATTTACTTGATTATTTATTAAGAGGCTCCGCAAATATATTACCGCATCTGATGCGTCGTCATAACATGTGTTGTGTGAAGACGCCGGCAAGGTATTGTTTATGTTGAATTTTTTCGCACTTTGAGAAAGTTGTTACCAGGGATAACTTACGTGTTAACATATCATTAGACCAAAAGATAAAGAATTGTCTTCAGTATGGTAGAAAATTAGAACCAGCATAATATTAAGAGAGGCGTCGTAGTGAAACGCTCCGGAAATTTCGAGCACCTGGGGTTCTTTAACGTGCACGCAAATCTCATCACACTGGCCTACAGCCTTTTTGCCTTCATCGAAATTGTGGCCGCCACAGCCGAGATTCAATCCCGTGACCTGCGGGTCAGCAGCCGAGTA
Source organism: Rhipicephalus microplus (assembly GCF_043290135.1). Lineage (NCBI taxonomy): Eukaryota > Metazoa > Arthropoda > Arachnida > Ixodida > Ixodidae > Rhipicephalus > Rhipicephalus microplus. Next base: position 152,900,828 of record NC_134701.1, read on the forward strand.
CCTTATCCACTAGACCACCATGGCGGGGCGTCGAACAAAACATTCTATATATTTCACGTATAACATCACGCACGCACCTTGCGAAAGGAGTGGTCGCGCTCATGTCCCACATTGTGTACAGGTGTGTGCCCGTTGTATACAGGTGTGTGCCCAACGTGTCTGGAGAAGTAAATTTGACTACGTACGCTTCGGGGTTCTCCGGTTCTTCACATCGTGACAAGACAGTCACAATACTTAAACTCTCTTGTCCTACCATTTCGTATTCAATCGTTTTAAAAAAAAGTATGCTTGACAATTTAGAGAACTATGCACTGTACTATCAGAGAGCCTTAGGATATCCCCATGAGGGCGAGTTTCACTGAAGTGAAGCAAGACACTTTTATTTAGAAAAAAAGTGTTCAACGATTTAGAATACTCGTCTACTATGGGAGGGAAGAAAACCGTCTCATGGGCCTCACACTTTATGAGGCCACATGATGAAAACAGCAATATGCTTCGGCATGTGCTTAGAAAAACTGTTCGCTGATTTCGAATATTTTGTACTCTATTACGAGTGAGCATAAATTCACCATTACGAGTGAGCATAAAAGCACCATAGTTTCCTCTAGTGTATATTACGAAACTCTGTGGCTCCCACCACGTGCTCGCTAATTCAGTGGAGAGCACTAAAAGCGCCGCGGCGTCGTTCGTGCCTGGTGCTTGATCAATTTTTAAAGATGATAGTCTCCATGGGAACCTCCGACGCAAAAACTTGGTCTGTCTGTCTGCCTGTCTTTCTGTCTGTCTGTACATTTGTCCGTTAGTCCACTTTAATGGTACTGAGTACACAACCACAGGCCAACCTCATCCGAAGCGCCCATCAACGTTTCTCAAGCTTCAGCGTTCATACTTGTGCGAATGTCATATAAAAAACAATTATTTCGCATATCTGAGGCACCATAAAAACACGTATATATTATGCATGTGCGTCTTTTACTAGAAAGGAATACATAAGTAATTCTAAAGACCGTTTCGCTTATCACGCTGCGCTGACCATGCAACGCTTGCACGAAAAGATTGAGGATTGATATGTGGGATTTAACGTCCCAAAACCACCATATGAATATGAGAGACGCCGCAGTGGAGGGCTCCGTAAATTTCGACCACCTAGGATTCTTTAACGTGCACCAAAATCTGAGAACACAGGCCTGCAATATTAACGCCTCCTTCGGAAATGCAGCCGCCGCAGCCGGGATTCGAACCCACGACCTGCGGGTCAGCAGCCGAGTACTTTAGCCACTAGACCACAGCGGTGGGGCTTGCACGAAATGCGAGTGTGTCCAACGCTTTGCTAAGACGACACCGCGGTGGCGCCGACCCGTCATCTTGCGTTCTACAACTTTTAACCTCTGAGGCCGCCACGCACGCCCGTCTTAGAGCTGCGCGCTTTGTTTTTCAAGAAAACTGCCAGATGGGGCTCATCTCACACGTGTAACGTGACTTGATGGGTTAGTTTGCCTCCCCTCAAACGCCGGGCCTCCGGAATACCATTCACCGATTTTCTTGCGCAGAACATCAAATAAATGTTTTGTTCACTCTTTCCACACGCAAAATTTCGGCAACATTAGCAGATTAACATGCAGATACGGGGCCTATTCTTTAAGTGCGACATTTCTCAGTGAACTTCAGCGACTTTCAGCGTATCTATCTATCTATCTATCTATCTATCTATCTATCTATCTATCTTGCCGCTTACGACTTTTAGCTCTCTTGGCCATTTCGATAATTGTATCAATACCAAACTTGGTAGGACATAACATGACTGTATGAAGAACATATTTGACTGGTCACAAAATATCATAAATGTATGTGACGAATGTCATGATTTACATTTCATGGTCCTGTAGCTCTTGCGGTGGTTTCGTTCACATGGAGTTTGCAAAACTGGTATGGTATGATGACTGCATGGCGAACACAAGCAACAGACCGAAACATTAAAATCATGACATGCGTTTCATGTAACAACATGACTACACGCCACGCTCATGATGCGCTCACGGCCGTTTCGCTAGCGTCACATATACCAAATTTGATATTACAGTACGGAATGGATGGCGCAGGTATGTGACTGGTGCAAAGCGATGCACTATGGACTGCGTCTTCGACCTCGTTACATTTGTGGAACATGAGATGAGCTGTGGGAACATGGCTGTTGCGGAGTTCATAGATATTAAGAAGGCGTTCGACTCTGTGAGCCACCTTTCTGTGCTGCACGGGCTTATCTCACTAGGGGTTCACGGTTGTATCCTTCAATGGATCGCCAACTTCCTATGTAACAGACAAATATATATTTCAACCATTAACGGAGACAGTGATCGCTTCAACGTGAGCAGAGGTGTAACCCAAGGAAGCGTTTTAAGTCAACTTCTTTTCAATGCTGCAATGACAGGTCTTCCAGAACTACTGCCCGAAGCCTTGAACATACTCATGTATGCAGACGACATATGCATATGGACGTCTCACAAATCACTGAAAGTGATCGAACATCTGCTTCAGCAAGGACTAGACGCAATAAGTGATTACCTCAAAGAACGAGGCATGCAGATTTCTCACGCCAACTCTGTAGCTCTGCCATTCACGAGAAAAAGAGTGAAAAACTTGAAGCTTTTTGTGGATGGCCAGAAAATCGAAATCACACGAAAGCATCGCTTCCTTGGTGTTACCTTAGATAGCCAACTCAGATGGAGTCAGCATATTGCTGATCTAGAAAATCAAGTGAACAGCACCATAAATGTTATACGTCGCATCGCGGGAACAAAATTGTGCGGTAGATCAGCGTCTCTCCTCCACGTTCATTGTGCACTAATCCAACAGAAATTGCCTACTCTGCGCCAGTTCGCCACAACATCTCTCAGACGTCGCTACACCGACTTCAGCTGTCACAAGCACGAAGCTTACGCATATGCCTGGCGGTTCCACAGGCAACATAAAGTTTTTGACACTGGCAGAGGCAAGAGAACCCAACTTCATAGTAATTAGAAATGTGGAGACATGTCGGCACCTCTTTCGTTTAGTCACGCAACACCCTTCCCATCCGCTCATATCCAACATCGTGAACCGTGCTTAAGCGCAAATACACCATGTGTACCAACAGTACATTTCCCGGCTTCCTATGTCGACACAATGGCCACTGGACCAAAACTACCTTCCATGGCTGCTTGAGCTACCAACTATTGAAACGTCAATAGACGAACTTCGCAGCAAACATGAAGTGCCAAGCGTTGCCGCTCAGCAGTTGACATCACATCATCTGTTTTACAAGTACAAAAGATACACTCACGTGTACACTGACGGCTCCGTGACCAAAGAGACAGTGACATCATCATTCATTATTCTAGAATGCACCATATGCTAAATTGCTTAGTGATCTGGCAACACTGTGCATTTTGACCCCACCGCCATTTTAATGTGGGCGAGTGGTCGACGGCAACGCGTTCGCTAGTATGGCCCTACGACTCCTGAACACTTGCTTCACTGCGCTGAGCTACTGCGATGGCCACAGCAAGATGTTTCCCAGTGCGCGTACATGTGATGTGAACAAACTGTTTAGGAATCTTGCCACATCTTGCCACTTGTATGTAATTGCATCTTTCGGAAAGCGGTGGAAGGATACCTACAAAATTTAAGCAAACAAACATTCACTGCGACGTCATGAGCTAGGTTTCTCTTAGCTGTTTAAACGATTGTTGTTCACAAACACAGGCACTATCACAAATTCATCTCACAGAGAATAGAGGTCACACTTATATGTGCATTGCAGGACTAATGATGCACTTTTAATGTGACCCCCTCTCCCTCAGTTTTTTTCTGTGCACTCTCCCGTTTCTTAGCAGCCTTTCCTAGATATGACCCTTCACAGCAAGCCTTAAGAGGCATTAGTCACTTGTGGACACTCGGGGGGAATTTAAATCTATTATTTTTTATACCTAAGTAACTTCAAAGGTTTCTTGGAGCTGCGAGTGTAAGGCAGCCAAAATGCTGAATCCCATACAACTAAGTTATGGCTGTCTCCACAGCTGTATGTTTTATAATGCAATATGAAACATTTTTCAAACAGGTGAGTTGCAACACAAAAAACAACTGCAACGCAACTGAGCCCACGAGACTAAAACGCGGAAAATGAATCCCGTCTTACGGATAAATGGGAATGCGGCACTCTGAACTCATGCAGAACGTCATTCAGTCAAGCCCTGGCGATACTCATGGTGCCAGTTTTCGAAACCTACGGCAGTGCACCCCGCTATCTTTTTTGTTTTATTTCGTAGGTAAAGAAAAATCATTGAGAGAGGTCTTAATGGTAAAGTTGCGTTCGCGCACGTTGGGGGAATTGAAGAGCAGATACTTTTCTGTTCCAAATTGGGAGTAGCCCTTATCTTCCGATTGACTGTTTTATTGCTGCGCGGTGACCATACTTGCGGACACAACGGAGCTTGAATGCGGACAAGCAACCGAGCCGCCTTTCTAAGATGCGTGTATGGCATGGTACTCGGAGTATCAGAAGCTGTGCACGTCTGTGTGCGCGATGACCTTCAAAAATAACATTTGTACGTCGTCTACCTACATGGTGTAATCTCGTCACAGAAAATCCCGTCCTAACAGTTCGGTTCTTTCACACTAGTTACCCCACCAGCAGTGGCGGACTCTCTTTTCGACTGCAGGGAATCGCTGGGGCTCTTCGATTTACCATGTCGGACTCACCGCGGTTAGTCCACGGGTAGTCTGAGGCTTCCCCGAAGTCATAAGAAAATTTGAGTGCAGCACAGCTTATCAGCGAGTTCGAACAGGTAAATCGAAGAGCACCACTGTCATGTAGAGGCCCGACGTAGTGAAAACACCTAGCCGCAAAGCTGACAAACCTATAAAAACACGGCCAGTCCGCGTAACACAGTAAAATGGTTAGTCTTGCATTGCTCTGATGCAGCCCGCGCACCGCGGAGATACATGCATCCTAGACTGTGCCCATAAAGCTTGTGCACGCCATTCCCCTGTTTTGCGTTTAAATGATTGCTGCAAAATCCTAATTCAAGCCACATACCTTGCTCCCATCGATGTCTGTCACTCCGCGCTGCTTGCACAGCGGCACAGCAGTGTACTGGCATTTCGCCAGCAAAACAAAATCTGAATGCGACAGTCGAAGCGTTTAAACGCGTACGCTTGCATGTGTGTCGCCCGAGCGTAGTGGTCAAGCCTCGCTAGAATCAAAATGGCGGATATGGTACCTGCTGCGTTCACTAGATGACGCTGGTAATTTCGCATATTGCCTGTTGCTCAAAGATTATGAATGTCGTTTAGGCCACCTCTCTTCTTCAACAGCGTCGGAGCTCATAGCGATTTTGCTAGCCGTAAGCTTTATTAAACTGTCAGTGACACGAAGAAAATGGGTGGTAATTACAGACTCTCTGGCAGCACTGGCGTGTTGGAAAGTGCCACTTCAAGACACATTGATGTGCGTATAGTATACGCTATACTAAAAGAGCTCTCAGAAGCTACGAAGTCAAATCTTCGAGTGGCATTTCAGTGGGTCCCAACTCACTGCGGAATTAGGAGAAATTAAATGGCGGATGAGTTGGCGAAAGCCGCTCATAAATCTACGCAAACGTGCCTCGTTCCGGTATATAAATATTATGTATATAGAACTTTAGGAACAACAAAACATGAATTTTGCCTGTCTACCTGGTTCACAGACAAAACAAAGGAATCGATTCTATATTCTCTTGATCCTAATCTTGAAGACCAATTAGACCGTGACCTCCCAAGGCGTATCGACACACTCATTTATCGCCTATGACTCGGAACTGCTTACACAAAGCGCTTCCTACTTCGTATTCTATGTGCAACATCGTGAGCATGTTCATGCGGCCACGACGACGAGGATATCTGTCATCTCTTGCTCGACTGTCCGGAACACGACACACACCGAAGGCGACTAGAACTAGAACTGCATAGGTTAGATCCTGAGTGACCATTCAGGTTGAATAAAATTTTTGGTCCATGGCCATCCAAAACAAACAGCAAAGCAGGGAAGGTGCTAAAACAGTTCTTCGAAGAAACGAAGGTTTGTGACGAATACTGAGCGGACAAAAGTTCAAAGTGCGCGTGTCGTCTACATGTTTGTTCTGCCCATATAGGAAAACCTTTGCTCTCACCCATGTAGGACTGTATATATGTATGCATGCTATTGTGTTTTCATATTTTTACTTGTGCAAATTAAGTGTAAAGGGGTAGCCATCGCCAAGTAACGGTGACAAAAACACCTTCATTTTTGTTCTATTTCAACATAAAAAAACTGGTGCAAACATGACAATTTTGAGATGTGCGTCATATAACAACATGACTGGGTGCTACGCTTATGATTCGCTCAAGGCCGTGTCGCTTGCTTGCATGTACTAAACTAGGTATTCTGTGACGTGAATGGACGACATAGGTAAATGACACATCCAAAGATGGTAATCACGACATGCGTGTCATGTAACAACATGACTACATGTCATACTCAAGATACGCTCAGGATCGTTTCGCTAGCTTCTAATATGCCAAATTTGGTATTATGCGGCGTCAATGAATGACGAAGGTACGTGACTGGTGCAAACATGATAATCATGATGTGCTTGTCGAGTGAGACCATGACTGCATGCCACAGTCATGGTGCCAATAGATTTCGATGTGATGCAGTGCGTGAGCTCGCTGGCGTTCATTTCGTCGCATCACGCCAGCGTTGCCATGCCAGGCGCCAGTCCTGCTATACATAGAGTTTCCTAATATACACAAGAGGGAACTCTGACGCTAGTGTCTATGGGAGCTGCGACGCACGGCGCTTCAGCGACCATAGGAATGACGGGTAGTACACACAATTTTCTAATCTTCACTTTCGGGCCTGCTTTTGGCTCCATGTGTGTTCGTGTGGCTTGGAGCTGTTTTCTTACGAAGCAAATATTAGCAAATGTTCAGCGGTGGCGCTTCACCATCTTATTTTTTTAGACCTGACTCCGGGTCACACTCCTGGAAAAGTCAGCTCATAAAAAATGCGGTCAAGCCAAGTTGACCGATTGGACCCAATTTCGCAATCAGACTATCCCTCCCGTTCTATTTTCTGGAGGCTATGCAGAATGGGCTCAACACGTAAACAACATTCAGAAAAGACTTACTACTACCCTCCAAACCAACGAAGAAACCCCCGCAGTTGACAATCACCTCCTACACTTGTGGGAGGTGCGCCGAAGCTTAACAAAACGTTGGAAAAAGCAGAAGACTAATCGCAAATTGCGTATCCGCATAGCCCAACTCACGGAACAAGCTGCAGCGTATGCTGCCCAACTCTCAGATTCAAATTGGATAGCCCGCTGCGACGCCGCAGCTCGTCAGATGAGCTCGAAGGGGACATGGCGTCTCTTTCGCAGTCTCATAGACCCCTCTCAAACGAGAGGGGAGGCGCAGAAGCAGCTCCGGCGAGCTCTGCAAGGGTACCAAGGCACTCCGGCACAGCTTGCGGATGCTCTGTGCGATAGGTATCTCTGTCGTACAGAGGACCCGCCTGGGCCGGTGTACACGCCTTCTGGTAAGCCTAACCACCAACTCGATGCCCGTTTTGAGTTGCATGACCTTAAAACGGCTTTAGCTAAAATGCGCAGGGGTACGGCTCCGGGGCTGGACCGCATAAACGTAAAGCTGTTGGCAAACCTCCCTGACACAGCCTACCTCCATTTATTGGAATACATGAACGAGATCTGGGACGGCCGTGCGCTCCCTTCCGAATGGAAAACGTCACTTGTGACTTTTATCCCCAAAGCAGGCAAGGCCGTGAATACAGAAAATCTGAGGCCCATATCACTGACTTCGTGCGCGGGCAAGCTTATGGAGACGATGGTACGGGATCGCCTCTCCCCATACCTTGAGGGCAAGGGCTTCTTTGCAGACACCATGTTTGGGTTTCGCCCACACATGTCTGCACAGGACGGCCTTCTCCAGCTTCATAGGGCCGTCATACAGCCCATAAGTATGCAACACAATGATAAAGCCATCCTCGCTCTCGATCTGAAGGGGGCTTTCGACAATGTTAAACACAGCAGCATCCTGGCTAACTTGAGCTCCACTGATTGCGGGGCTAAGGCCTTTGCATATGTCAGAGATTTTCTCTCTAAACGCCAGGCACTTCTTCGGATCGAGGACGAGGAATATGGCCCGTACATTATGGGAACACGGGGTACCCCACAGGGAGCAGTGTTATCACCACTTCTTTTCAACATTGCTATGATGCGCCTTCCAAGCGAATTGGCCAGGGTGGAAGGCACACAACACGCAGTATATGCCGACGATATTACAATCTGGACCACTGAAGGGAGCCTTGGTGAAATGCAGGAACGCCTTTAGCAGGCCGCATCCATAGTCGAGGCGTATGCCAAAGATTGTGGACTCCAATGTGCTCCAAACAAATCAGAGCTTCTGCACGTTAGAGCGAATCCAAGAGATAAGTCAGCCATACACATCTCCCTGTCTGGGGTTCCCATCAGAGAGGTGGAGGAGCTCCGAATTCTGGGCCTGTTCATTCACCACAGACTCAGACCGGACTCCACTATAGCGAAACTCAAGAGAATAGGCGAACAGGTAGGGCACATGATCCACCGCGTTTCCAACAAGCGGGGTGGTCTGCGGGGCAGAGACGCGCTTCGGCTCGCGCATGCCTTCGTGACTAGCCGAATCCTCTACGCCGTCCCATACCTTCGCACTAACAAGCAAGAAGACGAAAGAATAGATGCCATCATTCGTAAGGCTACTAAACGAGCTCTAGATCTCCCGGTGGCCACTTCCAACGCCAAACTGAGGGCGTTAGGTGTGCTCAACTCCTACCAGGAGTTGCGGGAGGCCCACCTTATGAATCAATATACGCGGCTCGTGCAGACGGCTCCCGGGCGCCGCCTGCTAAACCGCTTACATATACAGCACACTTGCACTGCAGAGGAGGCGGAGCGTATTCCGGAACTGTGGCGGCATATGCTCTCGGTCGCTCCACTCCCCAGTAACATGGATAAGCACACGCACGAAAGCAGAAGACAGGCGCGGGCTCGGACGCTTGAGAAGCAACACGGCTCCCGACCTGGTGTATTCTATGTAGATATAGCAGGGCCTTCGCCCACGGGATTTTACACGGCCTCTGTAGTTCACCGGGAAAAGCATGTCAATGGGCTCTCGTTCCGAGCACAAAATCCAGAGCGCGCTGAGGAAGTCGCGATAGCGCTTGCTGCTGCGGACCCCAACTCGAAAGTTATCATCACGGACTCCAGGAAAGCATGTACTCATTACTTGGTAGGAGAGATATCCCCACTAGCCAGCCAAATTCTAAAACGGGCTCTCGCTGATCCAGCCCCGAAACGCATCGTATGGGCTCCTGGCCATCAGGGCCTACGAGGTAATGAGGCCGCTGACGCGGCCGCCCGAGCGCTTACCCACCGGGCTCCTCACCTTGGCTCTTATGACTCGGAGGCCAATACACCGCTGCTGCGGTTCAAAGAAATTCTCACCTATTATCGTGACACTCACCGCCTTTACCCGGCTCCTGCAAAGGGGCTGAGTAAGGCGGAAGAGCGAACTCTAAGGCGCCTGCAGACAGGTACTCTACTCTGTCCTGCAATCCTAAAGCATTTCGATGCGAACACAGATGGGCGGTGCCCACACTGTGGGGAGACGTGTGATATCTTCCACATGGTATGGGCATGTCCGAAAAATCCCCACCTACCCCCTTCCCCTACCCCTTCCCGAGAGGCATGGGAGACTGCCCTCCTCGACAGCTCATCACTAGAGTCTCAACGGGCTCTGGTGAGACGGGCGCGAGTAGGGGCCTCGTCATGCGGTATCCCGGACTAAGGACGCCGACCATGTAGCAGGGTCAGGCTTTGGCCCCGTACCTCTCTCTTTTATAATAAATGTTTTTCATCATCATCATCACGCCAGCGTTGCCATGCCAGGCGCCAGTCCTGCTATACATAGAGTTTCCTAATATACACAAGAGGAAACTCTGACGCTAGTGTCTATGGGAGCTGCGACGCACGGCGCTTCAGCGACCATAGGAATGACGGGTAGTACACACAATTTTCTAATCTTCACACTTCGGGCCTGCTTTTGGCTCCATGTGTGTTCGTGTGGCTTGGAGCTGTTTTCTTACGAAGCAAATAATAGCAAATGTTCAGCGGTGGCGCTTCACCATCTTATTCTTTTAGACCTGCGCTTCCAAATCGGGCCACGAAGTTCAAAGGGATTGAATATTTCTTTCAAAACAAAACCGAAACAGAGCAATAAACGAAGCCGCAAGTACGAAGACTAGGCAAATGTGTCTACTATCCATCATCCCCATGGTCGCTGAACGGTCGTAGCGCCATAGTCTCCTCTAGTTAATTTCAGGAAGCTCTACTCTTCCATATACTCGCAGGCGTGTGCCACACAGCATTGTTTTGAATCATGTGCGTTTCAACGCGTCCGGCGTTCTCCGTCACAAAAGGAGAGAGACGCACTGTTGTCTGGGTAACGCATCAGCGCCAATTGTAGCATGTCGCATTTCGTGCCGGTTGCCGTCGGGTCACACAGACGGACGCTGGTCGCGCCTGGCGTCAGGCTATAAAGGGCTCGCGTTTCGCTAACGTAACGTCTCTGTGCCCAGCATGCGTGCGTATCACCGCTTCATTGGGGTATATCGGGCTCTTTATGATGCGCTCGCGGCCGTTTTGCTAGCTCCACATATACCGAATTTGGTGTTACGTGATGTCAATAAATCACGAATTATATGACTGGTGCAAACATGATAATCCGGACAGGCGCGTCATGTAAGAACATGACAACATACTGCGCTCTTAGCGTTCTCGCGGCCGTTTCACAAGCTCCACATATACAAAATTTGGTATCACCTGACGTGAATAGATGACGAAGATAAACGACACATCCAAACATGATAATCATGGCACGGAAGTTGTGTACGTCATCATTTACCTCTACCTCGTAGCTTTGTGCTGATTTCAAAGTAAAATATCAACTTATCTCATTTATGCTTCTCATATCATCGATTCCCACTGTACGTGGGATCTGTCAATTTTCATTTCGACAGCGAAGGCAACACAGAGAAGGCAGACAAGCTGCCTCGGGCGCTGTTAGGGCTTGTGAAAGTGCAGCGGCATCTCGACGCCGGTAAGTGTACACGGTGGCGGCGACGACGTGGGAAGTCATTCTAAAAGGCCGAAAGCGGTCACTACCTGAGGTTGGTGGCGCTGATCAACGATTTACTAGGTACTGTACTATGGGAGAGCATGAAGTCGTGCCATGGGCCTCACAGGCTGGCGAAGAGTAAGCATGAAGAGCACTTGTAAAGGTGCTTTGATGGCAGGCAAAGTCCTGGTGATTAGATCACCATCAGCAACAGATGAACATACACGTGCGCATTATCAGGCCGCTACACCCATGTTGTACGCACGACGTCCCAGGCATGCAGAAAGTGGACCAACGCCCGCGTTGCACGCCGATGCTTCAGATACTGAGTGGCCTTCGCTGCCGACCGGAGCAATAAAAAAGACAACATCATGGGCTGCAACTTCAAAGAGGGCGGAAAATGATAGGCAAGACACTGAGAAGAGCCAAACAATGCTGAAGCATCTACTAAAATCTATTCGTGCGATTCTCAACGAACTACACACACCAGGAGCGAACACAGCAGTGCAGATCCTCAACGTGCTGGAACCGCTACTGCTGACCCTTTCATAAACAATATGACGAATTTCTACGATGAACGTTTGCGCACCTCTGCTATAATGCAGTGGAACGCACGGGGTTTGCGAACCGATTGTCTGACTTTCGACAGCGGATATTTAAATACAAATTTCTGATGGTTTTATTATGTGAGCCGAATATGATGTCGTCGTTTCGTATTTCCGGATACGTCACATTGTGGTCACGTTGTGATCGAAATGCGAGCGAAGCATTTATATGCGTACGTCAAGATTTAATGTACGTGAGACATGCCATGGCTCCTCATGCTTCTAACGACTATATTTGCCTATCTATAAAGCACAAGCGACGTTCAATGTCAATAATTGGTGCATACATTCCTCCTAGAAGCCACGTGAACTGTCCCCATCTCTGGTCTGTTCTCCAAGCTTGCCCTGGACCACATGTATTAGTTGGGGATTTTAATGCACATCATCCCATGTGGCGTTCTGCCTCAATGAACACCCGCGGCAACATCCCGATTTTGTGCTCAACAAGGACCTTATGTCCATTAACGATGGCTCACCTACTTACCTCCATGGCGCATCGTACAGCAGCTATCTAGACGTATGTTTTGTGAGCAGAAGTCTCTTGCCTACCACCTGTTGGTTTGTAGACGTTGAAACAAATGGAAGTGACCATCTCCCTACATATATACAGCTAAAAGGATTCTGTCATTCGTCTCCCCGGCCTGTGAAAAGCGTAGACTGGCCAGGATTCCAATCTTCTGTAAATGCTCAGTGCGGGAACATTCAATCTGTATCTGAAATAGAAAGCCTAATGCATCAGCATTAACAACGCATACGAAACTTGTGAATGTGTCGCTACCAAGATCACAACTTGACGCACAATATGAATACCTTCATGCAATTCGTCGCCGGGCAGAGAGAAAATACAGGAGGACTAAATCACCATCTCACCTATCTACAGCACGCCAAGCACAACGACATGTATTGCGACACCTCGATAAGCTCGATAGGCAATGGTGGAGGGTATTTTGTAGCTCTCTTGACCCCAGAAAACCCCTGTCTCGAATATGGAAACTGTCCGAAGCCTTCAGACGCCCACTCAACAGTTGTTCGCTTTCCGATCTTTGGCTCTAAAGCAAGGTCAACTTGAAGTAGAGGTTGCAGAAGATTACTGCCACTTACTCGTAGGTATGTCCTCCTCATCGATATCACCTACGTATTCAGCCTCACCGCCATCCAGCGACGATCGCCTCGACTTACCATTCACAATGCACGAACTCGATGCTGCTATTTCTACGTCCCGACGGTCGTCCGCACCAGGGCCTGACGGAATTACATATTCGGCTTTATATCACCTCAGCCAGGAAGCAAGACAGGCTCTCTTGTCCTTCTACAACTCTACGTGGGAAACAGCGACAGTCCCAGAAAGTTGGTAGTGTAGCCACATAGTGGCCTTACTGAAACCAGGCAAGTGTTCACACGAGTTGTCTACTTATAGACCCATTGCCCTATTCATTTGCATTGGTAAGGTGATGGAACGCATGGTGCTGGCAAGATTGGAATGGCTGCTGGAGAATAATGTCGGCTTACCAGAGAGAGAGAGAGAGAGATGAAGATACAAGGAAAGGCAGGGAGGTTAACCAGACGCACATCCGGTTTGCTACCCTGCACTGGGGAAGGGATAAAGGGAAGAAAAGAGGTTGCACAAAGATGAGAAGGTACACACAATCACGAGCACACTCGGTGAGCACACACAGTTCACAGGCGGTCGCTCAGGTTTGTTGACTTAAGGTAAAGAAGCAGTGCTTTAGTTGCTTTCTCCGCAACTGAGGCAGATGCCCAAGGTCCTAGTATCTTCCGCACACAAAATGGTCCGGGGTCAAGTCGATTCAAAACCATCCGTAGCTGGCATCGCTGTGCGTCGTAGCAAGCGCAGCTGCAGAGGACGTGTTCGATGGTTTCTTCATCTCCGCAGTAGTCGCATGTAGGAGTGTCTGCCATACCAATGCGAAAGGAGTACACCTTTGTGAATGCAACACCCAACCAAAGGCGGCATAACAGTGTCGCATCGGAGCGGGAAAGTTGTGATGGTAGTTTTAGCTTTAGCGAAGGATCCAGTTCATAAAATTGACACCTTTGGAAGCTGGTAGACGACCAGAACGTGCGTGTGAGATCTCGAGCCAGCAGGTAAAGTTGTCTTGCTGCATCATTCCTTGATAGAGGAATCGGGACTACACGGGTTTCTTCATGGGCTGAGCGGGCTGCATCATCGGCTAGTTCATTTCCGGTAATACCGATATGTCCAGGCAGCCATTGATATATAATATCATGCCCTCGTGCTAGAGCTTCATGATGGCAATGTCTTATTTCTTGTACCAGTTGGTCATGGCTCCTCCTACGCATGGCAGACTGCAAACTCTGAAGCGCTGCCTTCGAATCACAGAATATGACCCATTTTCCTGGACGTTCTTGAACGAGATATTGTAAAGCAGCCCTTATAGCAGCAAGCTCTGATGCCGTAGATGTAGTCATATGTGACAACTTAAATTTGATTGTAATTTCTGCAGCCGGAATTACAGCGGCACTTGATGAGCTGCTGGATGAGACGGACCCATCAGTGTATATCTGCGTTCGGTCTAAGTACAACTCATGTAATAATAGCAGTGTTGCTTGCTTCAATGCTACTCTGGAGTGACTGCTTTTCTTTTTGATTCCCGGAATTTTTAGACGTACTTGCGGCTGGTCGAGGCACCACAAAGGGCATGCCGTTCTCGCAGCTGGCGTATATCCTGATGGAATGCTGTTTAGGTGCTTGGCTATGACGTCTGAAAACGTAGCAAGTGGTCTTCCGGAAGGTAGAAGGGCCAAGTGGTGGTCGGGGACACGGCTAGCATGTCGAATGTGCGCTCTGAGGCAATCCACAGCTATATATGTCCTGACCGGATGGTCTTTGGCAAGCATGATTGTGGCATAAGTAGAAGCGCATCGGGGCAGTCCTAGGCAGATACGCAGTGCCTGACCCTGCAAACTCTCCAATAAATGAGTATTCGATTTGCAAGTGTTAGTCAGTACAGGCAAGCTGTAGCGCAATAGACCCAGAAATAGGGCCCTGTACAGCTGTAGCATGGAGGCCAGAGAAGTTCCCCATGCTTTACCGCACAAGAATTTCATGATATGCACAATAGATAGCAGTCTCTTCTTCAAGTACGCACAATGTGGGCTCCACGAAAGACTTCTGTCGATTATTATGCCCAGGAAACGATGCGTCCGTGCATATTTGACACTCTGCCCATTGATGTAAACAGGGTATGGCGTCATTGGTTTGCGTGTAAACGCCATCAACGCGCACTTCACAGTTGATATATTTAGGCCTTGTTTCTGAAGGTAGGCTGTTGTGAGTGTTGCTGCCCGCTGTATTCGTGCACGCACCTGAGGGCGAGTAACTGCAGCACTCCAGAGGCAAATATCATCGGCGTATATGGATAGGCACACCGACTTTGGCAGAACCTTCACCAAACCAATGAGGGCCACATTGAACAATGTGGGGCTTAAAACACCTCCCTGAGGTACTCCGCAGTAGGTGTAATGTTGGGCAGTTGTTCCCTCATATGTTTGTACAAAGAAACCTCTGCCAGTTATATAATCTTTTATCCATTGAAACATTCGTCCACCAACGCCCATCGCTGCGAGAGAAGTGAGGATGGCATCGTGAGCTACATTATCATATGCACCCTTCACGTCAAGAAAGAGTGCCACTGATATGCGCTTGCGACTTTTTTCTTGTTGAACAAATGTCGACAAATCAAGGACACAGTCAATGGAGGAGCGGCCCCGACGAAAGCCTGCCATGCAAGAAGGGTATTTGGTGTATCGTTCCAAGTACCACTCGAGACGAAATAGAACCATCCTTTCCATCACTTTTCCGAGGCAGCTTGCGAGGGCAATAGGGCGATACGCTGTCAAGTCCAATGGTGATTTTCCCGATTTCAAAAGTGGTATTAATCGACTAATTTTCCATTCTCGGGGAACACTGCCGCTGAGCCAGGAGTTGTTGAAGCATGTTAAAAGTTCTTTTCTAGCTTTTTGTCCAAGGTGTCCCAACGCACTATAAGTAATACCATCAGGACCTGGCGATGACATGCGCTTAGAAGCGACTAACGCACCTTCCAGTTCTTCCATGGTGAACGGAATGTCCATTTCTGGTAATCGCGTCTCAGGAACGATCACGGCGTCGATGCTCTCGTTCACAATATTCCCGGCAACTCTCGTGCAAAATTCTTCAGCCACCTCGAGTTCTGTTTTTCCCTGATGGAGTGCCAAAGCTTTAAAAGGGTGCCGTTGTTGTGGAGAGGAGCGAAGACCACGAACTGTTCTCCAGATATATGACAGCGGTTTATGAGGGTCTAGAGATTCGCAGAATGCTTTCCAGCGTTCGCTCTCCAGTTTGTAAATGCGTCGTTGAATCTTTTTCTGGAGCCGCCTTGCTTCCCTCAGATCGTAAATTGATCTTGTGCGTCTGTATCGTCGTTCTGCACGCCTTCGTATAGCTCGTAATTTTTCCAGTTCGATGTCAAACTGTGTAACTTTAGACGAAAATGGTAATTTACATTTGGACGCTTGCATAGCTTCCACTATGGTATTTTCCAGGCTGCAGGCGAGGCCTTCTTGGCAAGCGTTCTCAACACGCGATGCAAACATCGACCAGGCAGTGCCAATTGCAACACCGGAAGAGAATTTTTTTACGATACCATCTATCGTCACGTAGGTGGGTATGTGATCACTCCCATGAGTCTCAATATCGCAAAACCACTTAACTTTGTGAGAGAAGCACCGTGACACCAATGTCAGGTCAAGGCAACTGCCATACGTGAGACCCCGCAGATATGTGGGGTACCATCGTTCATGATGGAAAGGTCGTAATCGGAAGCGAATGTAACAATGTTCCGGCCCCTGGCATTCATCCTAGTGCTCCCCCAAAGCATGTGATGGGCGTTGAAGTCACCGGTTATGATCCAAGGCCCATCGGTTCTCATTAGGATGTCTTTTAATCTGTCGCAGTCAAATCGCGATGACGGAGATATATATCCACCAATAAGCGTGAACGAAACTGCATTCTTCTTCACACGAAGACACACGTACTGATTGTCGTCATTTGAACTTATTGGGTGCGACAGATAAGCCAAGTCTGTGCGAATGTAAATAATTACTTTGCTACGTTCTTCGCAAGCGGCTGAACAAAAAGCTTCATAACCGGACAATCTATAAGGCGTTGACACGTTTGGTTCACATATGACAAGTATAGGGAATTGATTGGCCCGAACAAATTGGCGCAAGTCCGAGATACGGGACTTCATGCCTCTGGCATTCCACTGAAAAATCGACGCACTTTTAACTTCAGTGCGGAAGTGGAGATTTTGTTGAGCCATTGTGCTTATACGAAGTTAGCAAGAACTGGATTCAGTGCATCCAGTATTTGCAGTGCACTCTTAGCAGACGGAGATTGTATGCTGCTCAGTAGCGTGCGAATCGTGGCAATTAATGATTGCACGATTGCAGCCACTTGCCTGTCTTGGTTGGAAAGATCTCGAACAGGGACGATTGCAGTCACTTCCCTGTCTTGGTTGGAAAGATCTCGAACCGGGAGCGTGGACTGGCCGTCATGAAGCTCCTTCGGTTCGCTTGATGCTGCTTCCCTTGGAAGTGCAGGCCACTCTGTCGCAGTCAGGGTATGCTCACTGGCTTTGTCCTTTACAGCCTTTCCCACGGCATGTGGTCTGGGAGGCAAAGGAGGTGGTACTGATGAGGGATCGCGCAATCGTGTCGAGGAGGTAGCGGGCGTCCTCGAAGACCGACGTCGACGTGAACGACGCCTTCTGACTTTAGCTGCGGCTTCTCGGTGAGATGAGTGATCGCGCACCATCTCCTTCAAGATGGCAATTTCCTTCTGAATCCGCGGGCAGTCCTTCGATGTGGCTTCATGGGATCCATTGCAATTAGAGCATTTCTTGACAGTTGCGACGCACTTATCCGCTTCATGGTGCTCGGCGCAGCGGTGGCATACCAGATTTTATAAATGGCTTACCATGGTCGGCTTACCAGATTTTATAAATCGCTTCCGTAGAGGTCGATCATCTATAGATGGTGTTGTAGATCTAGTTTCTGCTGTTGAAAAGGAAAGACAACGTCGCAGATTGGTAGGGGCCATTTTCTTAGATATAAAGGGCGCCTACGATAGCGTCTACCATGAGGCCATTCTTGACGCACTTGAAGACATCGGCGTAGGTGGCCGACTACACGCATGGATAGGGAGCTATCTCAGAGGACGTACCATTTTTATGTCGACATCCGACGGTTACACGGCCAGGCACCTCGTAAGCCGTGGAGTTCCGCAAGGCGCCGTCCTGAGCCCCATGCTTTTTAACATAACACTCATTGGCCTTGAAGCTGAGCTTCCCGACGTTGTCAGAATGAGTGCGTATGCGGACGACATATGCATATGGGCATCTGGAGCAACGCGATCACAACTGCGAGCAAGGCTACAACAAGGCACATAAATAACATTTAAGTATTTACGTCGTCAAGGCCTGGAACTTTCAATAAGAAAATGTGCTGCATTGGCATTTACGAAGAAATCAATGTCGCGGTACCCAATCTTCGCTCACGGAGCAGTGATTCCCGTAGTTAAGCATCACCGCTATTTAGGGGTCGTCATTGATCGCAACCTGTCCTGGTCAAAGCATGTGACTGTGCTGCAAAACAAACTAATCAGTTTTGTGTATGTTGTTCGTGTTATAGCAGGACTGAGGTGGGGCCATTCGGAGAAAAGTCTTCTGCAGTTATACAAGGCATTGTTTGTGGGCTATATAAGGTACAGCTCACCTGTGCATTCCAGCATGCGGGCAACGTGCCTTTGTACTTTAAAGAGCCTTCAGGCACGAGCACTGAGAATATGCCTTGGCCTGCCACGGTGCACATCTACCTCTGGCACTATAGAGGAGTAACACACCTACTCTATACAGGTTTACACGTCCTGTTAGCCTCTTCGAGTGCACCTTCGTCTGCTTACCCGACATGCACAGCACCCGTTGTCTTCGCTACAAGTGGACCGACCAGGCTGTGCCTATACACGATGCCTCGATACGCATAGGGACATGATCCCTTCAGGCTTTGCAGCTGCCGTAATCCCTGCAGTGCTTCCATAGACTTTGACTAAACCACTGGTGTGCCTTCACATACGTGGAATTTCGTATAAGTCGCATGTTTCTTATATTGCTCTCAAGCAACTCACCTTGGCACATTTAGATAACCGATACAGCGACTCTGTGCACAATTACACCGATGGATCCGTAACTTCATCCGCCTCAGCTGCAGCCTTCGTGATCCCTCAACTCGGTATTTCCCGACAGTACAAATTAGATCATAGGACATCTTCGGCAGCTGCAGAACTTGTTGCTATACAAAAAGCCGTAAAATTTGTGAACGACCAAGCACTGCGTAAATGGACGATTCTGTCTGATTCAATATCAGCGCTTCAAGCTATCCATTCTTGCTCAGAAGAGGCCAATTTTACGAGTTAACGTTAGGAATCGTCCAAGCATTCGACCTAACACACAGGAGCGGTCACTTGATTACACTCCAATGGATTCCTGGAAACTGCGGCCTGGTTGGCAACGAAACAGCCAATAGCAAAGCGAGAGCGGCAATATACAACGCTCCTATGTACGTCAAAGTACCCTACTCGCGAGGTGACGTCAACACACTGTTGAGATCACTCATGCGCGAATGCGCTGCCACTTACTGGTCGCTACCAGATAACCGGAACAAGCGCCTGCGGGAAACAGACCCCGGTATGACTTTTGGTCTTCCAGATAAAATCAGCCGAAGACATGCTAATATACTGCACCGAATTCGCCAGGACGTCTACTTCACTCGCCACTACACCCACCTAATCGGCCGTGCGGACAGCCCAAATTGTGAACGCTGCCAAGTGCGCGAAACGATAGCTAGCTCACATATTTTGTGACTGTGCATTATACGTGGCGCAAAGCAAAATGCTAACTGCAACGTTGGCAAGCATTGGACGAACACCATTAAGTGAAAGCCACATATTGTCAGCAATGAACGACCAAACAGTGTCAAAAACTGCTATAAAGGCTGTTCTAGACTTTATAAAAAGCATTGGACTAGAAACTGAACTGTAGGGTACTATGCTAACTGGTTACTGTACATACGCACCTCCTCTTCTTGTCCCCATCATCACCCTTCATCCCTCTTTCCTTCCCCTTTCCCTTATCCCCTGTGTAGAGTAGCAGACTAAAGCGAACTAGCTCAGGCCGACTTCTCTGCCTTCTAATAAATTCTCACTCACTCACTCACTCACTCTGGCGATTAGCGTTACGTCCACCTACTTCTACCCCCACAAAACTGATCACTTTTTCACTTTCAACAACGTTGAGGAACGTTAGAAGCGTAGTACTTCTGATCTTTCCTCCCCTTCGCCCACCCATGAATATTAGCCCAACCACGGTGGTCTAGTGGCTAAAGTACTCGGCTGCTGACCCGCAGGTCGCGGGATCAAATCCCGGCTGCGGCGGCTGTATTTCCGATGGAGGCGGAATAGTTGTAGGCCCGTGTTCCCAGATTTGGGGTCACGTTAAAGAACCCTAGGTGGTCGAAAATTCCCGAGCCCTCCACTACGGCGTCTCTCATAAACATATGGTGGTTTTGGGACGTTAAACCCTACAAATCAATCAATCAAATCACCCCTGAATATTACTTCGTGAATGTGCGCTGATTATTATTATACTGAGAACGACACCTCGAGCTAGTGCATACTAACCTCTGCCTTCCTCTTACCTATACAATTGGGTTTTCTCTCAACGCACGTTAACGTGGTATCCAGAAGCGCGCTAGACTATCCGCAACTGAAAAAGGAATGAGTTCTGAATCCGTTTTCCCGGAATCAGAACTGATTCCGTGAAAACGGAAAGTTGAATCGTCACACGGAGTGAATTGCGAAACGAGTGGGTCATCCGATGCTCCAACCCATTACAAAAGCTTGTTGTTTATCACCTAATAACTCTGGCGCATACGCACAACAGTCCTCATTCTTCATTGTTGTAAGCTACTGTATGAAAAATTGGCACAAAGTTTCTTGCATGTGTGTGGCGGATACCGCACTTCTAAGAATCACAAAGAATTGCATGGCGAAGTGACATGCTACAGAGAAATTATTATTATTTATGGCATAGCGGATACCAAGCAAGCCTGCTTGTAGCAGCTACCAAAAGAGTGTTCAAAAAAGGCTTGGGAAGCCGCTCTTGGAGATTTCGCCATGACTGTGCTGCGCGGTTCGCGCAGGACTTGTGGCTTTTTTTTAACGCGATAGTGTTAGAGAGCTCTTGTCGCAGAAATTCTGCTTTTGGCGTCGGCACCATTGGTTGTGAGCGAGAAATTGTCTGTGAGCGAAAAATAGCAAGAGAAGGAAAGAAAACCAGCAATATAATTTTGATCCCATTCATATTTGAACCTGGGCGATTCACGTGGAAAGCAGGTGTCCTAACACAAAGTCACGATGTTACTTGCAGCTTGATAGAAAGAAAAACACTACATAAATACCATGCAGTGGAAGGAGTTTTCTTAACACATTTTGTTCGACAGGACTCACGATAAAAACGAGCCCATTCGGTGATTTGTAGCAGATTTGGTAGGCCATCAACTTATGCAAAAAAGGCCGAGATAGTGCAGCCATCGCCACAAAATGCACACAGGAACTTCCAAACAGCGCTAAATATGGACAAATATGTCCATCTAGCACAAAATATATCATGCTTTTCCAGAGATCAAGCAAATAGCTATTGCTAGATAATATATTGCCTTCTTTGAGGCGCAGTGAGACTTTTTATGGCCATCAGAGATGGCGAGCACGTGGCGTGTATCTTGGACGCCATGCGACTCTTGCTTTAGATCAAAAACCTGTATGCACCATTCTCATGCGTGTGTGTGTGTGTGTGTGTGTGTGCGTGTGTAATCTGTGAGATATTATAAAACACGTGTCTCGACAATAGCAGAGCACCGTTATAGCAGAGGAAAGTGGCCACACTGCACAGTTACTGCATTACTAGTTATATTATACGTCGCGCTTTCGCGCGCGTGCGTTTGTGTGTGTGTGTGTGTGTGTGTGTGTGTGTGTGTGTGTGTGTGTGCGTGCGTGCGTGCGTGTGTGTGTGTGTGTGTGTGTGTGTGTGTGTGTGTGTGTGTGTGCACTTAGCGGTTGAAGGGCGCACTAGGTGTCTGATTTCGCTATCGCGTTCAACTCTTAAAGGCGATGCTTAAGGCTCCCCTTATTATTTTTGTATTTTTGTGTTAATAGTTGTTGCCAGACGTAAGGTTATGGTGGTGAAGCGGAACACTGAGTGGATCACGTAAGAACATTTATGGTACATAGAGCAAAGTTCATGAGTGAGACGTCTACATTGAGCGCCTTCATTGGGCATGATTTTACGTAGTTGCATGGTGTTGCAGCACAGTTTTTTCTTGTTGTGTCCACTTTGAGCGTCCGAAATGCTGTTACCAAAGTTATTTCTTCAGCTGAACCTAATGACGTAAACAATGTCATGAGTTTTGAAGAATTGTGCCAACCTTAGAAACTACTTCTTCATGAGCATTGAGTCCTCTACCAGATGAACTAAAGGGTGTACTTTTAGGTGACTATTTTTCATAGAGCCTATTTGTCTATTGTAAATAACACTAAAAATTTTGGAAGTCAACTCGAATGGCAGATCGTCAACAAATGAAAGAAAATCGTTTATAACTGGGAAGATACATCTTGTTCTACCATGGTGTGATTATGTGCGTAATATTAACAGGAGCACCAGCAATGCTCAATGAATATTGCAAGTATAATTGAGGCATTGCGCTCGTCATACTCTGCGGATCAGCCTTGTTTTTCATTTGCTGCCTAGAAGGAATCTTATATAATACAGAACTAGAAGTTAGAGCCTTTGATCTTTTGGGCCGAAAAACTGTATTTTGAAGTAGTTTTCGAAACGGAAGCTTTAGCACCTGTCTTCCCTCTTTTGATCCTGGTGGGGCCTTTGATGAGATCAGAGGCCCTGCTGGGCTCTTCACAATTCCAATATTGTTGCTGCTGAACTCGAAGACTCATCAAAGAACCGTTTAATAAAATATTTGCCTAAGGGCTCAACGCTCTCAATAAACACGAGACAAGAATTATTTTCATATGTCGTTTTTCAGTATATCTTGCTTACTCAAAACCACTGCGGTTTGTGGGTATCTCGTAGCGGCAGCTTTCTTTGAATAACTCATTGCGTAAAATACTACAGTTTCATGCTTCGTGCTTCTCTCTATTAGGATTTTTTCTCATTTCTTATACCTTTTATAAGGTGCACGGCCACTCGACGAAAGAAGAGGAAGAATTCAAGGAGCGCCCACGCGCACCGATGCTCGAACGGGTGCAAGCATGAGGTAAAGCCACAGTAGAGCATGTGGCCACGCTAGCTGGTGTTGCCTACTTCCATTCCCGCAGTAGGTTTAAGGCTCGCAGTATTTATTCGAAGCAGTTATCTGGCTTGCGTAACCAGCTTGTGCAAACCCCACGTAAAATGCGGTTACCTGTGGCACTCCCAAAGCCTCATCTTTGTTTCGTTATTGTTGGTGCTGTTGCACAGGCAGATACCACACGCAATGGAGCGCTCGCCTAAGGCAGGTGAAAGCAGAATTTTCAGTTCCACCAGATATTTCTGCGCCTTTGGGAAAACACGCTACATCTTCCCAAGCATTGCAATTAGTCTATATGACATGCCGAGTCTTGTTGAGCTACGTGGCACAGCGTTACACTCTCCGTTATCGCCATGGTAAGCTTCAAAGGAATTTTTTCATAAGGGCGGAGCTCGCAAATTACTCTTGCTTTCATCAAGCGTAGCGTTTGCACTGCTTCCTGAAACGGAACGCTCAACCTGTAAGCAAATATTTGTGTATCCTTTACAACAAGTCAGGTTGAGAACAGTGCCTACCAGCCACCTTGAAAACTGCAAAAATAGTGCCTGTCTCTAAATCTGGAGATACTTCTTGTCCGTCCAATTTTAGGCCTATTTTCCTCACACGAACTTGCTACGAAATATTGGAGCATAGTATACTAAAATTCATTACCCAGTTTGTTGAGAAGAACAAAATTCCCCTATCAACATGACTTCAGGGCTGGTCTGTCTACCATTACTCAACTTGTAGAAATCCTGCATGTTTTCTCTAAAGGAATAAATGACACGAATATATATAATTTTACTAGACTTTTCAAAGGCATTTGACCGTGTCTGCCATTCCAAACTTCTTTAAAAGCTAAGACATATTTTAGGGGATAGACCGATTCTTCGCTGGATTAGGTACTATTTCACTGATCAACGCCAAACTGTCCAGTTAGAAGTCACAACTACGGAAGCTATGCCGTTGCTTTCTGGAGTACCTCAGGGTTCAATTTTGCTCACCGCGGTGGTCTAGTGGCAAAGGTACTCGGCTGCCGACCCGCAGGTCACGGGATCGAATCCTGGCTGCGGCGGCTGCATTTCAAATGGAAGCGGAAATGTTGTAGGCCCGTGTGCTCAAATTTGGGTGCACGTTCCTTTCGCTCTGTTTTTACCGCGCCCTAGAGGATTAACTACGCCTATAAAAAACCCTTGTTTTGATTACAGGCGTAATCACTGGGAAGAAAACTAAACCTGAACCACGAAAAATGAAACTCTTTGTGAAAGGCTATTTAGTGTTTGTGCTGTACACCTTTACCACTCTGCGTGAAAAAAATTGGCAGATCCCACGTACAGTGCGAATCGATGGCATGCGAAGCACGAATGAAGAAGGTTGATATGTCACTTTAAATCAGCACGACGTTGTGAATAGGATCAGCACGACGTTATGATTTCCATGTGATGACTATCACGTTTGGACGTGCCATTTACTTTCGTAATCTATTCACGTCACCAGATACCAAGTGTGGTATATGTGAAGCCCGCAAAACGGCCGTGAGCGTACTATGAGCATAGCATGTAGTCATGTTTGAAATGACACGCATGTCATCACTATCACGTTTCGACGTGTCATTTGCTTTTGTCGTCCATTCACATCACGTGATACCAAATTTGGTATATGGGTAACTAGTGAAACAGCCACGAGCACGTAGAGAGCGTAGCATGTAGTCATGTTTTGCATCACACGCATATAATGATTATCATGTTCGGAAGTGTCATTTATCTTCGTAGTCTCTTCAAGTCATGCAGTACCAAATTTGGTATATGTGGAGCTAGCGAAACGGCGGTGAGCGCACGTAGCGTTGATGCACGCACACGCTGGGTGCAGCGACGCTACTCTAGCAAACCACGAGCACTCTATAGTCTGGCGCTAGGTGCGACCAGCGTCTGTCGGCAAGGCCCAGCGGCAACCAGCGCGAAATGCGACACGCTGAATTTCACGCCGACTGCGTTACCTAGACAGCACCGCGTCTGTCTAGCTGAGTGACAGAGGGGCGACGGGCGCGCTAAAACGCGCATGCGTCAAAGCAACGCAGCGTGGCGCAGGCCTGCGAGCGTATTCCAGGCAGATCGGCACCTGGCGTGGCATTTCCGGCGATACTCGACGAAACGAACGCTGGTGTGTACGCGTGCCCTGTCACGTCGAAGTGTTTTGGAGCTTTGAGAGTCGCACGTAGTCGTGTTACATGACACGCATCTCATGATTATAATGTTGGGACGTGTAATTTACATATGTCATCCGTTCGCGTGACGTAATACGGAATTTGGTACATGTGAAGCTAGCGAAACGGCCACGAGCGCATCATGAGCGTACCATGTAGTCATGTTGGTACATGACACGCATCTCATGATTATCATGTTTTCACCAGTCACAAGCCTTCGTCATCTATTCACGTCCCGTAATACTGAATTTGGTGTAGGCGAAACTAGCGAGACGGCCGTGAGTGTATCATGAGTGTGGCATGTAGTCATGTTACATGACACGCATCTTCTGATTATCATGTTCGCACCAGTCACATACCTTCGTCACGCCTTCACGTCCCGCAATACCAAATTTGGTATATTTGAAGGTAGCGAAACGGCTGCGAGCGTACCATAAGCGTGGCGTGTAGTCATGTTTCATGACATCCATGATATGCATGTCATAATTTCCACGTTAGGGTCTGTCACTATTGTTCGCCATGCAGTCCTGTCATACCAAGCCGATTTCGCAACATGTCATGTGAACAAAACAATCGCAAGAGCAGCAAGACCATGAAATGCAAATCATGACAATCATGAAATACATGTTATGATAGTGAAGTTCTGACTAATCAATTATGCTCTTCATACAGTCATCTTATGTCATACCAAGTTTGGTATTGATACCATCATCTTAACAGCCAGGAGAGCTAAAAGTCATAGGCGGCTAGATAGATAGATAGATAGATAGATAGATAGATAGATAGATAGATAGATAGATAGATACGCACAAATTCGCCGAAGTTCGCTAAGAAATGCCTGTCATTTAAAATCGTAAGCTGCGAGATCTCGTCGGTGATAAAACCAAGGCTCCATGCGGGACTGCAGAAATAAAGTGAGCGCAGGACGCAGACATAACTCGGAGTTCGGTCGTTCTCTTTTCTGAAAGTGCACCAAGCACACGCAGTTTCTTTAGCAACGAGAAAGTGCATTTTGGTCAGTGTTAAAAATCTAATTATCTGATTTGTTATTTCCAGTTTGTTGTGTTCACAGCCGACCACATTTAACCTCTATACAGTGAGGCAAGAGATAAGGTCTGCTATGCTACCACTTTTCAACTTGTTGAAACTGAACCAATGGGTGAATGCATCTTCTGTAGCTTTGACGAGGTCTGTTAAGGACTCGGACGGGTACATAAAGCGTTATTCTGCCGGACGCAAGCTGGCATATACCGAGTGAAGCAACAACCTGCTACATTCGTTGCACTTGGTCATTTTCACTATCTTCCGGGCCATATAGTTACTGACGTAATAAGTGATCCGGGAGTCACTTTTGCGTCTAATTAGAGTGTGCTCAGTGAAAGCTTCACAAGCAACTATAATTTCATGAACCTAACTGAGGCGCCCCACATCTCCCAGCTCATCCAGCTTATTCTGCAAATTTATTGAATTATTGTGGATGCCCGGACATAAAAGGGTACTCGGAACTCCAGAAGGTATGTTTCCTCTGGAGGGTGACTGTGCCAAAATGTAAAAACTGAGGCAATTCAAAGAGATTAGATTGTGCCAGTGAAAGTTGATAACTCGAGCCAGACATTCTCTTCAGAATTCCAAAAAAATGAAATGCGTCTTAGGAGAGGCGAGATGTCATCAAGTAATTATAGCCCAAGGTTTTTGTGACATAGTGCCGTATAGGAAGGGTGCTGTTGAGAGTGACGTGGAGTCCTTCGGCAGTTGATTCACTCAGGAACCTACCATCATTAGGTACAGCTTTTTCCCAAGTTGCTAAGAACCCATTGATAACATGCTTGTAGCTACGAACGATGAATTTTTCGTCGAAATGAGCTTCGCACACAACGCAGTTCTTTTCTAGTGGTTTCTCAGCGCGAGGAATTGTACGCTCGCAGGCTTTGAGCTGTTCATCCTCGGCAAGAGCAGAGAAGAGAGACGCTTTCTTCCCTTCTTTGCGGGCCGAAGCATATTCCGCATTGCATCCAGGTGCAAAGCAGTGTCTCTGCTGTTTACTCATCACTGTTGCATGGTCACATTAGTACGTATTGACCCTGAACAAGTGCAACTAGGCAAAGCGTAGACGTTGCGACTTGCGAGCACACGAGCAAGCGACTAATTGTGCCGTGCTAGCAGCTGGCAAGCACTCTCGACCGATCACGGTTGCGACTTGCCTGCCCCTTCACGGCAAAATAAAATACCAGCACGCCTCCTTTCAAGGCGCGGCCAGGACAATGCTGACACCTCTCCTTCTAGCCACCATAGTTGGAGTATATTAGGCCCTTTTAGATGCACTCGCGGCCGTTTCGCCAGCTCCACATATACAACATTCGGTATTACGGGACCCGAATGAACGGAGAAAGTATGTGACTGGTGCGAACAAGATATTCATGACACGTGTGTCATGTAACAATTTACTACATGCTAGGCTCATAACACGCTCTCAGCCCTTTCGCTAGCACCACATCTACAAAAGTTGGTATCAGGTGACAGGAATAGAACACGGCGCTAAATGACACGTTCAAACATAATAATCGTGTCATGGAAGTCATGTACGGCATAATTTACCTCCGCCTCGTGACATTTTGCAGATTTTAAACTGGCATATTAGCCTTCCTCATTCGTGCTTCACATATCATCGATACCCCCTGTACGTGGGATCTGCCATTTTTTGTATTTTTGGAAAGATATCGAACCATGATCATTTTAACCTTCTGTAACGCTAAGTATGCAGCACGTTGGTGTCATCGTCGTGCTTCAGCAGTACAGCACTGACGCCACATGACGAACATCCTGACGTAACGTACGAGTTGCTCTAACAGGTCCTTCTGTGCTGTCCGCCGGCACCATCTGAGACTGTATAGACGACACACGAGGTGCCACACGCCTTTGTCCGCTACGCATTCAAACATCGTAAGGCGGGTCGTTTCTGTTTTTCCGCGGTTCGGCAGTGATAATTGGGAACGACGCCCCACCATGACAGTCTCTGATGAGTGGCCAACGCCACAGAGTTTCCCAATATACACTAGAGGGAACTCTGGCGCTAGTGTCTACGGCAGCTGCACCGCACGGCGCTTCAGCAAGCATGGGAATGATAGATAGTACACACGTTTGTCTAATCTTCGTACTTGTGGCCTGCTTTTGGCTCCGTGTGTGTTCGTGTGGCTTGGAGCTGTTTTCTCACAAAACAAAAATGAGCAAATGTTCAGAGGTTGCGCTTCACTGCCTTATTTTTTTAGACTTGCCTTTCCAAATTGGGTGACGAAGTTCAAAAGGGTTGAATTTTTCTTTCACAACAAAACTGAAACGCAACAATAAACGAAGCCGCAAGTACGATTCGCCACACGAAAATACGAAGACTAGGCAAATGTGTGTACTACCCACCATTTCCATGGTCACTGAACAATCGCAGCGACAAAGACCCCTCTAGTTAATTTTAGGAAACTGTATGGTCAACGTGTCTCACCATCATTGCCAATCAAATTCTCTAATGACTTCCGGTACGTGTTCACTCCGCAATTTTTCCACTGTGTTTACAAAAGTGATTAACGATTCAGAGTACTTAGTACTCTACTATGAGAGAGCACATAACCACCCATTGGGCCTCATACATAATAGGACACTGTCGGCTACAAACGAGACACATGTGTTTAGAAAAAAAAAGGGCAGCATATCCACGGAGTGAATGATGGAGACCGGGGCGACGCATTCGTCGGTCCATTCGTCCTTGCTTCCATCCGTCCATGCGTCCATTCGCACGTCCGTGCGTGCGTCTTTTCGTGCGTCCGTTCCGTGGTCGTCCATGCACACGCCCCTGTGTCCGTTCATGCGTTCATCCATGCATCTGTCTGTGTGTCCGTTCGTCCATCTATTCAACACTCCAAGTACCCCCTTGTCGCATCTTATCATCATATATTATCCATATAGAAGCAGCGCCATCCAGTGGACATTCCAAGGACTAAAGGAGAGGTGGAACACGCACACTTTCTTACGGCTTGCGCTTTGGGTCTACTTCCCGCCTCGAACCACCTCGTGTACGTGGTATATACTAGTTTACTGTATTCATGACACTGCGGCCAACGCTCGCTAAACCTTTCTAAAACCAAGAAGGTAACGCCCACCGAGTGTAACGTAGCAACCTTTTCCTGTCAGATAGTGCTCAATGTACATGCTAATGGCTGCTAATGGGAAATGAGAGACAAGAAAATGCGGCTTTTACTTTCTTACGGCTTGCGCTTCGTATCTACTTTCCACCTTTAACCACCTCGAGTTCATGGTATATACTAGTTAATTGTATTCATGGCACGGTGGCTCCACGTTCGCTATTAGATTGGATAAACTTTTTTTGGTCTTCCAAAACACAGATCACTGTGTTGCGGGCAGCTCCCACGTGGGGACTGAGATGCCAAGCTCCTCAGCCGCCTCGTGGGCTTGATGGACAGCCCAGAGCTGATCTGCCAAGGACGAGCTGCAGATTGCCGCCTGCCATCTGGCAGAGGTGATGTTCGATAAATCAGCAATTTTGGTGCACTGCCAGAGCGTGTTTTTAATGAAGCTATTTCCACCCAATGTGGAGAAAGATTACTTGGGTATAATTAAGGGTACATGATGTGTAACATTTTCAAAGTAGGGTACATCCGCTTTTGCAAAAGCCTTAATGTAAGTGTTAGGGGCCGAGTTAGATTTTTATGAGGTGGAGGGAAAATCCTTTTAGACAGGTAGAAATATTTAGTGAGTTCGTTATATGTTGTAAGAACTTCCCGGTCATCCCCTTCGCCGGTAGAACACATCCCCAGGGAGGCGCGGTTGGAGAGGTCTCGTGCCGCTTCGTGTGCAGCTTCATTGAGATTGGGAGGGGAATCGTTGATTTGTCGAAGGTGAGCTGGGAACCATCTCAGAAGATGATGCGTTATGTTCTTGCCTTGCAGTATTCTCAGCGTTTGTTCAGAGACCGTCCCCTTGGCGAACGCCCGTAGTGCTGCCATGAAATCACTGTAGACGACTTCAATGTTATCCATCTTGAGTGCTAAGACGATCGCCACCTGTTCCGCAATGATAGGGTATTTCCTCCTGACCCTCGCTGAGTTGACGACATGACCAGCCCCATCGACCACCACTGCCACAAACGCTTTCCCATTGGCGTAGAAAGCCGCGTCAACAAATACGACCCCTCGTTCCTCGTTTGAGACTTGACGAAGTATATAGTCCTAGCCCTCGCTACTCTTCTTCCGACGTTGTGTTCAGGATGCATGTTTCTTGGTATATGAGATACCGTGATATTCTCCCTGATGTTGTCGGGGATATCATTGAAATAGCGTCTGATTGCCATTGGGTGTGGGCCCAGCTCCTGCAGGATCTTTCTCCCCGACCTTGGAGATAACGTTGCAAACTGTGCTCTCTCTTGGGCTTCTGCTATTTCTTCGAGCGTGTTGTGAATGCCAAGCTCAAGCAGACATTCGGTGCTGGTATGTATGGGTAGGCCCAGGACCTTCTTGATAACTTTCCTGAGGAGCACATTCAGTGTCTCGGACACTGCTCTTGACCAGTGGTGCATTGCTGCCTCAAACGTGAAGTGGCTTAAAACAAACGCATGCATCAACCTGATGAGATTGTTTCCCTTGATTCCAATTCTTTTGTTGGCCACACTGCGTATGCGGTGAACCGCACTGTCTGTTTTCCAAGTTAACTTGGCTATAGATTTGCTGTTGGCGCCGGCAGACTCTATCAGCTTGTGCAGGACTTCGATGGAGTCGACCCTCTAGATGGCATTCCCTTCATTTGTACGGAGGTGGATGTGTGTCTGGTTTAACGGCTTTCATCCCCTGGGCTTCGGTCCCCGGCGTGCAGTCTGATACAGCAAAAGTTCTGACTTACTCGAGGAGCACTTGAGCCTGGAAGGACGAAGGTACTCTTCTACGGTGTCAATCGCCTCTTGCAGAGCGCCCCCAATCTGCCCCTCGCTTCCACCTGTGCACCAGATGGTAATGTCATCTGCGTAGATGCTGTGCTTCAATCCTTCTATGCTCGATAAATTCTTTGACAGTCCAAGCATGGCAATGTTGATCAGCATTGGTGAAATCACTGCCCCTTGCAGCGTGCCCCTTGCTTCTAGTTCGATTGCTGCGGTCTCGATATCTGCAATCTTCATCACGGCTTTCCGATTTCTAAGAAAAGACCATACGTAACCATAGAAGGCTTTCCCCAGACCAAGCTTGAAAATCGCTTCGAGTGTGAACGAGTGGTCGATGTTGTCAAACGCTTTTTCTAGATCTAGGCACAGAATGGCTCTCACGTCTCTAGTTTCATTGTCGATGACCTGGTGTTTGATAAGCTTCAATGCATATTGTGTGGATAGCCCTGCCCTGAATTCAACTATATTGTGTGTATGTATGTCGTTATCTTCCAAGTAATTGTTTATCCTGTGCAGTATGGAATGTTCTGCAACCTTGCCGATACATGATGTCAAGCATATTGGCCTCATGTTGTCCCAGTTAGGGGGCTTTCCTGGCTTAGGAATAATAATCGTGCTTGCCAGCTTCCACTGCTCTGGCACCCTGCCTTCTTTCCATGCTGCATGGATCATATCCTTCAGGGTTTCAATTGAATCGTCATCAAGGTTACGAAGGGCCTTGTTTGATATACCGTCCGGGCAAGGGGCCGACCTGCCTTTGAGATCATGCAAGGCTCTTCTGATCTCCTCGATGCTAAAGTCGCCCTCAAGACCTGGATTGGGCCTGCCCTGGTAGTGTCTACTTGGTGGTGCCGATCCTATTTTAATTGGGAAGTACTTATGCACGAGCTGCTGCACAACTTGCTGTTTTGTAGTGGCCCTATCTCTATATGCAAAATTCGTGCGATAACATGCTTTTGATTTGTTTTGGTGGTGTTTTCGTTGAGGAGATGTTTTAACATATTCCATGTCTTGCCATTGCGCATCTGACCATCGACTGAGTTGCGGATTTCGTTCTATTGCTGCCTGGATAGTGCGCGACAATGTTCCTCGACTGATCTGTTTACCTCAGCTATCTCCTTCCTCAGTCTCCGGTTCAGGCGTAGACCCTTCCAACGGTTCAGTAGTGCTTGCTTTGCCTCAAGAAGACGAGCGAGCCGGCTATTCATTCTTTCAACCGGAAAATCTGTGGTAATGGTTATGGAAATGGATTTTATGTCCTCTTTAATATATTTGACCCACTGCTCCAAGCCTTGTCTGTGGCCATCTTATTCCATTTTCATCCGTATCTTCCTGAACTTATCCCAGTCAGTGAAGTGGAATTCTACCTGCTTTTTACGCTCCACGGAGAAGAACTGCTGTATATATTAAGAATGAAAATGCTCTGAGGGTTACTGGTACCTGGAACGATCTCTATCATTACGTGATCCAACTGGCCTGCTTCTCTCTTGAGGTCGTGGGTTGCGTGCGTTAATTTGTTGCGTACGAAGGTGCACACTCCCCTCCCTTCAGTATCCCCTATTACATGCCGGAATCCAGGCAACGTTGCTTGCGGTGAAAAGGTCTCTTGTAATAATATAATATGAGGCTTTTCTTGGCTGCTTCTGATATACTGCTGTAGGGTTGCCTCCTTTTTAAGGTAACCTCTACAGTTCCATTGCCAGATACGAAATGCTTCACGTAGCGCTGCCATAATGGTTATTACATGGGCGGCCAGAGCCTGATGCTGCACCTGTCGACAGGTTTGGTACCGATAGTATTCGTGGCCGAAGAGTTGAGTTTGGTGCATGGGGAGGCTTTGCTGTGTTGTGCAGATATGCTTCGACCTTTGTAATGCGCAAAGTCATATGCTCTCCCAGTGCCGCCACGCTTGATTGTAGCCTACCCATCTGCTCGCTAAGATTGGCTCCTACTTTGCTGAGCGTGTCAAAGACCTCTTTCATATCTGACATGGGCGTTTGGTTGGCTTCCACATAATCTGCCATGACTGCCCTTTTTGTGGTTCTCGAGTCCCCCACGTTTTCAGCCACAGGGACATCAACTGGCTGAGGCATTGGCTGTGAAGACTGTGCGCTGGTTAGCTTTGTGAGAAGATTTTTTATTTCCTTTACCTCAGCTGATAGCCTCTCATTCGAATTTGTCATTCTCGCGTTTTGTTGCTCTAGCTGTGCAATTCTATCATGCTCTGGCAGCTTACCTGTCATCACCTCTGCCGTGCCGTTGCGCACTCGCTTTGCCCAGCTGCCTTTCGATGTAACTGCAGGCGTCCTCCACGGGTTGGAAGCCGTGATCTCGAACTGAACGCCAGGCAGCAGGCAATTCGGGTGCCACCCAGGCTGATCCCCACCCTGATGGTGTCCTTGAGAACTTGGGCGCCCCCGTGATTGGGAGCGGGCCTTGGGTCTAGAACCTCTTCTGGAACGCGACCTCCCCCTGGAGTGGGGTCGCCGTTCCTGTTCTTGTGTAGTCTGGATGCTCTGGGTCCCGTAGGCTGGAATAAGCTGCTTGTCGTTGATGTCTGGACTCGATGTGATTGATGCGTCCCGGGCTTCTGTGGCTGCTCGCGATCTTTCCCAACATCTGCGTCCGACGACGTATGGCACTAAGAACCTGTTGTTGCACTCCTTGTCTGCCGTGGGATGGTGACCATTGCACAGCCTGCATCTTGGATCGCACTGGTGCAAGCTATCTGGGTTCTTGATCTCGCAGCCTCTGCAGATGGTTTCAGCTTAGTTCGGACAGACGTCAGACCGATGTCCCAGCACAGACGTAACAAATATCGATGTTCTTGCGGTAAAGGAAGCACTGCAAAAGTTATGGTCAATATCTTACGAATCTGGGCACCTTGTGTCCTTCGCACGCTATAATGATCGTCCTGGTGTCCTTGATTCCCTTGGCCTGTAGCGCGAGCGGGTTCGCGTTCACAATCTTTCAGGTCAAAATGTCCTGAGTATCGCTTACGTGGATCCCGCGAATCACTCCTTTACAAGTATCGTGGGGTGCCGTGGCTTACGCACTAACCTCGAAAACTTTGCCTCCAGTGTCAATTTGCTTGACCTTGAGGTATTCTGAAACTCTCTCTTGGTCCGGAGTGCTTGCCATCATAATATCCTGCCGCAGGTTGCAACAGATGATGCCCTGCATAGCCTCCTCCTTTTTTACGCCGGCCTTCAGTACTATCACGTATGCTACGGCTCTAGTGCCAATTCTCGGGATATTTAATCCTCCACGTGGTCGTAGCACCACTTTGCTGAAGTCCTAGGGTAGTGGTGGCATGCGTCCAGCTTCCACGATTGTATGCTTGGTGTCATACTTACTAAGAATGGCTCGAGCGCCTCCCGCAACGCCAGCCTTGGTCGAATCCTTGGCAGCAGGAACGCTAACCGCGGCTAGCTTATTTCTTGAGCGTCTCGTTTCGGCTTCCTTCCAAGCTACGTCTTCCATGCAATCCTCTAGAGAGATGTACTCTCCATCTACTTGGTATTCCATTCTCAGTTGCAGGTCCTGGAACGCGCAGAGCATTAAGTCACATTGGCGCCGGGTCGGCGCCTCGGCGACAATCGCCTCCTTGGTTAGGCTTAAATCCCCCGGTGGCGTTGCCGTGTAAAAGTGTCCCAAAAATGATTTAAAACTCCACTCATCAGCACAAAGGTGGTATCTGCTGATTTCTTGAGAGTTTAGGCACACGATGGGACTGAAAACTTGGTGACAAATTCGTGATTACCACAGGAAAGCATTCTTGACAGCAGGAGCCAATCTTCGCGCGTCCGCACTGGTCGCCACCTAAAGCATCTCCCCTCAACGCTCGCTAAACCTTTCTAAAACTAAGGAGGTTACATCCAGGGAGTATAACCTAACAACCCTTTATTGCAAGCTTGTGCTCAATGTACATGCGAATGGCTGCTAATAGGAATCGCTGCGTGCGCGTTAACTAAAGCCGAATGCTCCTGTCTCTCATTCCCCTTTAGCAGCCATTGGCATGTACATTGAGCCCAATATTTTATTGTTCAACAACACACAGAAAAAATCTCTCACCGGCACCACCTTGGAGGTAAAAATGTTATACTGGTTACACACTACATTGGTTACGAGAGACGAACGTGTGCCGCAATAAGGAGTTTTGCCCCAAAATTGTTTAACGATTTTGAATACTTGAAACTCAACTATGGGAGAGCAGTAAGCCGTCCTGTTTAGAAAAAATGTATTGCCACAAACGTCAATAACACTCAACAGAACATTTCCTTTTTAGACATACTCTAACAATGATGACAAAACAGACGTCATTTACATGAACATGGATATAAGATGACGTTGAAAGAACATGTACATTTGATGGTTCAAACAAACACAACCACAAAATACTTCAAGGTAAACAACAGACACAAATGAAACATAAATATGTACATTTTGCATATTTACATTTTGGCATGCCATTTCTGCCGGCGCATCGACAGATCAGCCTACCAATACCAGGCAAGCCGAAAGACAAATTTCACTCGTCCGTAATAGACCGACACAAAAGGGCAAGACCAGTGCCGAAGAAATTCCTCTGCACCGAGGAAGAAGAGCTCCTCCGACAAAACAGACAGCAGCTCCGAGTACAATCGTTCTAGGATCGGGTAGAGTGCGCGGCGGCCCGCTGCAACCGCCTCGCAGCGGTTGCGCCAGAGGCAGAAAGCGCCGGCAACAATGAGAAGACAAGCGAAGCGGCTTCACGAACAACGCCCAGAAGAAACGAAACAATTTACTCTGAGGCAGTGAAATCCGGCATGTGTTTAGAAAAAAGTTTTTAACGATTGAGAGTACGAGGTACTATACTATGGGAGAGCATGAAGCCATCCCTAAAAATGAGTACAATGTACTCAATAAGTTTAAACAGACGCGGAATGTACGGCTCGAGGTAAAAGAATTTATCACAGCAATAAGCGCACAGGTCCGATAAATTATAAGTAGGAACGTGCAAAGTGCCACTAATTCCTTAGAAGTTATTTATAATAAACTACTTGTAGAAACAGAATTGCTGACACAGTGTTCAGACTTGTGGCGTGGAATTTTGTGGCTGCATTCTACGTTTACTCTCTTGATAACAGAAATATAGAGGGTGAAATGTTTAAAAACTTCGGAGACGGCTTATTTCTGCACTCAAAGGAGTGTAATGTAGTGCCTAGGACTTTTGGAACTACAATCTAATTTTAGTTCCTTTAAGAGAGAAATAGAAGGAGGAATATTTTGAAGATTGGGATAGTGCTTATTTCCGCTCTGTAAGAAGTGCGATGTAGCGTCCAGAAATGAACAGTAGCAACAAAAGCTCAAGCAGGAGATACCTCCTCCTCGAGAGAGAGAGAGATAAAGGTGCAAGGAAAGGCAGGGAGGTTAACCAGACGCACATCCGGTTTGCTACCCTGCACTGGGGAAGGGATAAAGGGGAGAAAAGAGGTTGCAGAAAGATGAGAAGGTACACACAATCACGAGCACACTCGGGGAGCACACACAGTCTACAGGCGGTCGCTCAGGTTTGTTGACTTAAGGTAAAGTAGCAGTGCTTAAGTTGCTTTCTGCGCAACTGAGGCAGATGCCCAAGGTCCTAGTATCTTCTGCACACAAAATGGTTCGGGGTCAAGTCGATACAAAACCATCCGGAGCTGGCATCGCTGTGTGTCGTAGCAAGCGCAGCTGCACAGGACGTGTTCGATGGTCTCTTCAGCTCCGCAGTAGTCGCATGTAGGAGTGTCTGCCATACCAATGCGAAAGGAGTACACCTTTGTAAATGCAACACCCAACCAAAGGCGGCATAACAGTGTCGCATCGGAGCGGGAAAGTTGTGATGGTAGCTTTAGCTTAAGCGAAGGATCCAGTTCATAAAATTGACAGCTTCGGGAGCTGGTAGACGAGCAGAACGTGCGTGTGAGATCTCGAGCCAGCAGGTAAAGTTGTCTTGCTGCATCATTTCTTGATAGAGGAATCGGGACTACACGGGTTTCTTCATAAGCTGAGCGGTCTACATCATCGGCTAATTGATTTCCCGTAATACCGATATGTCCAGGCAGCCATTGATATATAATATCATGCCCTCGTGCTAGAGCTTCATGATGGCAATGTCTTATTTCTTGTACCAGTTGGTCATGACTCCTCCTACGCATGGCAGGCTGCAAACTCTGAAGCGCTGCCTTCGAATCACAGAATATGACCCATTTTCCTGGACGTTCTTGAACGAGATATTGTAAAGCAGCCCTTATAGCAGCAAGCTCTGATGCCGTAGATGTAGTCATATGCGACAACTTAAACTTAATTGTCATTTCTACAGCCGGAATTACAGCGGCACCTGATGAGCTGCTGGAAGAGACGGACCCATCAGTGTATATCTGCATTCGGTCTAAGTGCAACTCATGTAATAATAGCAGTGTTGCTTGCTTCAATGCTACTCTGGAGTGACTGCTTTTCTTTTTGATTCCCGGAATTTCTAGACATACTTGCGGCTGGTCGAGGCACCAAAAAGGACATGCCGTTCTCGCAGCTGGCGTATATCCTGATGGAATGCTGTTTAGGAGCTTGGCTATGACGTCTGAAAACGTAGCATGTGGTCTTCCGGAAGGTAGAAGGGCCAAGTGGTGGTCGGGGAAACGGCTAGCATGTCGAATGTGCGCTCTGAGGCAATCCACAACTATATATGTCCTGACCGGATGGTCTTTGGCAAGCATGATTGTGGTATAAGTACAAGCGCATCGGGGCAGTCCTAGACAGACACGAAGTGCCTGACCCTGCAAACTCTCCAATGAATGAGTATTCGATTTGCAAGTGTTAGTGAGTACCGGCAAGCTGTAGCGCAATACACCCAGAAATAGGGCCCTGTACAGCTGTAGCATGGAGGCCACAGAAGTTCCCCATGCTTTACCGCACAAGAATTTCATGATATGCACCATGGATAGCAGACTATTCTTTAAGTACGCACAATGTGGGCTCCACGAAAGACTTCTGTCGATTATTAAGCCCAGGAAACGATGCGTCCGTGCATATTTGACACTCTGCCCATTGATGTAAACAGGGTATGGCGTCATTGGTTTGCGTGTAAACGCCATCAACGCGCACTTCACAGTTGATATATTTAGGCCTTGTTTCTGAAGGTAGGCTGTTGTGAGGGTTGCTGCCCGCCGTATTCCTGCACGCACCTGAGGGCGAGTAACTGCAGCACTCCAGAGGCAAATATCATCGGCGTATATGGATAGGCACACCGACTTTGGCAGAACCTTCACCAGACCAATGAGGGCCACATTGAACAATGTGGGGCTTAAAACACCTCCCTGAGGTACTCCGCGGTAGGTGTAATGTTAAGCACTTGTACCCTCATATGTTTGTACAAAGAAACCCCTGCCAGTTATATAATCTTTTATTCATTGAAACATTCGTCCACCAATGCCCATTGCTGCGAGAGAAGTGAGGATGGCATCGTGAGCTACAATATCATATGCACCCTTCACGTCAAGAAAGAGTGCAACTGATATGCGCTTGCGACTTTTTTCTTGTTGCACAAATGTTGATAAGTCAAGGACACAGTCAATGGAGAAGTGGCCCCGACGAAAGCCTGCCATGCAAGAAGGGTATTTGGTGTATCGTTCCAAGTACCACTCGAGACGAAATAGAACCATTCTTTCCATCACTTTTCCGAGGCAGCTTGCGAGGGCAATAGGGCGATACGCTGTCAAGTCCAATGGTGATTTTCCCGATTTCAAAAGTGGTAATAATCGACTTATTTTCCATTCTCGGGGAACACTGCCGCTGAGCCAGGAGCTGTTGAAGCATGTTAAAAGTTCTTTTCTGGTTTTTTGTCCAAGGTGTCCCAACGCACTATGAGTAATACCATCAGGACCTGGCGATGACACGCGCTTAGAAGCGACTAATGAACCTTCCAGTTCTTCCATGATGAACGGAATGTCCATTTCTGGTAATCGCGTCTCAGGAACGATCACGGCGTCGATGCTCTCGTTCATAATATTCCCGGCAACTCTCGTGCAAAATTCTTCAGCCACCTCGAGTTCTGTTTTTTCATGATGGAGTGCCAAAGCTTTAAAAGAGTGCCGTTGTTGCGGAGAGGAGCGAAGACCACGAACTGTTCTCCAGATATATGACAGCGGTTTATGAGAGTCTAGAGATTCGCAGAATGATCTC
Source organism: Rhipicephalus microplus (assembly GCF_043290135.1). Classification (NCBI taxonomy): domain Eukaryota; kingdom Metazoa; phylum Arthropoda; class Arachnida; order Ixodida; family Ixodidae; genus Rhipicephalus; species Rhipicephalus microplus. The sequence continues at coordinate 152,940,420 of NC_134701.1, forward strand.
CAGCGTTCGCTCGCCAGTATGTAAATGCGTCGTTGAATCTTTTTCTGGAGCCGCCTTGCTTCCCTCAGATCGTAAATTGATCTCGTGCGTCTGTATCGTCGTTCAGCACGCCTTCGTATAGCTCGTAATTTTTCCAGTTCGATGTCAAACTGTGTTATTTTAGACGAAAATGGTAATTTACATTTGGACGCTTGCATAGCTTCCGCTGTGGTATTTTCCAGGCTGCAGGCGAGGCCTTCTTGGCAAGCGTTCTCAACCCGCGATGCAAACATCGACCAGTCAGTGCCAATTGCAACACCGGAAGAGAAATTTTTTATGATACCATCGATCGTCACGTAGGTGGGTATGTGATCACTCCCATGAGTCTCAATATCGCAAAACCAATTAACTTTGTAAGAGAAGCACTGTGACACCAATGTCAGTCAGGTCAAGGCAACTGCCATACGTGAGACCCCGCAGATATGTGGGGGTACCATCGTTCATGATGGAAAGGTCGTAATCGGAAGCGAATGTAGCAATATTCCGGCCCCTGGCATTCATCTTAGTGCTCCCCTAAAGCATGTGATGGGTGTTGAAGTCACCGGTGATGATCCAAGGCCCATCGGTTCTCATTAGGATGTCGTTTATACTGTCGCAGTCAAATCGCGTTGACGGAGATATATATCCACCAATAAGCGTGAACGAAACTGCTTTCTTCTTTACACGAAGACACACGTACTGATTGTCGACATTTGAACTTATTGGGTGCGAAAGATAAGTCAAGTCTGTGCGAATGTAAACAATTACTTTGCTTCGTTCTTCGCAAGCGGCTGAACAAAAAGCTTCATAACCGGACAATCTATAAGGCGTTGATACGTTTGGTTCACATATGACAAGTATAGGGAATTGATTGGCCCGAACAAATTGGCGAAAGTCCGAGATACGGGACTTCATGCCTCTGGCATTCCACTGAAAAATCGACGCACTTTTAACTCGTCCTCCTCGAGGTGTGTATCTTCACCACTTAATACAGATGTCCCTCCAGATTGTTCTAAATGCGAAGCATTTCTTAGAGAACTTCGGCAACTTTGAGCGTATCTATCTATCTAGCCGCCTACGATTTTAGGACGAAGCTGCCGATAGCGGCACCCTTTCGTCCTTCGTAGTCGTAGTAGTAGTGGGTAACCTGTCTTACATTTTAACCTACAAGGTGGCGCCGGTGGGAAATTTCTTCTGTGCATTGTTGAACAATAAAAAAATTCGCAGCGTGCGCGTTAACTGAAAGCCGAATTCTCCTGTTTCTCCATCACCCTTAGCAGCCATTAGATTGTACATTGAACACTATCTGACAAGAAAGGGTTGCAACGTTATACTAGCTGGGAATAACCTCCTTGGTTTTAGAAAGGTTTAGCGAAAGTTGGGCCGCAGTGCGATGAATAAACTGAACTAGTATATACCATGAACACGAGGTGGTTAAAGGTGGTAAGTACACAGGAAGCGCAAGCCAAGAGAAAGTGTGCGTGTGCCTCCTCTGGTTCAGTCCTTGCAATGTTCGCTGGATGGAGGTGCTTCTATATGAGGAATATATGATGAAAAGATACGAGATGGTGGTACTTGGAGTGTTGAATAGGTGGACGAACGGGCACAAAGAGAGATGCATGGACGGACGCACGAATGGCTACATGGACGGATTGACGAAAGGACGCAGGAGCGGATGCATGGACGAACGCAGGGACGGACGCACAGATGAACGTGCGGATGCACGAACAGACGCATGCCCAGACGGGCGTATGAATGCATGGGCGGCCACACTGACGCACGAATGGACGGATGGAAGCAAGAAAGAATGGAGGGACGGATGCTTCGCGCCACTCTCCATCCTTCACTCCGTGGATATGCTGCCATTTTTTAGCTCTACTGGCCATTTCAATAATGGTATCAATACCAAACTTCGCATGGCATATCATGATTGTGTGAAGAACATATTTGACTGAAATAACATGAAAATCATATGTGTGTTATAGCTATCATGATTTGCATTTCATGGTCCTGCAGCTCTTGCGGTGGTTTCCTTCACATGGCATGTTGCAAAACTGGTATATAATGGCATGGTTGCATGGAACACTCAAGCGACAGACCCTCACATGAATATAATGAGACACGTGTCATGTAACAACATGACAACATGCCACGCTCATGATGCGCTCGCAACCGTTTCGTCAGCGTCACGTATGCCAAATTTGGTATTACAGTACGTGAATGAATGACGACGGTATGTGACTGGTGCAAACATGATAATCATGAGATACGTGTCATGTAACAACATGACTACATGCCACGCTCATGATGCGCTCGCAGCCGTTTCGCTAGCTTCACATGTACCGAACTCGGTATTTCGCGATGCAAACGGAGGGCGTGGGTAAATGACATATCCAAACATGATAATCATGACATGCGTGTCATGACCACATGCCACACTGATGATGCGCTCGCGGTCGTTTCGCTATCTTCACATGTATCAAATTTGGTATTACGTGACGTCAATGGATGACGAAGCGTGACTGGTGCAAGCATGATAATGATTAGATGCGTGTCATGTCAGAACATGACTACACGCCAATATCAAGGCGTCAATACATTCAGACGTGATGCGGGGCGCGTGCTCGCTGGCGTTGTCATGTGGGGCGCCGGGCCTGCTATATACTCGCAGGCACGAGCCACGCTGCGTTGCTTGGACGTATGCGCGTTTCAGCACGTCCGGCGTCCCTGCGTCTTGAAAACAGGAAGACGCAGTGTTGTCTGGGTATCGCATGGTCGTCTAAGAACGTTATGAGCAGGTTTCGAAGGTTGATAAGGGCTCCATGCTCGCGGAGGAAATCCTTTCCGAGATTTAGGTTTCGGGAGCATTCGCGCAATACGTCAAAGGAAGCAATGTATCTTTACTCACGAATTTGAAGCCCAGCAATGTATGTTCCCAGCGGTGTCAATAGGTGACCTCTAACAATCCGCAGATTGGGTTCATGTCTCCAAGGTGTCTCTACCTTTCGCAGCTGTGCAACAAGGTCAGCGCTTATCACGGAATAATCGGCACCCATATCTAACAGAGTGATTACCAGGTGGCTGTCAACAAGAACGGAGATGCAAGCCGAGACACGTTTGTCGTCGATGGCATACGTCGGTGGAAGGATGTCGTGGAATGTCCGAAGGCAGTTTGGCAGGGAGGGGGGGGGGGGGTCTTGTACTGGTCGGTTAACAATAACCTCACCTCCAGAGGCCGCTTTTTTAGTTTCCCTGGGATGGGCTCGTGAATCTAGGCGATCGTGCTGCTAGTATGACCGCAAAGGCCGATTGTTGGCCAGATGACGTAAAGCACCATGGAAACAGTGAGCGGGATTGGCGACGCGGAAAGGTTAGGGGCTGCTGGCTTGCCAAGTACTCGGCGATAGCATGGGGCTACTCGCTATCTCTGTGTCAACGAGCATCTGGACGGAAGCCAGGAAGACCTATGTGCTGGTATGCGCACTCACAGTAGATGTGACCTGATTCGCTGCAGTGATAACAGAGAGGTTGGTTGTCGGGAGCATGCCACGCTCTGGATTTCCGTATAAGTTGTGGGTTGCCGTATGGCGGTGGTTCTGAGTAGAACGACGGTGCCGTCTGCAGGCTGAACGGACGGGACGGATAGCGAACAGCCAGTGCAGGAGTACGTAAGGCTCACGCATACGTTAATAGCAGAGCTTCGGCTGGACGCGGGGCCACGATAGATTGGTCCTCGGCTGGACGAAGAGCCACCATGGGTTGCACCAGCTGCCGGACCCCTCGTGGACGACATCCGTTAGAGCAGCAACGTAGGGCTGAGAGACACCACGTGCAGCTCTTGCAGCTCCTCGCGTACGGTACTGCGCTCGAGTACCATCAGGTCTCTTATAATCGTGACATGAAATGTTGCCAGGGCCGATGACACTGATGAGAGACTGCCAGGGCGCTCTTTTTGAGACGAACGCTACACTTGCATCCTCTGCACTGTCGTGGCTTCATGGAAGAAATCCGCTACAGTGTAGGGAGGATTGCGCACTAGTCCAGCTAACAACTGCTTTTTCACTCTCCGCGTCCGTAGGCGCATCTTCTTCTCTTCCGTCATCGAGGAGTTAGCTCGCCTGAACAGCCGCAACATGTCCTCAACGAGCATAGCAACAATCTCGTTCGGGCACTGTTTTTGAAAAATCAAGAAGCCGTTCCACTTGCTACTTTCGGTCAGAGCCTCGGAGCGTATTCCGCAACTGGTTGCAGAACTCTGGCCCGGTTGTCAGAGCGGCTTCATGATTTTCGGACCAAGTGCGTGCAGAGTCCTCGAGTTAAGATTAGACATATACCGAAGCTTTAGGTGCTCGTTCCACTTGTTTACGCTGGTGCAACGACTGTAGTCGTCACGCCAGTCATCGACGTCCTCGTAAGGGTCGCGATGGAACGGTTTCGGGGTTACCGGGGCGTTAAAGAACCGTGGAAGAGGCAGTGTCGATGCCTCGTGAGTTTGCGTTCGCGCACTGGCCATAGTTCTGCCGCGTTGTGGAAGGGGCCCAAATCTGGTGGTAGGCCAATCGTCGCAGGCTACGCCGTAGGTAAGCTGGTTCTTCCAAGACTTTACTAGTGCCGGGTATTCCTGCTGATTGCACTGCCTACCATACTACCCAGCACCTCCACCAGAAAATGTCACGTGAATGCGGGCAGACTACAACGTCTGTTTACAGGAGCAGCAGCACTGGACGTCGAGCCCAACTGGGCACCAAGACTACGAGCACGCCAACCAGTCTTCTTTGTCACATTGGTACATACATGCACTGGCATTGTTCAACCTCGCCCTTTCCCCGTGGCAATATTTATAGAAGTAACGAGGTAGTTATCAAATGAGAAGAACAGGTATTTGAACCTATATAAGTACAATGCGGTCTTCGACCCGGAATTGTCTTATCACCTTTGTTCTTTATGCTGTATCTACAGGGACTAGAAGCCAAATTTGAGGGGAGTGGACTTATATTCCACCTCTCTTTTGCCAAGCAAAGAAAACGCATTGAACAGTCATTACCAGCAGTGATGTATGCAGATGATATAGTAATAATAGCCGACAAAAAAGACCTACTGCAGAGTTGTTAAACATGTGTGGTAATGATGAAGATGGGTTAAATTTGAAGTTCCGAAGGGATAAATTGGCAATCATGATTTTGCATGATAAATAGACAGTGAGCATAAGATGCAGGAAGTCACGCTTAAGATAGCAGATAAATACAAATATTTGGGCATATGGATAAATAACAGGGTTGAGTACCTTATGGAACACGAAAGATACGTAATGACTAAGGGTAACAGGAATGCAGCTGTGATAAAAAATAGTGCACTGTGTATGACGTTGTGAGAAAGATTCGGATAGGTGTCATGGTCCCGGCTTTGACGTTCGGCAATGCGGTCTTGTGCAAGAAATCAGAAGTTCAAGCAAGATTAAAAATTAAACAACGTGGCATAGGTAGACTTGCTTTGGGAGCACACGGCAATACCTCAAATCAGGGGGTACTGGGTTACATGGGATGGACGTCATTCGAGTGCAGGGAAGCTACAAGCAAGATACAAGTTGAGGAGTGATTGAGAAAAAATGAGAGGGGAGCGTTGGGCTGAGAAAGTTTTCAGCTACTTGTATATCAAGATTGTTGACACTAAATGGAGGATGCGAACTAAAAAACTGCTAAGCAGGTATTTAGACAACAGCAGGATACCAAGCCAAAAGGAAACAAGGGTTAAGAGAACGTAAAAGAAACATAGAAAGACATGTGGAAGGTTGGAATGCTTGCGAATCATCACTCGAGACTTACCGAACTTTCAAGCAGAAAATTGCAAAAGAAAAGATCTACGATAATTCTGGGGGTAGTTCTCTGCGGTACGAGGCCAGACCGGAAGTACTGCAAGAACGAAGGAATGGAAGTACTGAACGGAAGACCAAGACGTACCGAGCCAAATACGAAGGCACAGTCACGGTATGTAGTTCGTGTGGAGAGAAGGAAGAAACAGTTGAATATTTAGGAATGTTCTGTAAATAATCCACCCCATAGTCCAAGATAATGGCGCGGAATTTTTCAAAGCAATTGGGTTAAAGGATTGTGAAAGCAAAATACACATTAAACGGGTAGATATGACCAGAAGGAGGCTTAGTTATTGGACGCTACAACCAAGGCGCGAGTGATATTCAATTCTTAAACACATAGTGATAGTAATTAACTTTATGATAGGTGGCCTGAGCCATCGTCCCATCTAAAGGGCACAGCTGCATGCACCCATTCATCCGTCCGTCGTCCCGGCGTGTGATCGCTCTCTGTCTTTGACAGCCAGGACATTGAAGAGCTCACTCCCAGCACGGGTTCAAGGTTTGGGCAGAGAGCACTAAAGGCACCGCGTTATCATTCACGCATGGCGCTTGATCGTTTTTTTTTTCGGAAGCGAAGACTATGAAGACAAGTCAGACAAACTGAGCTAGGTGCGGTGAGGTCTCACGAAACTACAGCGGCAGGTAGACGCAGGCAAGCGCTCCCGGAGGCGGTGATAACGCGGCAAGCCGCTGCCAAAAGCGGTCGCTACTTGAGGTAGGTGGCGACGATGCACGCTTTAAGCTCCATTTTCTCGACCAAGGTTCCGGACATGCTGCAATGTTTGCTGTCAATTGTGGCTTGACAATAATCTGACAAAGATTGCTAGCACCCAGAATAAACAGTGCCACTCCAGTGCTATGCCGTGCTCCAGCGAGAGTCCGCCACCGATGATGGAGCTGGCAGTGTGTTTCGGAAAAGTGGGTAATGATTTAGAGTGCTAGGTACTCTATTATGAGAGAGCATAGAGCCGTGTTGTGGGCCTAATAGGCTGGTGAATAGTACGCATGATGAGCCCTTGTAAAAATGCCATAGCGGCAAGCAAAATGCTCGCCCTCAGCGTTACGTCCGGCTTCTGCTACCCACTCAAACTTCATCACTTTCTCACAATAAACCACGTAGAGAAACGTTTGAACCATAGAGCAACTTCTGATCTTCCCCCGCCTCACCCACTCATGATCATTCACTTCGTGGATATACGGCGATTATTATTATAATGAGAGCGACACCTCAACCCAGTGCGCTGAAGCCTCTCCCTTCCACTCACCTCTAGAACTACGCTTTTATTTAACGCACGTAACATAGTATCGAAAAGCATGATAGAGCATATGCAAGGGAAAACGAAATTGCAGTCAGTTTCAGTTAAAATGGGGGTGAAATAAAATGTAGTTTTATAGGCAAGCGTCTGAAAACATGAATCAAGGAGTGAGGCAGCAACTTGAAAGCTACGTTTACCCGTATATATACTGAGTCAAAAAATTTATGTTTGCTACTGTTTTTTTTTGTTAATTGTAGGGCACATATTACACGTAATAAATTCATAAATGTAGCAACTAGACTAAAATTTATATAGAACTAGGGGACATGGTAATACATTTACGTAGTCTAAACTGCAGAAGTCAACTTGTGTTCTGGCCTCGCGGTGGTGGTCTAGTGGCTAAGGTACTCGGCTGCTGCCCAGCGTGTCACGGGATCAAATCTAGACTGCCGGGGCTGCATTTCCGATGAAGACGGAAATGTTTGAGGCACGTGTGCTTAGATTAGGGTGCACGTTAAAGAACCCTAGGGGGTCGAAATTTTCGGTGTCCTCCACTACGGCGCCTCTCATAATCATAAGGTAGTTTTGGGACGTTGGAATCCCACATATCAATCAACTTGTGTTCTAAATGGGGCGCCTATGAGTGCTAGCGTTATTTATTTCCGTGAGCAAAAAAACTTATACACAAATGTATACTAAAACGTTATACAATATGCAAAAGGAAACTAAACAATAAACAGCATGAAAGATAAAAATACGAATATAAACAAGGACACATGTAAATGATATCAAACACCGCAAAGTGTCGCAACCCTAGTGTAGTCGGTGTTCGACAAGAGCCGAGAATGGAGGCACAAATACACTGCTCCAGTTTGAGTCAGCGGGCCGTAAGCACATCGAGCAGTCTGAAATTGAACACAGAATTTCAAGCTGACCTAGTAATAACACTTGCTGACTGGCTCGCGAATAGAAATTGAATATAGCCTAAACCCTGTGGTTGTGAAAAGTACTCTTTTACTGAAGATATATACAAAATATATCATTATTGAGTGCGAACAAAACACAGAACAACAAACAGACACATGAGCGCTACGGTACTAGAAGCGTATTGCAGTGAAATTGATAGCGGGGCAAGTTGGTAGGTATTCATATTATAACTCATCTATCTATCTGTTTTTGTGCAATATGTTTCTAGTACAGTAGCACTTGTTGTGTTTTTTTCCGCGATAAAATAAGTTTAAACATTGGATGCATACCAACTCACCCAGATATTAGTTTTACTGCAAAGATATATACTACATAAAACTGGCCACATTTGCTGCTCAGGCACTTCCCACTGTTTATATAGCTGCCATGTGTGTTCTTGTGCCCCTAATTCAGTATTTTTAGCTGCTCCAAGAGGTACTGCTTTTTTGTGGGTTGACTAAGAATATGCGCAGACTTGTTCGAGCTATTTTACAGCAAAAGCCGTTTTCGAAAAAAAGAAAACACTCTAAGCACACAATGGGATTAGAACCCGGGTCCCCTACGTGTCAGCTCCGTATTCGACCTTTGAGCCACGCCGGCGCTTAGAACTCTCTCACAACTTTGCCTCAAGCTTGATGTCGGAAAAGAAATCGTGCTAATACGAGCAATAAAGGGTTTTAGAAGAGAAAAGGAACAAGCAATTGTCAATCAATGCGAATTGCGTAACGAGTTGGTCGTCTGATGCTCCAACCCTTCAAAAAGCTTTTTCATGCTCACCTAATAACTGTGGCGCATACCCACTACAGACTTCAATCTTCATTGTTGCCAGCTACTACATGAAAAATTGGCACACAATTCCTTGCAAGTGTGTAGCGAATACCACGCTTCTCCGAAGTATTACGAAGGATTGCATAGTGAAGTGGCTTGGTACAGAGGACTTATGATTATTTATGGCATAATGGGTACGGATCAGCCATGCTTGTAGCAGTTACTCAAAGAGTTTCAAAAAAAGATCTGAAAGGTCACTCTTGGAGCATTTCCTGTGACTACGATGCGCATTCCGCACAGGCCTGGTGGTTTGTTCGGTTTTCTTGTGTTAAGGGTTGTTGCAAGACGTTAAGGTATACGGTGGCGACAAAAAATATTGAGTGAATCACGTAAGAAAAACTATGCTATGTAGAGAAAAGTTCATTAGAGTGACGTCTACATTACGAACATTCATTGGGGCATGATTTAACGTAGTTGTATGGTGCTGAACCGCTCTTCTCGTTAGCTGTGTCCACTTTGAGTTCCCAAATTTTGTTACCAAAGCTAGTCCATCAGCTGCATCTAATGCCGCAAACAGTTTCATGAGTTTCGATCAGTTTTAGCCACTTTAGCAATTACTTTTCATGAGCATTGAATTCTCTTCTCCACCAGATAAACGAAACGGTGTACTTCTACGTGACTCTCTTCCGGATAGCCTAAATGTGTGTTTTAAATGGCAACAAGAGTTTCAAAAATAAACTGGATTATGAGTTCAAATGATGTGGGGCCTAACTTCTTCAAACCACCATATGTATAAAGAACCTCCTGTGGTTCTTTAACGTGCACCCAAATCTAAGCACATGGGCCTGCAGCACCGTCGCCCTCATCGAAAATGCAGCCGCTGCCACCGCGGTTCACTCCCACACCCTGCGGTTCATAAGCCAAGTAAACGCCCCATTAGACCATCACGGCTGGGCCAGAAAAGCAGATCGTCAAAAGTTAAAGGCAAAAGCGTTTATAACTTGGAAGATACATAAGGTTCGAAAAAAGCGTTATTATGTGCGTAATACTAGCAGGGGCAGGAGCAATATCCAATGAATAATGCAAGTAGTATGGAGCCATTGCGCTCTTTATATATAAATTCTGCCGATCAGTCTTGTTCTTCATTTGATTTTCAGACGGAATATATGTAATGCGGGAGCACTGGTCGGAGCCTTTCATTTTTTGGGCCGAAAATTTTATTGTGAGGTACCTTTCGAAAAAGAAGCGTTAGAATCTGTCTTCTCTTTTCATCCTGACTGAGCCTTTGATCATTTCAGAGGTACTCCTGGCCTCTTTGCAATTCCATGATAATTGCTGCTGATGTTAAAGACTCGTCAAAGAGCCCATTAAAAATTATTTACTCCAGGACTCAGCCCTCTTAATAATTCTGAGACATTAATTATTTGTTATGTCGACTTTCAGTAGCTCTTGCTAACGCAAAACCACAACGGTTAGTGGTTATTTTGTAGCTGCCACTTTCTTTAAATAACACAGTACGAAAAATACTATACCTTCTTTGTTCATGCTGTTCTATATCAGCAATTTTTTTCTTATTCCTTATATTTGTAATAGGTGCACAGCCGCTCGAACAAAGAAGATGGGGAATTGAAGGAGCGCTCACGCGAACCGATGCTCCAACGTGTGCAAGAATGAGTCGACGCTACAGTAGAGCATGTAGCCGCGCCAGCTGGTTATGCCTACTTCCGTTCTCGCAGTAGTCTGAGGGCTCATAGTGTTTTATTCTAAACTGGTTGGTGTAACCTGCTTGTGCAAACCCCAGGTAAAATACGATTAACTGCGGCACACCCAAACCGGGCTCTTCAGCTTCTTTTTTTTTTCGTTATTGTCGCTGCTGTTGCCCAGGCAGCTACCACACGCAAAGGAGCATTCGCCTAAGACTGGTAAGAGCAGAGCTTTTGGTTAGGCCAGATTTCTGTGCGCCTTGGATCAAACAGGCTCCATTTCCCAAAGCATTGCAATCCGTTTCTTGGACGTGCCGAATCTTGCGCAGGTACGTGGAACTTCGTCGGAACATCATACGATGTTCAGAAGAACATTGTGTGAATTAAGCCAGAGTGTTTGCCCAAGCCTCAATTTGTGAAAATTTGAGCAGTCTGCACGTATGAAGAGTATGAAACCACACACAACTTGCAACCTCCAAATACTTCCCGGCATTGTTTCGATCATAGTGAATAGGAAACGACATTGTGAAAACGGGGACTACGGTGGTAGCAAGACCAACCATTTGGTTTACTAGAGAATACACTGCTTAGCGTCATAAGTTCCCTTCGCTCTGTTTTTACCCCGCCATACGAAATTCGCTACGCCTATTAGTAAACCTTGTTTCGATCACACGCGTCACCACCGGAAAGAAAAATAAACCTGAACCACGTAAATGAAACTATTTGTGAAAGGCTGTTTGTGCTTATGCTGTAGACCTATTCCACCCTGTGCAAAAAACGTAAGCTGTGAGATTTCGACGGTACCAAAATCAAGGTTCAATACGAGATTGTCGAAATAAAATAAACGCAAGATGTAGACGTATCAAAGAGTTCGCTCATGGTCTCTGTAAGAAGAGCACTAAGCACACAAAAATAAAATACGCAAACGAAAACAGGTATGCATTTCTCTGTTTACAACGTCCGGGCAATAAAATTCGCATAGCAAAGCGTTGATCTGCGACACTGTCCATTTTGATTTCCACCTGAAAACACGACTGACACAGACAGACAGACACAAAACTTTATTGAGGTCCTGAGGAACACCACCTCCAGGAGGTAGAGCAGCGGGCCGCTCCCACGTCGGAACGGGTAGGCCGAGCCTCACCGCGGCGTCGTGGGCCCTCTGGACAGCACAGAGTTGATGTGCAAGTTCTGAGCTCCTGAACGCAAAGCTCCATTCCTCTTCGGTCATGTGCCGAGAATCGCGTGATGAGGGGCACTGCCAGAGCATGTGTTCTCACGTAGATACGGCGCCAGAACCTGGGTATGTTGGAATAATGCTTTCAGTACGACCTGGTTTGAAGCATGCCGAGGGTACATGCCTGGGCCCTACAAAGTTGCATAAGAGGAAGGGGGAAAATCCTTCAGTTCCTCTGATAATGTTTGGTCAGCCCGTTGAAAGTTGGGAGAACATCCCTAAAGACCATTAGGTTGGAGTGTGAAGGTCCTGCAGGCCACCCAGCACGGTGAGTAAGTTCGCCTGCTCGGGCATGGGCGATCTCGTTTACGTTTGCAATGGAGACCAGATGTGATATGAGGTGAGCCGGAAACCAAATTATGGCGTGTTCCGAACTATCCCTATTACCTAAGATGCCAGCTACTTCAGCCGATACTAATCTAGATGCAGAGGCTCGCACTGCCGCTCGTGAGTTTGTACAGATGTGTTGCCGGGAGTCGTCAAGGAGAGCGAGAGCTATGGCTACCTGTTCAGCTTTAGCGGGTGTGCTGTTCCTGATTGCGAATAAAATTGTTTATAATTACTTCTCCGTAGACCAACCTGAGTCAGTATAATAAACAGAGTCCGGTTGACCCCAGAAACTTCAGCAGGGCTTTCTACGCTTGATTGTCATTTTCCCGTGCTTGAGTGCGTGCGTTTTCTATTTTCTTTTCTTTAACTGTCCCTTCGCTTCTTTTTCCCACCTTACTTTTCATGCCCATTTTCCTTTCCCCAGTGTAGGCAAGCAAACCGAAAAATTCTTTTCGTTAACTTTCCTGTCTTTCATTCAACCTTAATCTCTCTCTCTCTCTCTCTCTATATATATATATATATATATATATATATATATATATATATATATATATATATATATATATATATATATATATATATATATATATATATATATATATATCAAAAGAGGTTTTCAGTCACCAACCACAGCGGATCAATTTTGGTTACCCTTTCACATAATTTTCCTTAGCTTGACAAGAGCCTTTTCGAAGTCGAAGTATGATGTGGACTCGGCAATCACTTAAAAGACAGCTTTGTACAAGGTACAAATATTCTCCCATTACATGTAGGTCACTATGTGGGGCCGCGTATATTCTGCGGTTTTCTCTGTAATAAGCATAAATTTCACTATATGTGGTGATCCCTTCCTGCTAGAAGTCCAGGGCTGAAGAGTGCACCTCCCGGTTGAAAAAACCGCGTGCTACACAGTGCGCCGCTTCTTTATCTGGATTCCCCACATGAGTGGGCACCCATACATGTTCTATCTTATCGCTTCGTTGGTTATTTTAGGAGCAAAGCTCTTTAGGTCGTGGGTCGTTCGTCCACGTTGTATGTTGTAGTAGCCATGGTCGTCGTAGTATTACGTAGCCATCTCCACAGCCGGACTAGAGGAACGGTACTCGTGCACTCATTGGAGTTGAGGAGAAAAGCCGTGCACGTAAGTCATGAAAAAAAGAGAGTTGTTTCTGAATAAATTACCTACAGAGACGAGCATCGGTGACTTGATCTTCATTAAAATTTGCCTTGAATTTGATGCTTACTAAAAAATAAATTGGCAGATCCCACGTACCAAGGGAATCGATGATATGCGAAGCACGAACGAGATATGTTGATATGTCACCCTAAAATCAGCACAACGTTATGAAGTGGAGGATAATGATGCCGTATGTGACTTCCATGTCACGGTATCATGTTTCGATGCGCCGTTTACCTTCGTCATCTAATCACGTCACGTGATACCAAAATTTATTATATGTGGAGCTAGCGAAACGATCGCGAGCACACTATGAGCGTGGTATGTTGTCATGTTGCTACATGACACGCGTGTCCGGATTATCATGTTTGCACCAGCCATATACTTTCGTCATCCATTGACGCCACTTAACACAAAAGTAGGTATACGTGGAGCTAGCAAACGGCGGCAAGCGCATCAAGAAGTGCCCAATAAACTCCAATGTAGCGCTTACGCGCGCACGCTGCACACAGTGACGCTATGTTATCAAGACGCGAGCTCTGTACAGTCTCACGCCAGGCGCGACAGGCGCGCCCAGCGTCCGTCAGCGTGACCCGACGGCAACCGGTGCGAAATGCGACATACAGCATTTTGCACCGATACGTTACCCAGACAACACTGCGTCTCCATCTTTTCGTGATAGAGGGACGCCGGACGCGCTGAAACGCGCATGCAACAAAGCAACGCAGCGCGACGCGCGCCTGCGAGCATATGGCAGGACCGGCGCCTTGGGCGTGACGCGTCGAAGTGAACACCGGCGAGGACGCGCACCGCATCACGTCGAAATGTATTGGCGCCTTGACTGTGGCATGCAGTCATGTTTTCACATGACACACACCTCAATATTAGCATGTTTGCACCAGTCACATACTTTCGTCATCCCTTGACGTAACGTAATACCGAAATCGGCATGTGTGAAGCTAACGAAACGGTCGCGAGCGCATCATGAGTGCGGCATGTAGTCATGCTGTTACACTACACGCATCATGTTTGGATGTGTGATTTACCCATGTCAAGCGTTCGCGTCACTCAATACCAAGTTTGGTACATGCGAAGCTAGCGAAACGGCCGCGAGCGCATCATGAGCGTAGCTTGTAGTCATTTTGTTACTTGACACGCATATCATGCTTATCCTGTTTGCACCAATATCATACCTATGTCATCCATTCACGTCCCGTAATACCAAATTCGGTATAAGTGAAACTAGCTAAACGGCCGGCAGCGCATCATGAGCGTAGCATGTAGTCATGTTGTTACATGACACGCATCTCATGATTATCATGTTTGTACTAGTCACATACCTTCGTCATCCATTCAGGTACCGTAATACCAAATTTGGTATATGTGACGCTAGCGAAACGGACGCGAGCGCACCATGAGCGTGTCATGTAGACATGTTGTTACATGACACGCATGTCATGATTTTCTCGTTACGGTCTGTCGCTTGTGTTCGCCATGCGGTCATGTGATACCATACCAGTTTCGCAACAAGCCAGGTGAACAAAACCACCACAAGAGCTGCAGGACCAAGAAATGTAAATCACAGACATTCATGACATACATGTCTTCATTTTTACATTATGACAATAGTCAAAGATGTTTTTCATACAGTCATGTTATATCGATACCATTATTGAAACGGCCAGGAGAGCTGAAAGACGTAGGCGGATAGATAGATAGATAGATAGATAGATAGATAGATAGATAGATAGATAGATAGATAGATAGATAGATAGATAGATAGATAGATAGATAGATAGATAGATAGATAGATAGATAGACTTAATGTCCCTGCAGTTCGCTAAGAAACGCTTCGCATTTAAAATTACTTGTAACCAGCTTTGGTAGGATGCGCATACTGAAGATGCCACCCACGCCCAAGGACTTTGACGAGCAACCTGAGGCACCGCTATCATCATCGATGAAGGGTTGGAGAAGACAGCAATCAATTCTCTGTTCCTGTTGCTTCAACCAAAAAAAACTGCCTGACTTTAAAGTTTATTTATTCATTGAAGAAAAATTTATCCCGGAATAAAAACTATAAACGTCGCATGTACGTGAGAACGCTCATTAGACACATGAATCTGTCCATGGTACGTCGCACACAATATCTGCATAGATATTACAAAATATCACGGTAAGGCGAATATTATTTAAGGTTGTGCGAGGACGCTACCGGTAAGTTTAGAAAGCATTAAAAGCCATGAACGTAAAAAAAGGCTCCACCAATAATCTATAATGGCTACATTGAATTATGTAGTGTGAAGCTATCTTGGAGCTGTCGCTTGACAGAAGCTGAAAAAGAAGGTTATGTTGCCACATCACACATTGCGTAAGAGAATTAAGACAGATGTTTCCTTAGAATGTTAGGTTAGAGAGAAAAAAAAAGAAAGAAGACAAGAGAAAAAATTAAGAAAGAAGAACGAAAGAAATAAAGAGAAATAAAGGAAGAAAGATGCTCGATTTAAGAGAGCACTGCGAGATTGAGCGCTTCCTTTGTTGTAAGGCATGAAAGAAGCGGACAAAGATTCCGTTAGGCGAAGGCCAACCTTACGCCATCGGCCTTAGAGTAATCGATTGGCTTTGGCTTTCCCTAGACCTTGCTTATGTGCACTTTTATGCTTTTTTCCCTTTTGGATTTCGACTTGAACGTTTCTGAGTAGTCTTGTCTTCCGTTCCACCGTGTTTTATTTGCGTAACATAAGACTCAATTATTGTTTATGTTTTGTTTATTTTATCGCGAAGGCCAAGCATGCTACAATTTTTATTTGTTATTTTTATTGTTTCTACATCATGCATACATGCTGTTCGCCTGCCACCTTATAAAATACTCATCGCTTTCTCCTCCTCCTTCTTGGAACCCGCTTTCCACTAAAATTGGCTTCGCCAGACACGACTTTTCTTTCATTCTTTTCTTTCATTTGTTGCATTGCTATAGCCACACCACTGTTTTCTTGCTGTCATCGTTGCCGGTTAAGACGAACAGCAATCAGCACTTCGCACGGTTGTTTTATCACACCGTTTTGCCTTCGTTTTTTTTTCTTTTTATTCACTCACAGGGAATATTTAGCCGCTCAGTCCTTGGTTAACCTTGCATTCATATGCTTATGTTTATTTTTTCGAAGCAAAACTTTGGTGTTGGCTGACCGAATCTATATCGCCCCACTAGCCTAGCTCTTTTGTGAGCTGTACTTCATTTCAATAGGTGCTTACGCTCAACATTCATAATTTTTTTCCTTATACCTTTTTGGTCCCAGACCACATGCTGTTATGCAAGAATCTAAGGCATACAATAGAAGTTTTAATCTTGGGTACGTCGACAGATTTTGCTCATCCGGAAACGAACGTCACAATAGTTCGTTGTTTGGGGCGTTATAATTGTTGCTTCATTGTCTCGCAGCAGTGTTATCTTTGCTGGGAGAATGTCAATGATTACTGCAATTTCGGTATGACCTATTATTGATGAAAACGTTATGAAGAAAATGTGTTCCTGAACACTTGTTTTAATTTCCCTCATTTAATTTATTTCAAATGGTCCGGATAAATAAGTACTTGTGTAGGTTCTCAGTTTGGAGCCTGACTTAATCCCATCTTGAAATTCATGGTGTAACGAAACCCCGTCTGGTCAGGAGGAGACATCGAAAAAAAAACGCTAGTTATAAAAAACAGAACAAAACAAAACGAGGCGTTTCAGCTACAATAAGGGAGCCTTCAGAATGTTGTGCGTTGCACATATTCATCTATGGTCGTTGACCAAATAAGAATAAATATAGGCTCCACTCAAGAGGCCGCATTGCTCTTATGTTCCGTGCCTCCCCGCTCCAAAGTCAGTAGTTCTGAAACTATGGCAATAATTTTCTCACAAAGAACATTCAGCTTGCAATACTTCATTCATAATAAAATCAACGAACGAAAGCTCAATAAGAAAACTTCAAAAGGCACGGAGTTAAGCTTCAGCTTTGCTATATGTCTCTTTCTTCAACCCCCCCCCCCTCAAGCTCACCTCCGAGGCCACAAAGAAAGGAATATACATCTCTCGAAGGTGGCGTTTATACGCTGTAGCTATGGTGGTATTAAAAGAAACAGTGACATATTCAACGCATTGTTTAAAAAGTGAATCGTTCTTTTGAGGTTTTACAAATTGAGAGAGTAGTATTAATCACTTTTCATATAGAGTGGTTATTTGTTGTTTTATGAAAACTTTGCTGTCAGGTTTCCTCACTAAACTGTAACTATAGACTGCAATTATGAGTCAAAGCTAAGAATAAAGAAGTGATCTGAGATTGACTTCATAAATTTCATTTCTTGTGTTACCGTAAGTACCAAGTATTTGTCTCACGTCAAAGCGCTTGTCATCGTGTTTGAGTTAAACGCCATTGTTTCGGTCGACACCTTCTTTCATCAAAATAAAAATGCATAGCGCACATTGCGTTTAACAGCAGGAGTCATTGCCTACGTTGTCGTTATGTTAATGATAAGATAATATTTGTGACTAAAGTTCTGATGAGCAAAGCTGTAGGTGAATATTTTTTCTCGCTTCGACGACTTCCACATCATGGTATTTCTTGACCTCCCAGTCCGTCTTGAACAGTGTGTCTTTATTTTGTTTTTCCCTTGTGATCCACTTCAACTATAGCACTGTGCCATGCGAATTTCCTGATGGAGAATTCGGGCAACGTTTTCTTGCGAAAAAAAAGCGCCTGATTGGAACATATGTCTCCATGGAAAACAACAAGATGAAGCTCGTATTAGGGTCCCTCGATGGAATGTGAGCGATTTCTCAAAAGAGCGCTTGTAGATTTAGGAACGCAAAAATTTTTAACGTTTTTTTCGGGTCTCTGTGTCGATATGCACGTTGCAGCGTCAGCGACTGCGACCATTCCTACCTACAACACTTTTTGTCCTCAATTTTCTTTCCCTTGCTTATTGCTGTTTTCGGGTACGCACTTCTGCATGTAGCTTGGTAGCCAAACTCTATTCGCTTTTACTTCTGTCTTCTTGTTAATTACTCGTGCTCTGCATCTTTAGCATGGTCTTTGGAAACACTATGCACTCAGGCTTCAATGCATCTGCAATAGAGCTGGAGATTCATTTAGAAGACAGGGTGCAATACATATAACCACAGTGCATCAATGGGCTGTTCATCAATCTTAGTGGCGACTCAGAAAGTGGAGTTTCTTGTCGCGGTATTCGTATTATGGGCAGCCCGACATCTTCATTCCCTGTGAAATTCCCTGTCATTTTCATTCTACGTAAACATCACCTTGAAGAAAATACAGGGAGTGATTTGTACTGCCTTACGTGATATCCTATTCTTTTTCTGCTATGTTTGGACACAAAGTAATGCAGAGAGAGTGTGAAGCATGAAAATGATTCTACAGACACTAAAGCATAAAGAATATGGAAGAGAATAATTTTTGCGTATACTCCTATAGTTATTATGAAGTGAATTGAAATTAGTTATACAGGACGAAAGATTAACCTTCCCACCTCCTAAATTCGAACCCACAATTTTCGCACTGCGCCTCCAAAGGTAGTCAATTTGTGCTATGCTGGTTGGTGTTTTCTCGTTCCATGCACTTGATTCTGCTATTTTTGACCAAGTGCACAAACACTGCATTGTGATTGTTATGCAGCGCCACTACTAGCCAAGGCATCATGTATGCAACACTGTTTTTACAGTGGTCCAGGGATATCACTTGATATTTGCCAGATGTGTCAGCTGAGTGATGAATCTTAGCGTGCTATTCGAAGACATCAGCTGTGCCGGGACATGACACTCGCTGTGAACGAACTAGAAAAAAGTGATGTTTTTCAAGAGCCTGTTCGCTCCTTTGATAGAAGGAAATGAGTAAAACTGATAATACGGCCAAGAAAAGCATTGAAAAGATTGTTGCATTTCGGCTATACAGTAGGAATCTTTGACGTAGATATTGATTATTTTATGTAAGCAAAAATAACCTCTTTCACCATGTGAACCGAACCCACGACCCCTGATATACGCTTACGATGATCGTTCAGTTGATGAAGAGGGTAAGTTACTTGGTAAAAAGCATAGTTTAATGTCGGTAATGCAAGTCTAAAATGGTTACTTATTGTGCGTCATTATTGAGATAGTGCACAGTATATGTCAATTTATTATGGCAGGATGGCTTCGGACTTTCGCACTGTAGAGTAAACAGTACTGTGAATCCCCTAACATTACTTAAAAAAAACACAATTCTCCTTCGAGACTCCTGTCTCAACACCGCGCTTCTGATACGGCAATGAAGATGGCGGAGGCGTTTATTATTCTATTCACTATGGAGAACTATGCATCATTGAACAGGGCAGGAATAAGGGCCCAGAAAGTGTACAGTTGGGAGGGTATGTGATTTTCTCTAAGCAACAGCACTTAAGCAAATCCGTGGTAAGGCGGTTACAATGTACGTATCCAGAGCAGGAAAATTTCAATTGCACGAGCCGGGCTTTCAGCGCGGAAATGCGCACTCAAGTTTTGTGCTCAGTTATAGGCACTCGTGCCGCAAATAAATTTATTTGCTTTCCCCCCTATTATTAAGGGCGAAGCACCTCAGTACGGCACAATGTCCCTCCGTTCATAAACCACCACCTGGTGTCTACAGCAGATGCAGAAACCCAGACATCTGTGAACTATAACTACAGAAGGGTTATCAAAAAGCTGTGAACGAGAACAACGAAAAGAAAAGACCACGAAACCAGAATTACACTGATTTCGCCCCCCTAATAATTAAAGAATATGACTGAACAAATGTTTAAAAAAAGAATAAAAAAGCAGACTGTTCACGAGAATAAAACAGAAGGCCACTATTCATGATCCGATGCCAACTTATTCGCACTATCATCACCATTCCCTTCTTGTCTATGCGTAAATTTAAGACGTATGTGATTCTGCTCGAAATTACTGCTTTTTGTGTTCCCTTTAATCTTTGGTTCCTTCAGCGATTCGCGATCTGTGAGAGTGCTGCAGTGATGTAAGTTTCATCGTGTCTACGTGCTCTTGTTTGTGCGAGCCACTGAAGTGATTGTGTAACACCACGCAGTTGTATTCGGATGAAGTGCTGTTACTAGTATACAATACACTTCCTTGTTTCTCCTATAAAGCGCCTGCGCCGTACTTCAGTCGGGATTTCAGAAGATCTGTTTTTTTTTCTATTTTAGAAACACTTCTATAAGGTTTTTGTGCTACATATTTGAAGGCTTGTGCACCTCGCTCCCGACTACGAAAAATTATGGGTGCCCGGCGGCACTAAAGAATATTGTCATCAGCACAGCATCAGCACAGCAGAAAATCTTTGTCATCAGCACAGCAGAAAATCAGAAGCAGCGCGAGCCACATAACAAGAAAAAGACGAAACAAGCGCAATTATTTGTTCGCTTGAGGTAGCTTGAAGTCTCCACGCCGTACCGACTTCATAAGAAGTTTGGCCCGAGGTTTCAACTTACTTGGGCGGCAACAGGCAGTCCACCGATTCTTGGATAAACCTATCTCAATATTCAACAGGCGCTCCTGCAGTAGTGTTCCTCGCTCATGAAGCAGAAAGTGGAAGCATTTGGTCCATCTCTGTCCTTCTGCCATGCCATTCACGATATTTCTACTATTTTTACAAACATGTGTGAACCAGCTCAAGCGAGCTTTTCGGCGTCTTTTTCAACTCACACCACTACTTTTACACTGCCTGGGTCAGATAAGAAATCAGATATGGAAACTCAATGAAGATCGATTGACTCTGCTCAAACTAATGAACTCTTCAGAAACTTCAGCGTATTACATGCCTGTGCTTGTTGCCCATGCAGGTGGTTTGCTCATTACATTTTATCGATACTGTTTTCTCAGTGGCACAAGGCTTCAAATTACTTCGACCAACAAATGCTCTTGAATAGGCAGCTAACACCTGTTATCGCATCCGACGCGCACTTTTTATGTTGATATGGCAAGGCGCACTTCCAATGCGACTTTTAAGCCGTGAATTCAGGCAGTCATGCAGACTACGACTTACATTTAATTCGGCCTTTTTGAATCAATAGTTGGATTTTGCCGCCATTGAGTTATACCATTGCTGGCTGCCGACGAAGGCAGCTAATCTCTAATTCACGGAACCTTTCATCGTCGGCTTCGTCTCGAAAATTCCTAAAGTGCGTATGGCAGCATGGTGAATTGGGAAAACGGTGTATTGATGTTTAATGTACTCGGCCGTGGCTCTAACAATACATACAATACATACCCAGGTAGGTCGGCATATCATGAAAGAAGCGTACAAGCGTTTAGTATCCTGACGTGTATCACAGGTTCACGAGTGCTACTGGTGATAGTTAACTGCAGCAAGTCTTCATCTAGACAGCTATAATACCAGCGTGCACGTATAATATCTCTGTAGCGTGAGCGCACAAAAAATAATCCAGTAGTGCTCGTTAAGGACCGCTTGGCACTATCGCAGGACCATTACACGCACCGTGGCCCTAACACCATACTCACTTGCCTGCTAAATTTTCTCCACTCGGCGCACAGCAATCTCCAGTCACGGAGATGACATTTCGCTGAGGCTGTGCAAGAAAGTCAACAGTATGCGATGAGGGAGTGGGGTTGGCTATTTACTATCATAACCCGCAAATGCTTTCAAGATACTCAACAAAATCACTGGTTCCCGTTGTTAGAAGAAAGGGCAGTGGTGTCTTTGTTGCATGCGTATACTTCGCGGTAAGCTTCAAAATGAACTCTTGTCGATCATGTATCGTGTGATCACGCTGCGGACACAATACGGGTGACATTTGGGTTAAGCATCGGGCAAATCATAGTGTTAGAAGTGGATACGTAAAGCTTATATATGGATGGATAGATGGGTGGATAAAAACTTTGTTGAAGCCCTTAAATATTCTACCTTCCTATTTTATGGGGAAGAGAAACACGGCCTGCTTCGACGTAGGGACGGAGAGGCCTAGGCTCCCCTCGACGTCAAGGACCTTTTGGACAGCTTTTGTTGTTGAAGGAGGGCTAAGAATTGTCCAAAAGCGTCTGAAAGAGGCTTCGAGAAATGACGTGAACCTAACTGCCACCGTATATAATGAGGAGAAAATATTTTACATCGAAATATTTACACCTTATTTGCGATCTACGGACCTCATGTGGCCCTAGGCAAAAAATACTGCATCTGTCGAGAAATTTTGAACACTCATGCCACATGGACTATACAACCATTTTCACATTTACAGGTATAAACCGAGTATGTAAGTCTTAAAACATGTCCCCTCCTCATCTCGCAGAATGTGTTGCGGCCTATGTTTGAAAATTTTAGGATGACGTTCCTATCTTCCAGTCTCCTTCAAAGTAAAACACTTCGCTCCCCTCCTCAGCCCGTCCGATGGAAACTGTTTCACTCCCTTTAAATAAATCTTCCTTATTGATTTGTGGGACACACCTATCTGGCTCTGAAAGCAACATATATATAAAGGAGGAAACGCCGTGTTCATCTATATTAGGATAATCTCCCGTACACACGTCTTCGAAATGATAGAAAACACTTTTGAGACTTGCAAATATTGAAAAAATACAAGAATGAACAAGAAGCTCCCCGATTGTGAGGGTTGAAGCAAGCGGCTCTTTTCTTCCTCGAAGTTCACGCCGAACAAATTTTGGCGCTAGGTGACAAGAATCTGATAAAACGCCCAAGTGCTGATTTCTCCATAGATCCTCTAGAGCCATCGGCGGAAAGCATTTATTCGAACGATGACGCGTTCTGAGGGCCTAAGGTCTCATGACACGACAGCGGAAGCTATGAAGCTCCGTCGCGTATTGGTGTTTTAAGTGTCGTGCCTGCTCCTATCTCAAAATACTTCCCCTTTACGCTACACATCTTCAAAAATGTACGTGGCCGTCAACTTTTCAATTTCGTGCGTCCTCGTTGATATCAGATAGAGTTTTTTAAGAGCAGCTAAGGACAAAAAGATTCAGTGCTGCTAACTGCGCAACTCAGCCTACAACAGATGTGTTCCAACAAGTTAGGAAATCAAGCGATATAGGGCATGCATAAATAAACGGGTAACACAACTTCGCAATGAAAATGGCACCAATTAGAGAATAAATAATAGAGGTGGACAGGTAGCGAGGTTAACCAATATGAGATAACCTGTTTGGTACCTTACACGTCGCAAACGGTATGGTGATGGTTGTAAAAGGTCGAGGAAAAAAATGGAGCCCGTTACAAACCACGCACACAAACACACAGCGAGTAATACTCCATCAATCTGTAGCACGACGTTAAATCACTCTCCAGGTTGGTTTTTCTAAACAAAACTCAGCCGTTCATTAGTCGCCTTCAGCTGCGACGTCATTTTTCGACTACGTGAGAGAATATATTACACAGATAAGCCTTTCGGCACCACCAAACAGGGCTTGATGTGGCGCTTGTCTATCCTCTAAGAACAAGAATTCTTTTGCACTTACTTGTAGCTGTGAGTAATTCAAAGTTTGGAATCATAGTTAGGTCATGTTAGGCCGTCATAGTTAGGCCGTGTTCTTTTGCGCATGTTTCATGCAACATGGGCATGTCCAAATAACTGCAGAGTCGAACATTTTGACTTGCAAAGCAGTTGATCGCGCCGGACCACTTGAACAGAAGTGCTGTGCGTACGAAGAGCTGCGTAAAGACAATCCGCATACCGTTCCTTGAGGTTTCGTGGTGGTGCCAGTGTATGGCTAACTTTCCAGCCTACCTCTTCAGCTCTCTCTTTAAAGTGCAACCACCAAGATCACTTAGTTTAATACATTGCCATGAAAAGAGCCACAACTACACTGGCTTCGCGATTGCTATCGAAATATACTGCTTGAGATTTCGTGATACTGTAGAATAGAATGTTGATATAAGAAACTGTATTTAGGTTATTTAGGTGTTGTTTTAAGATCAACAGTACCGTGAGTGCCACGAGTGTCATCAATCGAGGTATAGATACACAGCAACCTATGTAGAAACGTTTATACCCTTAGATAGGTTGTTGCACAGTGCGGTCGTATTATTTAACTCTTCTAAAGATGCAGGGCTGAGACCTTTTGTGAGAAACGATGAAATATCAAAGTTGCATGAGAAACTAATTCTGGTGGCTTACCGGATATAGTATCGTAGCTGTATTTTAGGAAGGCGCAATAACAAGTTCCCACAACTGCGACAGCATTGTAACGTGGGTCAAATTCGAGAAGTACCCGATCACCAAGCTTTTGTCTTTATTTAGGCAGTTCTTGGATATCATCTCGAGTACACTCATACGCCTTGATTAACGTTCTCGTCGTAGTTTTGATAAATCAAAAATTTATGCCCCAGCCATTCAAGTAAGTGTGTTTTAGCAACCACAAGCCACGCAATAGGTGGACTATACGAAATTTGCTAGTGACAAATCGAAAGCCGCTGTTCGACGTAAGTAGAAGAAAACCACAACAGGGCATGGAAAAAGAAGTTCTGGACCAGTTCTCTTTGTTTAAACAAGGAATAAAAGCCTCGGCTCTGAAAGGCCACATGCAGTGCAAATAACTCGACAGTGTTTGTGTGGATGATATCGTGGATAGTAGATGGACACGGGCGTCCACCTGTCCGCCCGCCCGCTCGCCCACCCGCCCGCCCGTCTGTCTGTCTGTCTGTCTGTCTGTCTGTCTGTCTGTCTGTCTGTCTGTCTGTCTGTCCATCCATCCGTCCGTCCGTCCGTCCGTCTGACTCAGCATCTCCTGAGTCAGTCATGGACCTAGGCGGTGTTCTGAATGAAATCAAAATGGCAGATCTCTCGTAGAGTTGGAATTGATGATATGCGAAACACGAATGAGAAATGTTGATATTGTAAGACAGTAGCAGCGTTGGAGTCTCGACGGCGTTTTTTAGGCCGAATCGCCTGATCAACCCTTCGAACGAAGACGACGTTTTTCGTGGTGATGATTATATACAGATGAACAAGATGAAGGTCAAACGTTCTGAATATTGTGCTTACAATACGTCAGTTTAAAATCAGCACAACGTCACGAGGTCGAAGTAAATGATGCCGTACATGACTTCCGTGTCATGATTATTATGTTTGGATGTGTCATATACCTTCATCATCTGTTCACGCCACGTGATACCAAATTCAGTATATGTGGAGCTAACGAAACGGCCGCAAGCACGCTATGAGCGTGGCATATTGTTATGTTCTTACAAGACACGCGTGTCAGGATTATTATGTTTGCACCAGTCATATATTTTGTCATCTATTGACGTCCCGTAACACCAAATTTGTATATGCGGAGCTAGCAAACGGCCAATATACTTCAATGTAGCATTGACGCGCGCGCACGCAGGGTACACCGAAGCTATGTTAGCAAAACGCGAGCACTCTATCGTCTGTCGCCGGGAGCGACCAGCGTCCGTCGGCGCGGCCCGACGGCAACCGGCGCGAAATGCGACATGCTGCATTTCGCACCGATGCCATAGAGTAACATTACTCTATGCCGATGCGTTACCCACACCACACCGAGTCTCCCTCTTTTCGTGACGGATAGAAGCCGGACGCGCTGAAACGTGCAAGCGTCAAAGCAACGCAGCGCGGCGCATTCTCGCGAGTATATGGCAGGACCGGCGGCTGGCATAGCAACGCCGGCGGGACGCAACGAAATGAGCGCCGGCGAGCACGCGCACCACTTCACGTCGAAATGTACTGGCGCCTTGACCGTGGCATGTAGTCATGTTCTGACATGACACGCATCTCATGATTGTCATGATTGCACCAGTCACAATACCTTCGTCATCCACTGGCGTCACGTAATACCAAATTGTACATATGTGAAACTAGCAAAACGGGCGTGAGCGCATCATGAGCGCTGCATGTAGCCATGTTGTTACATGACACGCATCTCATGATTGTCATGATTGCACCAGTCACAATACCTTCGTCACCATTCACGAACTGTACTACCAAATTTGGTACAAGTGAAGCTATAGCGAAACGGCCGCCAGCGCATCATCAGCCTCGCATGTAGTCATGTTGTTACGTGGCACGTATCTCATGATTATCTTGTGTGCACCAGTCACGTACCTTTATCATCCATTCACATACTGTAATACCAAATTTGGTATATGTGACGCTAGCGAAATGGCTGCCAGCGCATCATGAGCGTGGCATGTAGTCTTGTTGTTACATGACACGCACCTCATGGCTATCATGTTTGCACCAGTCACATACGTTCATCATCGATTTACGTACTGTAATACCAAATTTGGTCTTTGTGACGCTAGCGAAACGCCGCAAGTGCATCATGAGCACGGCAGGTAGTCATGTTGTTACGTGACACTCATGTCATGACTTACATGTTAAGGTCTGTCGCTTGTGTTCGCCATGCAATCATGACATACCATACCAGTTTTGGAACATGCCATGTGAAGGAAATTACCGCGAAAGCTGCAAGACCGTAAATTGTAAATTATGACATTCATGACATACATATCATAGTTTTCTTGTTATGACTAGTAAAATATGTTTTTGATAAAGCCATGTTATGCCATACCAAGTTTGGTATCGATATCATTATCGAAAAAGCCAGGGGAGTTAAAAGTCGTAGGAGGCTAAATAGATAGATACGCTCAAAGTCTCCGAAGTTCGCCAAAAATTGCCTTGCATTTAAAAGTATTTAATAACAGTACAAGTTGAAACTTCGCGCTTACTTGTAGTCTTCATTTCAATTCATGTAGATCACATAAAGTTGCAGTCCAAACAGACGGGTCAAAAAGAATTTTTGATACATTTCACCTATCCATGAGAGCAAGGACTATCAACATTCTTGCAGTCATTAGGACATTTCTTAGTCCATCATAGCAATCTTTCTGTAATCATGCCACAAAATTTTAACTGCTGCGAAATTTCAGTCGGTAAACAAGCAGCTTTCTAACAAACGTAAAGCATAAACATAGAGTCTACATTGGGAAAAAAAGGACCCCACCACCCCAGCACACAATTTTCAGCATGTTGAAAACATAGGAATTCGTGAAAGAGAATATATTCAGGCTATCGTAATTTGTGAGGTACATTGTACCTAACGGGATACTGCGCCTACAGCAAATATCTGGAAAAAAACAATCAGCTTAAGCAAAGTTTACTATTTCCCGTGTATCATCGCTTTGTTAAAGCATTTTAATTTAAGTAGATTTATCCTAAGAAACAGCCATCCATAAATACGTTCAAGAAAATGCGGGAGTTAGTGGACAGGCTGCAAACATGAAATTGGGCATTGATTATGCTCACAGTACTGGAATATATATCACTTCAATTACAATATTTCTTTGTTATACTTAGGCCTTGCACTATCCTCACGAGGAGTATATTAGTCTACTCATAGGATGTTTATTATTTCAGAAATGAAGGTTTTGGTATCAGTTTTATTATCCATAATAATGGATTGCCTACATCGGGTAACGGTAAAGAAACGAGAAGTGGCAATACAAGGATATTTATTCACGGGTGTTTACCAATACGGATGTAAGAAATGATAACGAGCTTAGTACAAAATTGCTCTGCAGGTGTGCGAGTTCTCGACATTATTTTAGTAATGTGAACCTACAGAAAGAGTTAAAATACCTAATTTGCATGCTTAGTTTTCACGTGTTCTGTGCCTGCTCGCTATCATCCCCCCTGAAGTGGCTGTCTCGCGATCAAACCAGCAGGGACAATTAAGGTGCTTCACTAAGAATCCCTAGGCTCCGAAAACAAAGCAGCAAGGCGGGAGCATAATCCTTCACGCCTCATGACTGGCCGCGATTTGAGACACAAAGATGGTGGCTGAGAGGTTTCGCAGACAGCTACTCTGCATAATGAGGCTTCTTGAGGACAAGCGTCTGTGTGCGCGCATGTGAGAGGGCGAGTTTTCTAAATTTTGAACATTTAGTTTTTGTTTCCACGCTACCCGTCGGAATATTTTAACTCGTGCGAGTGACTCTCAAGGAGGATCACAAGCGGACACTGAATTAAGGAGGATTGCAAGCGGACACTGAACACTGAAGTCTAATAATTACGCAATTACGAAACCCTTTACACACAAGTGCCACTCTGCTCGTCAGAGATAGTGGGCTTATTAAAAGGGTGAGTTCTGCTGTAGTGTGTTTACTTATACTACTGGCATGTGAAAAGGACTTATGCTCCCATACTCTAAATATATGTCACATCAATTTAGATAAATATATAAACTATTCAAGCTACCACTTTGCCTTCATTAACACGTGACCACTGCGGCTATGACACTCGTGACTTTTCTGCCAGGAAGTTTAACCCATTTAACCTCCCCAAGGTACACGACTTCAGCATTATTTGTTTTTCACGTAAAAGTTTCAATGCGCAGACAAAAGCTTAAGTTTTCGTGGTGCCTTTCTTGTTTTCCCGAAACATATAACTTCGTTCGGAACATTGCTAACGTATTACAATGTTGTATGGCATGGCAACCACGTAAAGATGTCGAAAGTGCGACAAAATTGTAAACCTGTGACAGAGAAATGACATGGAAAAGCTTTCGTTGAGGTTTCTAAATAAATCGTAAGAGCTGAATGGCAAAAGTAAGAGAGCCTGTAGCTCATGCCTAAAATACCATTTGCCGTGCCTAAAATACCGTCAAGTGGCTGAGGTACTCGGCTGCTGACCCGCCAATCGCAGGATCGAACCCCGGCTGTGGCGGCTGCATTTTCAATGGAGGCGAAAATGCTGTAGACACATGTGCTCCGATTCGGGTGAATGTCAACGAACCACAGTGGTCGAAATTTTCGGAGTCCTTCACTATGGTGTCTCTCATTATCATATGTTGGTTTTGGGACGTAAAACCTTTCATATCAATCAATAAAATACCGTTTTTTCATGATTCAAAGCAAACTTCGCACTGGCCCGTTTGCTTAGAGCCCGGCAAAATGTTTTTACTGACTTTCGCGAATGTGTGCTTCATACGTGCGTTTTGTCTAACAGTTTTTTGTTGCAACCATAGCTATTATGGGATCACAACAAGGGTCACGTGTGCTGTAGTAGTCCGCCGCTGCCACTGCCGGTGTCTATAACCAGTATTGAACAAAATAAGAAACAAAACTATGTGAACAAAACAAATACAGTAACATTCCAAACCGGGAGCCCTGCGGGCCAGCTCAAGAATTTACCGCAGAGCCATGCTAATGGTTTAAACTGTGTGCGAACTGACCCAAGGCGGGAAATGGGTTGCGTTAGTATGAGTAATAATGCGTTTTATAACCATCACTACCCAAAGGACGAATCGTAATGGTTGTAGCAATGCAGTTGCCCCCAACAAGACGAGCCACAGACCCTTTTTCGCTCTTTGCGACTTAGAATGTATATTTGAGTAGATATGAAGTTAACATCCCCCAATTTCATATTCAATGTTGAATTATCAATTGCTTTGTGGCTGACCGACGACTGTGCCCTCGAGTTCATAACAATTATTGTATGGCGATTAAAAGCACAGCATATACTTTAGCTTACGTGCTGCGCTGATTGAGTAAATATAAAATGCACCCAGTTCATGTGTGTTCAGTTGACCAACACTGAGTTCTATGTTGTTAATGTTCAACGCTCGTTTATTATCTGAGGTGCACCTCGGTTCGGTCGAAACGTCAATCGACTTTGCTTTAGTGTAAATTCATTGTAATATGAAAATTTTCGGTATGCCACCCGTGCGCGCTGCACATGCATATTTGTGAAAAAAATAATAATTCTCCTATATGAGAAACAAAGCTCCATAGGCATCCAAAATTGAGCACACAAGCGCGAAACAGCCATCAAAAGGCTCGTAGCATTCCAAAAATGAAATAATGAGACAACAGTATTAAAAACACTCTACGATAAGTGTACTGAATAAGTCATGCTTGCATTTTGTAACTAGATGCAGAACAATCTCAACAATAAAACTTTCAGCGGTTGCTCACTCGTCTTCAGAACATGCTCTTGTACAAGAAGATAAATAGGGCTGTCTGTTTTTGTTTGATATTATTGTTGAAGAACAATATATTAAGAATGGTGCAGTCTTGCCCACAAAACTTGAACGTCGGATGCATCATTGTGTTCTCATATATTAAACGCTGCAGCAGTGGTACGTAGATCCGGAAATTGAGGGGGGGGGGGATTTTGTTACTTGAGCAGGAACGTCATGTATGACGTCACTACAAGAGTGACACTTTGATGATGACCCTTCTTCTGGTAACAAATAGCACCACAATGCGAGACAGGCCAACTACTAAAAAGCAATATTTGGGCAAAACTAGGTGCAATCGGAGATGGAACCGTACTTTTCAATTCATGTATTTGAGGTAGTGTGACGTCATATGTATCTGCTCATTTCACGTGTTTCCTGCGCGCTCAACAGGGTCTAACCGGGGCACTTTCTAGGGAACGCAAAACCCACGATGCGGCAGCTATCGTGTCCATAGCATGAAATTTATTCTTAAAAGACAGAATAGAAGATAAAAGTGAGCCCCGTAACTGTCTGCATCATAGTGCGATGCCTCAACAGTGGCTCACGAGGGATGGGAGTAAGGAAGAATTCAAAGGAATAGGGAGGAATAAAAGAGATAGGGATATAGATAAGGGCAGGGACAGAGAGTCCCACATATGGAAGTAAGAAGATACGAGTGATGGACACAATTGCAGGAGTCCGAGGACCGGGTACCACTCAGCGAGAGCTTCATGGCGTCAGCAGATGACGGAGGGAGAGCCGGTCGGCCAGAGCTGCGCTGTCGTCGGAGATCGCAGGGGCACAACCGGTCGGCACGAAATCCAGCGAGGGAGTGAATGTCCTATAGCCCAATCGAGCGCTGGTTCTAATCCTTGTATATTAAAAGTGAAAGATCTCATGCTGGAATTTTATCTGATGTGCGGCGTGACAGCCCTTGCTGCGCGTGCATGCCCCTTTCTCCTCTTTCTCCTTTCTTACACTTCCCCTCTCTCGCCTCGCAATGCCGATGCTGGCAGTGGCCGCTAGCGTGTTTCTTGATTGAAAAAAAAAAAAAAACTGACTGCTCACGCTGCACAACTGGTCATTCCATGGCCACCCCGTATATATATATATATATATATATATATGCAGTCGAAAAAAGGAAGACGACAAACGTACGAAACGAAGTTTTTACTAACGTTTCGGCAGGTGGGCCTGCCTTCGTCGGAGTAAATGATGAGAGGCCGCGCAGGGCCTATTTGGGCGGCTGGCTCCAGTATCACGAGCATGCGTAATTTTTCGATTTTCATGCTAAGTTGCAGATCAAGAATACAAGTGAATCGATAGATGTGATTGTATGAAATACACGTGACATTTCACAATAGTCATATGGCATATCTTACATACATGGTAAATTGTGTGCATCGAAGCAGGTTTATAAGACAGCACTAAAAAATAAAAAATAAAATAAAATTGGATGAATAGAAACACGCGCCAAAGGACACATAAATCTTGCATGAGAACACAAATCTCTAAGGATAATCTATGAAATGAGCAAAATAAGAAATGAATAAACAGAAAATTGAAAAGGCAAAGTTGATAAAAAATATATAATAACTCAATGCAAGAGTTTACAAAGGTATGCATGACATAGACAGGAGACAATGTGTACGCAATAATACGAAAATAGCTGAACAAGCACGGCAGACATCCACCAGTCATTGTTAAGTGTATTAACGAACTAAGGCAACATGCTAGTAAGTGTTCCCGGGCTTTCGTTCATTCCGTTTGAGAGAGTTTGGAATTTATGAATAAGGAATGACTCTCTAATTTCGCGATCATGGTGTGTCTTGAAACCAGATTCAATTATTGTGGCTTGGATGTTACTGAAGGAATGACCTGTGTCGGTGACATGTCTTGAAATTGGTAAGTGAGGAAGGGCATGTACATGAGCTCTATGATTGTTGAATCGGTACCTAAAAGCAGTTTCAGTCTGACCGAGATACTGTAGATGACAAATTGAGCACTCCAGCAGATAAATGGCGTTCTGTGTGTCACAATCGAAATTGCCTCTGATATTTATTTTGAAATCAGTCGCTGTGCTGGTGACACAGGTTGTCGTAGTCATGTGAGCGCACACTTTGCAGCGAGGTTTTTTACAAGGATGGCAACCAACCAGTTGAGTGTTGTCATCACATTTGGTTTTAGACGAAGTTAACAAATCGCGTAGATTTTTGCCTCGTCTGTATACAACTCGTGGTGGTTGTGGAAAGGCTCTTGTAAGGCGTTCACTCTGCTGAAGGATGTTGTGGTGTTTTCGGAGAATACTTGTGACATTAGGCGCCGATGCATTGTGTGTTAAAACTAGGTTTACTTCTGAATGACTATTAAGATTTTTCTTGGTTTTGCAGAGCGCTGTGCGTTCTAATGCGTCGGCCCGCCTCACCGCATCATCGATTAACATAGCTGGATATTTCTGTTTAAGTAGAGCACTGCGTAGTTCTGTACAGTTGGCGTTAAAGTCGGACTGTTCGGAGCAAATTCGCTTAAAGCGTAACGCCTGGCTATATGGTATGCTCAATTTGCAATCCCTCTTGTGGCTACTTTCAAAATGTAAGTACCGGTGCCTGTCAGTGGGCTTGCGGTACAATTTTGTGGTCAATTGCGTACCATGGATACATACTGTAACATCGAGGAAGTCAATGGTGCTTGGTGAGTATGAGTGTGAAAAGGATATGGAGGGATGAACATTGTTAAAAGCGGAAATAAAAGACAAAAGTGTCGCTTCTCCGTGTGGCCAAATTATGAAAATGTCGTCAATGAATCTCTTGTAGTAAAAGGGCTTCAACGAACGACTCGACAGGAAGTTGTTCTCGAGGATTCCCATGAAAATATTTGCGTAATTGGGCCCTATTTTTGTACCCATAGACGTACCGCTGACTTGGACATAATGCACTCCATTAAACTCAAAGTTATTGTATTGTAAAATCATTTGCAACAGTATAGCCAAAGTGGAGCTATCAATTGGCTTATCAAGAGTGGAGTGATCATAAGCCTCAGTCACGGCGCGTATCCCATCCAGGTGAGGTATGTTCGTGTAAAGAGATGCAACATCAAGAGTAACAAGAAGAGCGTTGATAGGTACAGTAAGGTTGTTGATGTCTGACAGAAAGTGGGTCGTATCACGTAAAAATGACTGGAACGTGGGAGGTATCTGGCTGATCAGGCTATCAACGTAACGCGATAAGCTTTCTGTTACGGTGCCTATGCCGGAAACAATTGGGCGACCAGGGTTATTTTGTTTATGAATTTTTGGTAACAGGTAGAATCTACCCGCGACTGGATCAAGAGGAATCAGGGAAGTTGCCTTATCACTTATTTTTTTATCCTTTATCAGTGCTTTGATTGTGCTACCTAACGTTTCTTTATATTGCGCAGTCGGATCAGCATCGAGTCGTTTGTAAAACGAACTGTTATTTAACTGGTTGTCAGCTTCAGCGATATATTTAATTGTGTCCATAACCACGACGGCGCCACCCTTGTCCGCAGGTTTGATTGTGATATCAATCCGTTCACATAGATCTGCCATAGCTTTCAGTTCTAGATTCGATAGGTTTTTCCGAAAAGAACGTCGCTTGTTATAAGCTTCAATGATATCTCGCGTGACCGCTTTAATAAATATGTCAAGGTGTTTGTCTCGTTGAGACGCAGGTGTCCAGCGTTTAAGCGACGGTAAAGCTGTTGGATCATCGGCCGGAGTCACTTGATCGAAGAAGTATTCATGCAATCTCATATTCCGTGCGAAGTTATCTAAATCTTTATACAACTGGAATTCATTGTAGCTGCCACTTGCAGGACAAAAACTTAAACCACGAGATAAAAGGCTTACTTGTTCTTTGGATAAAGTGGCGCTTGAAATATTGACAATGTTATCGGGAACAGGGGTGCGCGTGATTTCCCGGATTGGGGGTAGGGGCGTTGAAATGGGGCGTGTTACACCGTCTCTAAGCAACTTCTTGCTTTTATGTGTATCGAGTACGCAGCGTTTCTTTTGTTCATACGTGTTTAAAGACGATGATTCCTCGGGAGATAGGCTATACTGATTGAGCAATTGTTGCTCCCTGTTTATCAAGGATTTCAGCGAAGACCGGTAGTGGTTTAGCACAATGCCTACTAGCTGAAGTGAAGCATTCTTTAGTGTTTCACGCCACTTCTTTGCATTACACTCAGATAACTCTGATGTGGCAGGCTGCAGACAGAGACTTAAACCCCTAGGTGGAATAGACGCCACTAAATACGCTTCTAGAGTGGACACATGTAGCTCATAACGTATACGTTTTTCTACAGATTTTCTAATTTTTTGAAATTCTTTAGAACACTTCCAAGGCGCATCGTTGGACAACGAGCGCTGTAGTCAATTATTAGGTTTTCTCTTTAAAACGTCCGAGTATTGCTTTCGAAGAGGGTACCTGAATCCCGTAGAAGGAGTGGCCGCTTTTCCTGGGGCTTGCAGGGTAGACTCAGCTGGCGCCGTGTTTTTTTGGGCAGCGGAGGAGTGGTCTTTCTTGTTGCGGGACGCGCAAGCACGACCAGAAGCTTGCTGCTTGGTAGAAGTTGTAGACTTCAAATCGGCGAGCATGGTGCTGGTTCTTGACTCTGCCATAGACGGCTTGATGCCAGAAGAGCGAGTATTGGTACTCAGATTGTTATTCTTTGATTGCCTTGTGTCACGTTGCGTTT
Organism: Rhipicephalus microplus; assembly: GCF_043290135.1. NCBI lineage: Eukaryota > Metazoa > Arthropoda > Arachnida > Ixodida > Ixodidae > Rhipicephalus > Rhipicephalus microplus. The sequence goes on from NC_134701.1 coordinate 152,975,468, forward strand.
TTCGTGTATTCACGGCCTTTGATGTGGTCTGGTGGCTGATTCGCGTAGTCTGCCCATGAACGCACTCGGGCGAAGAAACACAGTCACTCCAACTCGTTGAGCTCGCCTCACCCGGGGAGTCGAAGCACAGCTGCCTGATGTGACTTGACATCAACGCGACGCCCTCAAAGCTCACGTGCAGTCCATCAGCGGCCAGTACACGCCCGGGTGGTAGCCACTCGAACATGTGGTCCAAAATAGACAAATGACTAAAGCCTTTGCAGAAACTCCGCAATAGGCTGTTGAAGTGGCTTGCCTCTCGGTTGAAACAGTGAACGAACACTGTGTTGTTGTTTCTTCGACGTCGATTCGTGGCTCGTGGCAGGACAAGCGTGGCGTATACATGGCTTATTTCTGGACGCTCTTCGTGAATTACGTCAAGGAGGTGTCGATAACAACGGAACGTTGCTAGCCCACTTTTTCTTGTCAGGTCGTTGCTCCCGACATGAAGGACCAGAGTTCTTGTCGAGGAAGGAACTAGGTCGAGCAGTGACTCAACATCACTTATAAATGCACCCGGCTGTGTTACGAATGCCGGAGTTCCTTGCAGCAGAGGGTCGAAGTACTGGAACAAGTACTTGGTCTGTGAATCGCCCAACACCGTTGTAGATATTGGGACCTTCGGATATTTCCAGATAGTGCGTTTCGACGTTGTCTGCCGGATTTCCATAGCAGGGAAATAGGCGAGAAATAAATCCAATGGTTCCGGTAGGAAATGCAGTCGAAAAAAGGAAGACGACAAACGTACGAAACGAAGTTTTTACTAACGTTTCGGCAGGTGGGCCTGCCTTCGTCGGAGTAAATGATGAGAGGCCGCGCAGGGCCTATTTGGGCGGCTGGCTCCAGTATCACGAGCATGCGTAATTTTTCGATTTTCATGCTAAGTTGCAGATCAAGAATACAAGTGAATCGATAGATGTGATTGTATGAAATACACGTGACATTTCACAATAGTCATATGGCATATCTTACATACATGGTAAATTGTGTGCATCGTTAGGTAGCACAATCACGTTAGGTAGCACAATCGTTAGGTAGCACTACGTTAGGTAGCACAATCAAAGCACTGATAAAGGATAAAAAAATAAGTGATAAGGCAACTTCCCTGATTCCTCTTGATCCAGTCGCGGGTAGATTCTACCTGTTACCAAAAATTCATAAACAAAATAACCCTGGTCGCCCAATTGTTTCCGGCATAGGCACCGTAACAGAAAGCTTATCGCGTTACGTTGATAGCCTGATCAGCCAGATACCTCCCACGTTCCAGTCATTTTTACGTGATACGACCCACTTTCTGTCAGACATCAACAACCTTACTGTACCTATCAACGCTCTTCTTGTTACTCTTGATGTTGCATCTCTTTACACGAACATACCTCACCTGGATGGGATACGCGCCGTGACTGAGGCTTATGATCACTCCACTCTTGATAAGCCAATTGATAGCTCCACTTTGGCTATACTGTTGCAAATGATTTTACAATACAATAACTTTGAGTTTAATGGAGTGCATTATGTCCAAGTCAGCGGTACGTCTATGGGTACAAAAATAGGGCCCAATTACGCAAATATTTTCATGGGAATCCTCGAGAACAACTTCCTGTCGAGTCGTTCGTTGAAGCCCTTTTACTACAAGAGATTCATTGACGACATTTTCATAATTTGGCCACACGGAGAAGCGACACTTTTGTCTTTTATTTCCGCTTTTAACAATGTTCATCCCTCCATATCCTTTTCACACTCATACTCACCAAGCACCATTGACTTCCTCGATGTTACAGTATGTATCCATGGTACGCAATTGACCACAAAATTGTACCGCAAGCCCACTGACAGGCACCGGTACTTACATTTTGAAAGTAGCCACAAGAGGGATTGCAAATTGAGCATACCATATAGCCAGGCGTTACGCTTTAAGCGAATTTGCTCCGAACAGTCCGACTTTAACGCCAACTGTACAGAACTACGCAGTGCTCTACTTAAACAGAAATATCCAGCTATGTTAATCGATGATGCGGTGAGGCGGGCCGACGCATTAGAACGCACAGCGCTCTGCAAAACCAAGAAAAATCTTAATAGTCATTCAGAAGTAAACCTAGTTTTAACACACAATGCATCGGCGCCTAATGTCACAAGTATTCTCCGAAAACACCACAACATCCTTCAGCAGAGTGAACGCCTTACAAGAGCCTTTCCACAACCACCACGAGTTGTATACAGACGAGGCAAAAATCTACGCGATTTGTTAACTTCGTCTAAAACCAAATGTGATGACAACACTCAACTGGTTGGTTGCCATCCTTGTAAAAAACCTCGCTGCAAAGTGTGCGCTCACATGACTACGACAACCTGTGTCACCAGCACAGCGACTGATTTCAAAATAAATATCAGAGGCAATTTCGATTGTGACACACAGAACGCCATTTATCTGCTGGAGTGCTCAATTTGTCATCTACAGTATCTCGGTCAGACTGAAACTGCTTTTAGGTACCGATTCAACAATCATAGAGCTCATGTACATGCCCTTCCTCACTTACCAATTTCAAGACATGTCACCGACACAGGTCATTCCTTCAGTAACATCCAAGCCACAATAATTGAATCTGGTTTCAAGACACACCATGATCGCGAAATTAGAGAGTCATTCCTTATTCATAAATTCCAAACTCTCTCAAACGGAATGAACGAAAGCCCGGGAACACTTACTAGCATGTTGCCTTAGTTCGTTAATACACTTAACAATGACTGGTGGATGTCTGCCGTGCTTGTTCAGCTATTTTCGTATTATTGCGTACACATTGTCTCCTGTCTATGTCATGCATACCTTTGTAAACTCTTGCATTGAGTTATTATATATTTTTTATCAACTTTGCCTTTTCAATTTTCTGTTTATTCATTTCTTATTTTGCTCATTTCATAGATTATCCTTAGAGATTTGTGTTCTCATGCAAGATTTATGTGTCCTTTGGTACCCTGTATGAATCTGCGCAGCGCGTGTTTCTATTCATCCAATTTTATTTTATTTTTTATTTTTTAGTGCTGTCTTATAAACCTGCTTCGATGCACACAATTTACCATGTATGTAAGATATGCCATATGACTATTGTGAAATGTCACGTGTATTTCATACAATCACATCTATCGATTCACTTGTATTCTTGATCTGCAACTTAGCATGAAAATCGAAAAATTACGCATGCTCGTGATACTGGAGCCAGCCGCCCAAATAGGCCCTGCGCGGCCTCTCATCATTTACTCCGACGAAGGCAGGCCCACCTGCCGAAACGTTAGTAAAAACTTCGTTTCGTACGTTTGTCGTCTTCCTTTTTTCGACTGCATTTCCTACCGGAACCATTGGATTTATTTCTCGCCTATATATATATATATATATATATATATATATATATGCACTAGATCTATACTTTCAAGGTAGTGAAGGTGCGATATATCTCCTGTGTTTTGTTCAATAATGAAAATTCGCAGCGTGCGCAATCTCTAACAGCAGAATGCAGGCATTTGTGTAAGAACAGAGCCTTTTGTTTCATTGCCTTTTAGCAACGATTGACATGTTCCAGCAGCAAGCGCCAGTCCGTCAATACGTACTTTGCACCTCCTCGGGTTCTCTCGTGCGCAACGCCGCAATAAGAGCCAGCGTCAACACCGCCGCCAGTGTAAGCGGTAGCACCGGCTGCTTCGCATCTCTGTACGGTTCAATTCAGCGGGAGACAGATTAACTTTTTCCGTTCGCTTTATCAAATAAAGCCGTATTAGTGGGCCTAAAACGTTTTATTATTATATGCATTAGTCTAGTCATTCACAATTTTATACGCTTAGTTACTGAGCAATCATATGAAGATTTTATTACGAATTCAAAATGTGTATTCAACTTACCAATACCAATGAGGTATCTGGTGTATGAGGCACAATAAACTGCCTAATTGAATCTTATAGTATTTACAACTTTTTGCTAAAAAAGCTGTGTGTTAGAGCAAGTAATTCGTCCTAAATATGAGCAATAGTCGTTTTCCTTTTATTTCACTCCAAGCTAATTTCGGCATATGACATTTACTAACACATTGAAAGAAATGTTACAGCACAGATACAAGAAAAATCTTTACCGCAAACTGAATAAAGCTGACGAGGTATCCAGCCACCCTCAATGAGCAGCGAAAACATTTTTGCCGGAAACTTCCAAGAGTGTGACTAATGATGGCGCAGAGAGTAAATATAAGTTGTAAATGAGCAAAAAGAATAACCGATAAACCTCAGCAGTGTCCCGCTCCACTCGCTTACAATGTCACGATAACCAAAACTATGTTCTTCGCAACCCTTCTCTAGGCACAAGAGTGTGTTAAAAAAAAGCACAAAAAATTCCCAGGCATTTCCCCGAGAATGAACATGGTTAAGGGCGAATGCACGGGGTGATGCTATGAGGGGTATTTATTAATTCGCACTATTATATTTATTAATCACACTATTGTGCCTTTATGGTGTAATGGTTCCTGGGAATCGCAATTTGATCACACGGGGGAGCTTACGTTAACTCACTGGCGAATGCCAACGGATTTTAACTTTACTCCCCCTCATAGCATCCCCCCGTGCATTCGCACTTCACCATGTTCACCCTCGGGGAAATGCCTGGGAGTTTTATTACTGATGATGATGATTAAAGTGTAAAAAATAAATTTAGGTGTTGTTTGTCATAAAGCATTTGTACACAGATACATTATACACGAAGTATTATTTATTTACACTTCACGACGCGTCCAGACGAGCAAAGTCCAGGGCTCGCACCCTCTCCCGCGCGGCACGTTCACTGGCTGGAACGGCTTCGGGAACGTCCACTCGCCGTTGACGATTGCGAGCGGCGTCTTGACGCCGGCCTTCATCGCCCTTCTCCGCCGGACGCTTGCGTTGTCGTTCCGCTTCTTGGGTCGCGTTCGCGGCTCGATGCTGACGCCTCATCTCGGCCTCGCGAGCGCGCAGTTCACCATCTGCTGCACGCTTCGCCCGCTTGTCCTCGGCCTCGCGAGCGCGAAGTTCGGCATCCTCTGCACGCTTCGCCCGCTTGTCCTCGGCCTCGCGAGCGCGCAGTTCGGCATCCGCTGCACGCTTCGCCCGCTTGCACTCGGCCTCGCGAGCACGCAGTTCGGCATCCGCTGAACGCTTCGCCCGCTTACGTTCGGTCTCACGAGCACTTCTTAGCGCCGCCTTGTCTTCCAACGTCGGCGAAACCACCGCGGTACCGTCACCTCCAACGAGGGGTGCAGCGCTGGCATTGGGTTGTACTGCATTCGTTGTTGATGGTAGCGTTGCCTCCGGGACATCCATCGCACGACCCGCTCTCGACGGGAGACTGAGAGAGAAGGCGGGCGCGCGAGAGAGAGGGGTGCGCGCGCAGCTACAGCGAGCGAGGAGAGCGGAGGAGCGAGCGAAGGGGGATATCAGCGTCGCGTCCGTGGCTTATTCGGTAGAGCGTCGCGCTGCGGCCCACCAAGTCCTCTTTCTTTTAAAGATAGAGAGAAGACTGCGGACACCGCCGACGGCGGTGGATGGTTTGGGGTCGCTTATAAAGTGTATTTACACATAAAACTCCTGACAATTTTACAACTTCACATGACCCCGTAAAAAAAGCTCTCGCGAGCGCACAAGTGCGCTTGCTCGCTGATCGGGTCATACCACTGAAGCGCCGATACTGGTCCGGGGCTGCGGAGACTTTTGAGCGAAAGCAGGCAGTCATCGTAAAAGCAGTGCATTCAACAGTTTCCGCTTTTAAATGCGAAGCATTTCTTGGCGAACTTCGGCGACATTGAGCGTATCTATCTATCTATCTATCTATCTATCTATCTATCTATCTATCTATCTATCTATCTATCTATCTATCTATCTATCTATCTATCTATCTATCTGTCTAGCCGCCTACGATTTTAAGCTCTCCTGGCCATTTGGATAATGGTATCAATACCAAACTTTGTATGACATAACATGACTGTATGAAGAACTCATTTGACTAGTCGTAACATTAAAATCATTATATGTATGTCATGAATGTCGTGATTTACATTTCATGGTCCTGCAGCTCTTGTGGTGGTTTCGTTCACAGGGCATGTTGCAAAACTACTCTAATATGGCATGATTGCATGGCGAACACAAGCGACAGACCCTAACGCCTAGTTCACACTGAAACATCCGCTTTCTACAGCGACCGAAATTCCCCTGCCGCCGAAACGCAGCGTCGTTCGCTTTGGACGCGCCCCGCGCCGCCGAATATGCCATCTACTACGGGGCGAACGCGGGATGGATGCGCTGTCACCCGGTTGTTGTTGCGGCTTGCAAACGCTACTACGCTATCCGGTGGTGTATACTTCGACGATTCTCGTACGCAAGAAGCAAGAAAAGACAGTACTGCTTACTTTGCTGCAAGTGGCTGTATTGTTATGCACGAAGAGCAGAAAAACCACCGACGCCAGTGGTGTTGGTCGGTTTGTTTTGCTCTGCAAGGCCGCAACAAGCTCGGTCACGCCAACAGCAAGCTCGGTCACCTCTTTAGCGAAATACGGATGCAAAGTAGGCAAAGAGTAGGTTAAACTGCCGTTGGTTTCAACATTCAGTTACGTGCACTGCGGCATAACAAGTGAGTAGGGCTTGGCCGCCATTTTTCGAAATTCTAGCGCTACTATTGGTCCGCTGTGACCGATTCGGCGGCAGACGTCGCAAAAATCGGTCCGAAAGCGATCGGCGCGGAGAGTGCCCTTTCGGCAGAACTCGCCGCCGCCGAACCGGATTCGGAGCACTTTCGGTGGCCGGAATGCTCAGTGTGAACGCGGCCTAACATGAAAATCATGACATGCGTGTCATGTGACAACATGACAGATGCAACACTTATGATGCACTAGCAGCCGTTTCGCTAGCATCTCATATACCAAATTCGGTATTACAGTACGTGAATGAATGCGGAAGATATGTGACTGTTGCAAACATGATAATCATGAGATGCTTGTCATGTTACAACATTACTACACGCCACGCTCATGACGCCATGGCGGCCGTTCTGCTAGCTTCACTTATACCAAATTTGGTATTACGGGACAAGATTGTATGACGAAGGTATGATACTGGTGCAAACATAACAAACATGAGATGCGTGTCATGTAACAACATGACTATATGCTACGTTCATGATAAGCTCGCAGTCGTTTCGCTAGCTTCACATGTACCAACATTGGTGTTACGTGACGCGAACGGACGACATAGGTAAATACACATTTAAACATGATAACCACGACATGCGTGTCATGTAAAAACATGACAACATTGAACACTAAAGATGTGCTCGCGGCCGTTTCGCTAGCTTCACATATGCCAAATTTGGTATTACGTGACGCCAATGGATGACAACGGTATGTGACTGGTGCAAACATGATAATCTTGAGAAGCGTGTCATGTCAGAACATGACTACATGCCACAGTCAAGGCGCCAATACATTTGGGCATGACGCGGTGCGCGTGCCCGACGGCGTTCGTTTCGTCGCATCACGCCGGCGTTGCCACGCCAAGCACCGGTCCTGCCATATACTCGCAGGCACACGCCGCGCTACCTTGCTTTAATCAAGCGCGTTTCAGCGCATCTGGCGTCCCTCCGTCACGAAAAAGAGGGAGACGCAGTGTTGTCTAGGGAACGCATCGGCGCGAAATGCAGCATGTCGCATTTCGTGCCGATTGCCGTCGGTCTACGTCGGAGGACGCTGGTCGGGGCTCTCCTCTCACTATAGAGTGCTCGCGTTTTGCTAACGTAGCGTCGCTGTGCACAGTGTGCGCGCGTGTCAACGCTACATAGGAGTGTAATGAGCCCTTTTACGATGCGCTCGCGGCCGTTTTGCTAGCTCCAGATATACTGAATTTGGTGTTACGTGACATAAATGGATGACGAAATATACGAATGTTGCAAACATGATAATCCTGACACGCGTGTCATGTAAAAACATCACAACTTACTACACTCATAGCGTGCTCACGGCCATTTCGCTAGCTCCAGATTAACTAAATATGGTATCACGTGACGTTAATGGATGACGAAGGTAAATAACCCATTCAGACATGATAATCATGACAAGGAAGTCATGTACGGCATCATTTACCTCCACCTCGTAACGTTGTGCTGATGTTAAAGTGACATAATAACCTTCCTCATTCGTGCTTCGCATATTATCGATTCCGACTGTACATGGGATCTGGCAATTGTTTTCTCTTACCTGGTGAACCTGTGGTTTCCACTTTGACCTTTCTATAGATATATTTATTGCTTCTTTCTTTCAAATGCGAAGCATTTGTTAGCGAACTTTTGCGAATTTGAACGTATCTATCTATCTATCTATCTATCTATCTATCTATCTATCTATCTATCTATCTATCTATCTATCTATATATCTATCTATCTATCTAGCCGCCTACGTTTGCGTGTGGAGGCGGAAATGTTGTAGGCCCGTGTGCTCAGATTTGGGTGCACGTTAAAGAACCCCAGGTGGTCTAAATTTCCGGAGCCCTCCACTACGGCATCTCTAATAATCATATGGTGGTTTTGTGACGTTAAAACCCTACATATCAGCCTACGTTTTCGTGCTCTCGTAGTCACCCCATTTACTTGGCGTGAACCAAAATTACTTTGAAATGGTAATGTATGTCGTGACGAATACGACGCAACTCTCAAGGGGTTTAATGTCACAATTACGTCGCGTACGTCCTCAAGCACTTCCAGTGGCACATACCCACGGGCGAGTAAGTGCCGATGGTATGCGGGTATGTGCCGCAGGTGATTGACAAACGAGATCTGCTGAGGAACGACTAGAACACACATGGGCAGCTTTAACGCGCGAGTGTTACGAAATACCCGACATCCGTAGTGTCGACCCGACGTGTTCCAGCTGGAATAGAACCCTAGCATTCTGCATGCCTATAAAGATTTTACCACAGAGCTACGCCAGGTCTCAGAACTACTTTTCAAATAGAGGCTAATCTTCGTAAAACGTCAATGGCGGTTGCAGTGCTGCCTACCCAACTTTATAAACATTACATATGTACTCCTATGATATAGCGGTAACGTCGGGTTATCGTCAAGTGTGGTTATTTGCCATGCGCTAAAGTTGATTTATGTAGCAGTGTTCAGGATCAGCATCCTCGCGAACATCAACGCTTCATATCAGCTTCTGGTGTTGCTAATACGCATGTTCCAGATGGCATTGTTGCGCAAGTGCAAACAACTGGTTATATAAACATCTGCAATTCCTCAGTATATATCTGTGTCTGCGACGTTCATACTTTAATTTAGCGTCATTTCGGGACGTGTCGCTCAATAAAAAAATGCAACACGGTCACCTTTCATGCGCATGCTTCGCATAACGTGGATGCCTAGGTACGTGGAATCTGCCGAATTTTTTCTAGTTGTCGTTTGTATCGCCACCTGTTGAAACTTTCCTGTGAAAGTTGGTGTAGTGCCACTATCATTGAATGGGAGGACAAAGAAATGTTACCCTTTTCTCTTACATTGATCCTGAGGCATGGAAGGGATAGCCATCAACTTGAAAGTGTTTGCGATACAGAGCTGTATCCATGAGTGCACTGAGGCCACTGCGACAGGAACCTCTCTGGACAGATGGTTCGAAAATTGAACTGGTCCTTCGAATACCGTAGGCGTATTCAAGAGCTGTCACAAAAAGAGAGAGTCATTGGAACGTTAAGCGGAAACAATACATAGATCTACAAATTTTAGCAATGAAAATAGAGGCATGAAAGCACTTATTACTTGTGGCTTGTGCATATCGCTGCTCTATGTGGACTCGAGGGTTTATTGGAAACATGGCAGCCGTTTAGTTAGGTGTTATACAGAAAATCAGCGTATACACTACACAAACTGCTTATCAAAAAATTTGAATTGGAAACATTCATTATTAAATGTTCAAGGACGTCGTCTGTGGCCGGTGTTCCTGAACAACCTCTGCTATTTGTTTAAGTGAGAATCGAGTTCATTTATTGGAACATGTAATATGAATTTGTAAATATTGGGTTTTGTAACATTTATGGTGCTTATCATTACGTAGCTTGATTAAGTAAATGATTGAATGATAGCACAGGAATTTGTTTTTGTTCACTCTGTGATGCAAGCAGCTTTTATTGTGAAAACTCTGACATGTTTTGTCGACGAAATTGCTGTATTCATACCACGCCTGAATGCATTGGAAGCTACTTGCGTGCTGGCAAATTTTCCCTAATTTTGTGTGCGTAATGCTCGGGATGAAGTTAGTTCTTATTAAAGCTGACACACGTAACAATTTGGCCTTTATAATGCGCAATTACGCATATATAAAATTCCACATATTCACCCGATGCTCAAATTATTGACCACCCAACACTAGACTCAACGCTGTAGTTATACAATAAGTGGTTATTTTTTGACGAGCACACGTTCTTCTTATATAGGGGTCAGTGTTTTCTAGTGGTGTCATTATGAGCACTGTCAAATTCTGATAAGTGGTCAACTTATGATCGGTTTACAACTCCACTTTTACAGAACTGGACACCAGGGTTCAATTTTACAGTTTTTGTAGAGTGGTACCAAAGCGTGAGGTCTGTCTACTTTACCGCCTGAACGGCGTGGCTAGGCGTCTATAGTTTAAAACTCGGGACATAGCAAGCTATCAGATAAAAGCCATCAGCAGTGGCTTAAATGTTTTGTCCATACAATAATGAAAATAAAATCAATAGAATATTAGCCGTCTAGGTTGATATCTTTACGTAATGTCGCCATCACATTTAGGGAGGATTTGTCTAATGGTTTCTGGACGATCCCATGTGTCACAACTTGTCTCATAAACAGGAACTCTATGACTGCGGTAATTGTTTCTGCGCTCTCATAGTTGAGTCAGGCCCCAAAAACTCTCAAGTTTAGCTGATCACCTGTAAGGTGCGAAAAAATTAATCATGGTGCGGCCGGCTACAAACACCCAAAGTGGATCTACTAAATTATGCCATACGTTGGAGTGCCATCAGTCGCGCTATTGAACTTTCCTGCAGAGTTCTCTCGTTGGGGCCAAATGTCACTTCCAAAACGGTCAAATACTACATCTTTGCGTAACGTTACACCTACAAAATAGTTTTCTCTTATACCAAGAAGTTTTGCCTAAATACTTGCTGCGTCATCATTTTTTGAAATAGTTTTTGCTCCCGCTGACTCGTAGTTATCAGTGGCCTATTGACATCATTATCTTCATTTCAAAATATACGGTGGCCAATGGTATAGCGATGGCAGGTAACCGCTCACGGTGTATTCGAATGGGTCTCGCGCTGTTTCGCTTCACTGTGAATATTTAGAGCCTCTAGCGGCCGACACACTTGATTTTGATCTGTTTATTTTGACTTCTTCAAATATTTTCGCGAGGCACCTTATATAGTGTCTTTGGGGTAACATGGTGTTCGTCGAAGCTTTCACCGGATGAACACTAGTTTTGAAGCCCGAGATTTACAGACACGTGAGTAAAAACCACTTAAGTTTTTTAAGACTCGTTGCTTGCTGGGCTAGTTGGTACAATTAAACATGTGTAGTTTTTTTTTTTGCAAATGACTGCACAGATGTCACACGATGCCCCGCCGCGGTGGTCTAGTGGCTAAGGTACTCTGCTGCTGACCCGCAGGGCGCGGGTTCGAATCCCGGCTGCGGCGGCTGCGTTTCCGATGGAGGCGGAAATGTTGTAGGCCCGTGTGCTCAGATTTGGGTGCACGTTAAAGAACCCCAGGTGGTCTAAATTTCCGGAGCCCTCCACTACGGCGTCTCTCATAATCATACAGTGGTTTTGGGACGTTAAACCCCACATATCAATCAATCAATCAATCACATGTCATACGATGGCGGTGCACTGCAAAATTAAGGTTTTTTTTTTTTAACTTGCCATAATCTGTCACCAGAAAAACGTGCTTTACTTCTGGCGTGCCTTCACGTGGGAGCAAGTTGCTGACTTAATAGTGAATTCTGAAATTTAATCGACTGGTAACACAAACCAGGTCGTTGCGATGAAAGAAGGCAAAAACGTTACTGTCGCTTGACATGCGTCTTCGTAGCTAGCTCATATATTAGTGCAAAAAAAAATTCGGCAGATCGCACGTACCATGGGAATCCACGTTGTGCGAAGCATGCGGAGAGAAGATGACTATGCGGCAATTTGTTATGGAGCGACACGTCATGAAATGACGGTAAATATATGTACAGATGTTGCACGCACAGACATACGTAGTATCTATATAACCAATTGTTTGCACTTGTGCAACGATGCCAACTGGAACATGCGTATTAGCAACACCGGAAGCTGATATGAAGCGCTGATGCTCGCGAAGATACTGGCTCTAGACACTGCTACATAAATAAACTTCAGCGCATGACAACTAACTACAATTGGCGTGATTCGACGTGACGGTTGTATCAAAGGAGTACATATGTAATGTTCATAAAATCGGGTATGTAGCACTGCAGCCACTATTGACGTGCCACGAATATTAGCGCAAATTTGAAAAGTAGTTCCGAGACCTGGTGTAGCTTTGTGTAAAAATGCTTGTTGCCACGCAGAAATCTTGTGTTGAATTCCAGCTGGGACCCGACATTTATTCTTTGCATTCGTCGGATACCGCTAAACGGATGTTGGGTATTCCTTAACGTTCGCGCGTTGAAATTACCCATGTGTGTTCTCGTCGTTCATGGGTAGATACCAAGCGTCAATCACCTGTCACACATACTCGCATACCAGTGGCACATAGCCGCCCTTGGGTATGTGCCACTGTGTGGCGAAAAGTTTTTGACGACGTACGTGACGGGATTGTGACATTATTCATGTCTCGACCAGCGCATTGTATTCGTCAAACCATCTTACCTTTTCATGCTAATTTTGGTTCACGCCAAGTTAAGGTGATGACCAAGAGAGCACCCAAACGTAAGGGGCTAGATAGATAGATAGATAGATAGATAGATAGATAGATAGATAGATAGATAGATAGATAGATAGATAGATAGATAGATAGGTAGATAGATAGATAGATAGATAGATAGATAGATAGATAGATAGATAGATAGATAGATAGATGATAGATACGCTCAAAGTAGCCCAAGTTCGCTAAGAAATGCTCAGCATTTAAAACCTTCTAGTTAGTAGTTTACCGCAGTCACACTTCAGAAGCATCACAATATTATGGATGTGGTTTCACTATACTGTGACAAACAGAGCGTCACATAAGTCAGAAATACTATTTTTTTTTCTGCCATAGCCTCCTGGCCTACCTCACAAAGAAGCAGCTGTGTACAATGTGCAAGGTACCTGTTACGTGACATGCCTTGTGAAAAAGCAGCCGCGAGTGATACATGTGTGATGACTAGGTACCTTTACATATATGTTAAACATACTACAGTTTACTAGCTAAGTTTATTTGCTTACTTTGAAATTTTCATGCATTGAGCATGCTTAACAATATTGCCTTTCCAGACTGCCATGCAACGACGGGATGTTTACCCTAGAATGTCCACTCTCAAAGCACGTTGAAACATCTGTACCTCCACTACAACAGGTCATCTCGAACCTCACACTTGCAATGCTGTATTTGGGATTGTTTTACCATGAACCTCATGGACGTATGCTTGTTATTGGTGACAAGCATTGGCTTTCTATCATGATAAGGAATCTACACTTCAATAACGTTGAAACTGAAACACAATCTCTGTATATCAGATACAGTATGTGGCACTGCTGAGCTCAACAACAAAGGTTTGATCCCAGCTACAGTGGCCACTTTCTATAGAGGTGAAATGGAGGCGCTTGTGTGCTTAAGGGTTGATTCGATTCGCCTGGATCACATAATTCATTTTAAAGGATGCTGCACCTCGTCATTCGTTTCAGTGGTGCAGCAATGACGGCCTCTTAACCACGTTATTTATTTCAGATGGTGCAGGAGAAGTACAGCACTAAATCTGGTTGATGACTTTCCAGTACCTTCTACACTGACGGTGCCAGTTTGGTGCAGCCGCATGTACATTTTAGCAGACGACATAGCTGTTAAAAACAAGGACCCGTGATATTAGAGCTGGACACGTCTTTACTGAATCATGACTTAGCTATGAATCCAACTTCATTGTTCCCTTCCTCTCGTCCCAATACCTACCCCCAAGACTACTTCTCACTCGTCTATTTTCAACATCCCCTGAGGGAAGAAAACGAAATGACCGTCAGTCATTTTGTTGCTTCAATTAGACACAGTTTTTGCACCGGCCAGTTCACCACGTGGCTTGTAGCCAAACGCACGGAGCATGCTCAAGCTACCCCGTCTCGTCCGGAATGCAGCGATGCCACTCGCCCGAGTTTCCAGAACGTTGGAGAAGGGTTGACTTTGTGCACCATCACAACGTCGCCCATGCAAACCGGAAAAGAACTTTGATCGTTTGGCAGGGCGCTGATCGCAGCTGCAGTAAGTAGGCACTTTTCCAACTTCGCCAAAACTATATGCTCCTCCGCTTTCAGTACTGTACTTGTCGTAGCTCAGCGCGTGTAGATGTCTCTGCTGTGACACCCCGCTCTGGCATTGCGATGGCTCACTTTCCGAGCAGAATTTGCACAGGGGTCAAAGGCTGTAATTAATTGGGCCCTCCTCCAAATAGGTCAGGGCTCTGCTATTAATGACGGCTTCAACTTTGCATAATGTTTTTGTGAGGCCCTCTACATCAAGGTTGCTGTGCCCTTAGGTCCGATTCAAAGCGTGTTTCGTAGTTAAGATGAGGCACTCCCACCATCCACCCCACCAAGGAGCTCGCTACACAATAAATTTCCACTGTATGCACGTAGTGGTGGCTTACTCTTGCAACGCAGGGATGACCGCTTTGAAGCTGCGTGCACAAGAACGAAACGTTCGGGCAGGGAGTCGCTCCAAAAAGGAGCATATGCCTGCTGGAGAGGTGGCACAGACCGTACATGTTTAGTTAGCCGTCCTCCACTAACGCAGGCCATGAGCTCCAGTCGAGACAGGGACAGTGTCCTTAGCGAAGCGACGTGACTTCGGCTTATGAAAAATCATGTGACGCAGGCCCCATTGGCAGAAAGCCCCCGAACGTAGATGCACTCATCATAGGCCTTAGGACTAGCACCAGTAAATATATGCAGCTCAAATGCCAGCTCTACGCTGATATCGTGCAGAAACACGTAGCAAGGTATTTGTGCCTGGACATCTGGCAACTCGGCACGCCACGCGTTCCATGCAGCTTGTACTTTATCTGGCAGTGTGTCATCCCAGGTGTGCTTCCGCTTCGACAAGTCTTGGAAAATCAGCTTCCCTTTCACGGTAAATGGGTAAAGATAACCAAGCGAATCATAAGCTCTGGCCACTGTTTGAAGAATTGTCGCATGGTGGCTGGTCTGTTTGTGGCAAAGGAGGCTGCGTGACGCACTGTCAATGCGATGGTGTCGCCTTTACATTCTCATGGCACGCCCAAAATCTTAATGAGATGGTCGTCTACGGCTTGAGCATCAATAGCCACGTTATCTTGGAGGAACTGCTGCTTTAGCAGGTCGGAGTTTGATGCCCGTTTCCGTATCTCCATGCATGCTTAAACGAAAAGAGCGCGTGTTTTTTGCACACAGTCATGGCTCGTTTCGCTGTAGACACAGCAAGAATGAGGTCATCGACGTAAAATGCCTTCTCCAGGAGAGCCACCGTCACGGGAAGTTTTTCCCGACATGACACAAAAAGATGCAGTTGCAGGGCGGCAAGCAGAAATGGACTTGATGCTGCTCCGAAAGAAACCTTAGTCATCCGCCATGCGACAGTGAGTGGGCTGGAATCTTTCTTGGTTGGCAGTTCCTAAACCCATAGAAAACATAATAAATCGCGCTTTTCTGGTAAAATGACCATTAGCAAATAGGCTTTTTTTATATCTGCTGCAAGATTCACTGGGTAGCAACGAAAATACAGCAATAGTTGCACGATGTCAACACCAAGCTTCACCCTTTTTGAACAAACTTCATTAAGACACGGTTTTCGAACGACATGAGAAGACGCGTCAATGACAACCTGGAGCTTGGTGGTCACTGCATCTCGGTGCATCAAAGCATGATGCAACATGTAATAAACATTAGGGCCTGTAATCCGCTCTTCATCAACTCTTTCGGCATGACTATCCTTGAAATAAGCGGTGATGGCTTCGTCGTACTGTGTCAGCAGTTCGGGTGGTTCCTTGAATCGGTTCAGCTGCAGATTTAATCGACGTGCTGCAAGCTCAGTGCCAATAGTGTTGAGGCGCCACATGGCTGATTCATCGCACTCTTGAGGTGAACAATGTGCCGATACGAAAAGGGCACTAGTTCCTGTAGCTTTGTAGCGTGAGAAAATGCCCTGCACATTCCACCCGAACGACGTTTTCACGGCAGTGAGTTGTTCGTTGAGGTGATGAATTTTAGATGCGGAGCATCTTATACTCGCGCCTTGTAGTGCGCCGTCCGCGCCGTCCGCACCGCTTCTCGAACATTCGACAGCTGACGCGCGCGCATGCGCCGTCGCCCACTCTTCCACCATCTGTGCATCCCTTCCTCCTCTACACACCGCGCGTGCTTCACTCCTCCACCATCTGTGCACCCTTCCTCCTCTACACACCGCGTTCGACATCTACAATTCTCCTGATTCTCCAGTGGACGCGCATGTGGCGTCGCGCTTCGAGAACATTCAACAGCTGACAGTGGATGCGCCGTCGAGCTGTATATATACTCAAGGTCGGCGCTCGCTCGCTCAGTTGCCGCTCGTCGGTTGGTTTGTACGGTGCGTCGACGTCCAAGGTCGCGGTGAAATGAATTCCAACGAATCCACAAACACAATGATCGACGTCCCTTCGACCAGCGCCGCCCTTTCGCATACGTGTGTACGTGTTCACTCATTTAACACCCCCTCCTACAACCACGTTAACCAATTTAGCCATCGACCCAAGTAAGTCGCAATTTAACACCCCATTTCACAACCACGTTAACCAATTTAGCCATCGACCCAAGTAAGTCGCACTTTAACACCCCGTTAACCAATTATATGCTCCGCATCCTCCTCAGTGTTCCCCCGAGGGAAGCTGCGGGCAATTTTTTTTCATTGGCTACTTTCCAATAAGCATCTGAGCCAATAATATGCTGACGTCCCCTGGGTGCCACGTTTCCGGGTCAAACATGTATGCAGCATCAAACTGCCGGGCGCTAAACAACTCGAGCCTTTCACTGTTCAGTGGGAGACTTGTCACAGTGCTGCACAATTCGGTAATTTCCAGAGCTTCCAATGTTATGCTGCTGCCGTTAAATCATCCACGCAGCATGGCAGGGACGCGTCGACAACGTAAAGGATTACGCTGCTCGGCCTTTACAAACGTTACCAATGACAGCTCTTCCGTGCCAATGACTTCACACTGCAGCCTCTTGGCAACATCAGTGCGGATGAATGAAGGCTCGCTGCCATTGTCAAGCATCACACGCACCAGGAGCTGTCGTGTCTCCGCCAAAACACGGCCTTTCTGAAGCAGCACCGACTTGGCCTCTGTAGCGCCGGTAGACGCCGTACTCCTCGTCGGTGATGTAGAGCCGGACGAGCCGATCAGCGATGTTGGTGTAGGAGCAGCGGTCGTGGTGACGACTCGTGACAGCTCACAAAAGACCGTTAGGTGTCAGCGTTGGCACTTTTTGCACGTAGTGTTCCGGGAGAGTCTGCAAAACCGTGCGACATGATTGAGCACTCCACACTTGTAACAGCACCGAGTGTTAAGCAACGTGGCCCGTTTTCTGCGGCGAATAAGTCAATCGTGCACTCTGCCAGGCTGTGACCTCGGCTGTCGCACAGTACACAAGGTGTGCGCTGCGAGGGGGGGGGGGATTTCGTCACCGCTAGCACGGATGCCGATGGAATGCCATGTGAACATCTTGTCGACGATCTCGTGTCGTCAGGTACCGTGATCGAGTTGCACGTACACGATGGCGCCACTGCTTGCCTCCCTTCTTCATGCACTTCAACCTGGATTTCCAGGAACACTTAAATGTCGGTCGCTTTGTGCGTTCTCGCTTCAGGGAATGTGAACTCTGCTGATGTATTAGTACCGCACGTGCTGTCCTTCTTCTTCTGTCGGTACACTATTGCCAAGTCTTCTGACAAGCTTCTCGATAGCCCCCGATGCAGCACCACACTGCTCAGGTGGTACATCAAGACCTTCGAGCGCACTTACGCGGAAACGTGCGGTGTCATGCAGTAACCGAAGCTTCTCCACTTCCTTGGAACTCCTCACGGGCGACAATGCAAGAAGCTGGTCGATGTGTTCGTTGAATAATGATTCTTGTCAACCGAAGCACTCTATCAGTGTTGTAACGGCCATTTCATAGTTCATAGTGTCAGCCAGTATAATGCCTTAGCTAGCTCGCTTGTCCGCTCCCGTTAGGTACGTCTGCAAATACTTTAATTTCTCGATGGGTGGCAACTCGGTGCTTTATTGAATTGTGCTGCTGTAATGGTTCCAGAATTCTCGCCACGGACGTAAGTCTCCGGCCTACATCGAGACTTGAAGCGTCGGAAGCACGACCGATTGGTAGCGGGGCGTACTGTCGGGATCATTATTGCTCTGCATTGCTGGTATTTGGTCGCTATTGCGTTCACTCACCAATGTGTTGCTGAGATTATTAGGCTGATGGTGCTGTCACAGGAAGAACTGAACATTACCAATCGCATACAGAATATTCTTGTGGTATTCGGTTGCACCGTGGACATCTCCTTCAATAGCGTCGTCTTCAATGAGATCGAGAATGGCCTTGTCTTGCTTGTGGAGCTCAACTTTTTTCGTTTTTAAAATGGTGACTTGCCTATTAACTTTGCGTGCTTTGGTTTCGAGGTCATGCAGAATTCCTGCGAGGAGCGAAATATTCCGGGACACGCTGGCCCTGGCATTTCCACGCACCTTTCAAAGCCGCTTGGTTGAAGATATTTTTGTCTAGCACTGACCAGTTCTCGGTTTTAATGACCCCAACGTTAAAAAAGTGCAGATCCCATGCACAGTGGCTACCGATGATATGCAAAGCATGAAAAAGATAGTTTGATATGTCACATTGAAATCAGAGCAACGTTACGTGGTGGAGGTAAACGAGGCCGAACATGTCTTCTGTGTCACGAACATCATGTTTGGATTTGTCGTTTACCTTCGTCATCTATTCACGTCTCATGATACCGTATTTAGTATATGTGGAGCTAGCGAAACGACCACAAGCACACAATGAGCGTAGTATGCTGTCATGTTCTTACATGTCACGCGTTTCAGGATTATAATATTTGCACCAGTGATATACTTTCGTCATCCATTGACGTCCCTTAGCACAAAGTTTGGTATATGTGGAGCGAGCAAATGGCCGCAAGTGCATCATGAAGGGCCCAATATACTCCCATGTAGCATTGACGCGCACCCGCTGGGCACAGCTACGCTACGTTAGCAAGACGCGAGCTCTCTACAGTCTTATGCCAGGCGCGCCCGGCGCACCCAGCGTCCGTCGGCGCGGCCCAACGGCAAACGGTGCGAACTGCAACATGCTGCATTTCATGCCAATGCGTTACCCAGACAACACTGCGTCTCCCTCTTTTCATGATGGAGGGACTCCAGACGCGCTGAAACGCGCAGGCGTCAAAGCAAACGCACTGCGGCGCGCGCCTGCGAGTACATAGCAGGACCGGCGCTTGGCGCGGCAACGCCGGCCTGACGCGACGAAACGAACGCCCGCGAGCACGCGCACCCCTTCACGTTGTATTGTATTGGCGCCTTGACTGTGGCATGTAGTCATGTTCTCACATGACACGCATCTCAAGATTATCATTCCTTCGTCATTCATTGGCGTCACAGAATACCAAATTTGGCACATGTGAATGTAGGGAAACTGCCGCGAGCGCATCATCAGTGTGGCGTGTAGTAATGTTACATGACACGCATCTCACGATATCATGTTTGGATGTGCCATTATTTACCTATGTCGTCCGTTCGTTTCGCGTAATACTGAGTTTGGTACATTTGAAGCTGGCGAAACGGCTGTGAGAGCATCACGAGCGTAGCATGTAGTCATGTTGATACATGACAAGCACCTCATGTTTATAATGTTTGCACCAGTATCATACCTTCGTCATTCACTCACATTCCGTGATACCATATTTGGTATAAGTGAAGCTAGAAAAACGGCCGCCAGCGCATAATGTGCGTGGCATGTATTCATGTTGTTGCAAGACATGCATCTCATGGTTATTATGTTTGCACCTGTACACACCTTCGTCATGCATTCCTGTACTGTAATACCAAGTTTAGTACATGTGACGCTAGCGAAACGGCCGCGAGCACATCATGAGCGTGGCATGTAGTCATGCTGTTACATGACACACACATCTTGATTTTTCTGTTAGGGTTTGTCGCTTGTGTTCGCCATGCAATCGAGCCATACCAAAGCAGTTTCAATACATGCCATGTGAACGAAACCACTGCAAGAGCTGCTCGACCATGAAACGTAAATCATGGCAATCATGACATACATGTCATGATTTTCATAATATGACTAGTAAAACAGGTTCTTCATACAGTCATGTTATGCCATTCCAAGTTTAATATTGATACCAATATTGAAGCGGCCTGGAGAGCTAAAAGTTGTAGGCGGCAAGATATATATATATATATATATATATATAGATATATATATATATATATATAAATATATATATATATATATAGACAGATAGAAAGAAAAATAGATAGATAGATAGATAGATAGATAGATAGATAGATATAACACGCCAATATTTTGTAGAAGTGTCTTTTACTAGAAGAAGCATACATAAGTTATTTTAAGGAACATAGCATTTATCACACTGCGCTGACCATGCAGCATTTGCATGAAAAAGCAGGTGTATCCAGCGCTTTGCTTAGACGACACAATGATGGCACCTATATCGTCGGCTTGCGTTCTACACCTTATCACCTCCGAGACAAGCGCGCTTGGTTTTCCAAGATAACTGCCAGATAGAGCTTGACGTCACTTCACGCGCTCGTTCGAACACAGCACCTCCAGAACACAATTCACCAATTTTCTTGCACAAAACAATAGGTTTTGTTCACTGTCTCCAGACGCAAGACTATCTATGATCTTTCGACGACATTTGCAGTGTAACATGCAGATACAAGCCCTTTTTTTGTCTGAGCTGCCAACCTATTCTGGATAGCATTTGGAATATTAAGTCACAAAATTAGATAACCGAGTGTGTGAGTGTCTCCTTGCCTAATTGCGTTATTGAAGCATATTTCCCCTGAGATTACATTAAACGGCATCTATACACAAGTTTTTGTAAAAGAAATTGTGGAATCTACTGCAGAAGTGGTGTTTTATTTAAAATATGTATATGGTACATCAATAAAATGAATTTGTGCTCGGTGCAGTCACTCTTCCTTTATAAGTCAAAATGTCAAACGAAGATTCATAATTCACAAATATACGCAAACGCAGAATTAAAGCTATGGTTCACACTCGGCAAATGTATGAGAGAGTTCTTAAAATTGCCGACAAATAGGTTTTCCCGCTAAGTTCAACTGATTTCACTTGAATGAGAACAACTATAGTAATTGGTGTTGTTTTACTTAGTTTAGTATTAATGTCCTGAGGTCTAAACTGGTTCACTGCACTAAATAAGATTAATTCCGGCTGCAGAAATGACAATCAAGTTTAAGTTGTCGCATATGACTACATCTACGGCATCAGAGCTTGCTGCTATAAGGGCTGCTTTACAATATCTCGTTCAAGAACGTCCAGGAAAATGAGTCATATTCTGTGATTCGAAGGCAGTGCTTCAGAGTTTGCAGTCTGCCATGCGTAGGATGAGTCATGACCAACTGGTACAAGAAATAAGACATTGCCATCATGAAGCTCTAGCACGAGGGAAAATATTATAAATCAATGGCTGCCTGGACATATCGGTATTACTGGAAATCAATTACCCGATGATGCAGCCCGCTCAGCCCATGAAGAAACCCGTGTAGTCCCGATTCCTCTATCAAGGAATGATGCAGCAAGACAACTTTACCTGCTGGCTCGAGATCTCACACGCACGTTCTGGTCGTCTACCAGCTTCCAAAGGTGTCAATTTTATGAACGGGATCCTTCGCTCAAGCTAAAGCTACCATCACAACTTTCCCGCTCCAATGCGACACTGTTATGCCGCCTTTAGTTGGTTGTTGCATTTACAAAGGTGTACTCCTTTCGCATTGGTATGGCAGACACTCCTACATGCGACTACAGCGGAGCTGAAGAGACCATCGAACACGTCCTGTGCAGCTGCGCTTGCTACGACACACAGCGATGCCAGCTCCGGATGGTTTTGAATCGACTTGACCCCGGACCATTTTGTATGCAGAAGATACTAGGACCTTTGGCATCTGCCTAAGTTGCGCAGAAGGCAACTAAAGCACTGCTACTTTACCTTAAGTCAACAAACCTGAGCGACCGCCTGTAGATCGTGTGCGCTCCCCGAGTGTGCTCGTGATTGTGTGTACCTTCTCATCTCTCTACCACCTCTTTTCTCCCCTTTATCCCTTCCCCAGTGCAGCGTAGCAAACCGGATGTGCGTCTGGTTAACCTCCCTGCCTTTCCTTGCATCTTTATCTCTCTCTCTCTCTCTAAATAAGATTAGCCACATGCAATAGGTAGCAAACAAGGGCTGAACGCAGTATAACAGAATACATCAACTTACTTCCCGCATAATTGACTATTAAATGCGCAGCATTTCTTAGCTGTATTCTGTGGCTTTCTTTATGAAGCAGTATGGTAGCAGTTGATCCCCAATATATTTCTTCTAGGATGTTTATATATGCTATATCGACGCCCTGATTCGCCCGAGTCTGCAGGACTGCTGATATTTCTATTGAATGTAATGCCTTCTCGCAAACAATGAAGGCAATGTATAGTGGTTGGCTATATTCTGAGCATTTTTTATTACCTGATTGGTAGTATGAATGTTGTTGATTGTTGAGTAGCCTGTTCGAAATACTGCTTGTTTCATTGTATGATTGAATTCTAATGTTTTCTTTACTCTGTTAGCAATTACCTTTGTAAATAGCTTGTATATTACACAGAGCAAGCTGATCGGCCTGTAATTCTTGAAGTGCTTGTCATCTCCTTTCTTATGTATTAAGAGGATGTTAGCATTCTTTCATGACGCTGGTATTCTTCCCGTCAGGAGACACCTTGTAAACCGGGCGGCTAGTTTTTCAAGCACAATCTGTCCATCTTTCAGCTGATCTGATGTTACCTGAAATTAATCTGCAGAAAACGAAAGTAATGTACAACAACCTCGGCAGACAGCAGCGCTTCGAGACAGGTAATAGTGCACTTCAAGTTGTAAAAAACTATGTCTACTTAGGGCAGGTAATACCCGCGGAGCCACACCACGAGATTGAAGTAACTAGAAGAATAAGAAGGGAATGAAGCACATTTCGCAAGCACTCTCAAATTATGACAGGTAGATTGCCTTATCCCTCAAGAGAAAGGTATATAATAGCTGTATCTTGCCGGTATATGCCTCTAGTGTACGGCTTACGGCCAGTCTTCGGACGGGACGGCTTTAGGCTCTCCCATAGTAAAGTACTAAGTACTTGAAATCGTTAACCACTCTTTCTAAACACAGCTAAGGAGCAGAAACCTGGAGACTTACAGAGAGGGTTCAACTTAAACTGAGGACGACGCAGCAAGCAATGGAAGAAAATGATAGGTTTAACCTTAAGAGACAAGAAGAGAGCAGAGTGGATTAAGGAACAAACGGGGGTTAACGATACCGTAGATGAAATCAAGAAGACGAAATGGACATGGGCCGAGCATGTAGCGCGTATACACTGATCATTAGGGGAACTTACTGGATTCCCAGAGAAGGCAAGCGGGTTAGGGGGAGACAAAAGGTTAGGTGGGCAGATGAGATTAGGAAGTTTGCGGGTATGAATTGGCAGCAGCAAGTACAGGACCGAGTTAACTGGTGAAACATGGAAGAGGTTTTTGTCCTGCAGTGGACGCACTCAGGCTGCTGCTGATGATGGTGATTTCTGAGCGAACTTCAGCGACTTTCAGAGTATCTATCTATCTATCTATCTATCTATCTATCTATCTATCTATCTATCTATCTATCTATCTATCTACCTATCTATCTATATCTATCTATCTATCTATCTATCAAGCCCCCTACGACTTTTAGCTCTTCTGGGCGTTTATAAAATGGTATCGATACCAAACTTGGTATGGCATAACTTGATTGCCTCGCGTCAGACTTTAGAGCGCTCCCGTTTTGCTTACGTAGCATCGCTGTGCCTAGCATGTGCGTGCGTCAACGCTAGCTCCACATATACTAAATTTGGTATCACGTGACACGAATAGATGACGAAGGTAAACGACACATCCAAACATGATAATCATGACACAGAAGTCATGTAAGACATCATTTACCGCCACCTCCTTACGTTGTGCTGATCTTAAAGCGACATATCAACATTTCTCATTCGCGCTTCGCATATCATCGATTCCCACTGCACGTGGGATCTGCCAATTTTTGTTTACATCCGTTCTCGCACAGCGTTCTCAACAGCGTCAAGTTCGATTCAAGCGAAGAACAAGACATTGTCATGGTGCTGGTGCGTTGTGTCATGGTGTCAGCGCTGGCATCATGGGTGCCTCGAAAGAAAAAAAAAAGCCGGTAGTGGATGTAACCGTCCTCTCGATCGCGGGAGTTGGCCGGCCGTGCAAGCCGCCTGCCTCTCGAGCTGCGCTGAGACGACGAGAAGTATTGCCGAGAGTCGTACGTATTCAGAAACGGTCTTTGACTTTAACTTGACTTGCAACAGCCTACAATGGAGCACAAACACGTTTCGAACGCGGTGTCTTTAGTAGTTACCAAGGCATCAAGCTCAAACACGTTCCTAACGCGCTGCATTGAAGGCGGTGACAAGTCAAGTTCAAGACAAAAAAACGTTTCTCAATACGGGGAAAAGATAGTGCACAATTTATTTTCTCTTTACTTTGACGGTGTTTAGCTTCTTGCGAATGCCGCCACGTAAATTCGACACTTTGCTCGTGCTGCTGCGCCCCGCCATCTCCAAGTCAAGTATTCCGTGGTGGCTGTGGTGCCACAGACCCAGAGGAACGCACTCTTTTGTATCTGGCGCAGGAAGCCAGCGCGATGAAAAAAAAATATTTGCATCACTGATTGGTTACAGCAGCTGTGCGACTGCAGTCACGCGACTGAAAAATCGGTCAGGAAGCGACTATCCAAAGCAGTCGCTTTGCGACCATTTGCAACCGTTCGCGACTGTTTGCGACCAGTCGCAAATGGTCGCGCGACCGCTGCTAGTTGCTGGTGTGCACCAGGCTTAACGTAGCGTCGCTGTTCCCACTATGCGTGCACGTCCACTCTACATTGGAGTATATTGGGCCCTTCCTGATGCACTCGCGACCGTTTTGCTAGCTCCGCGTATATCAAATTTGGTGTTACGCAAAGTCAATGGATGACAAAACATATGACTGGGGCAAATATGATAATCCTGACACGCGTGTCATGTAACAAGACGACAACATAACACGCTCATAGCATGCTCACGGTCATTTCGCTAGCTACACATATACTGTATTTGGTATCACATGACGTGAATAGACGAAGGTAAGCAACACATGCAAACATAATAATTATGACACGGAAGTCATGTACAGCATCATTTACGTCCACCTCGCAACGTTGTGCTGATTTTAATATCAACCTTTTTCATTCCTGCTTCAGATATTATCGATTCCCACTGTACATGGGATCTGCAAATATTTCATTTTGAGAATAAGTCAAGTTCCTCGCATCATGACATGGCATTTGCCTACTTGGCAAAATTAACTGCAACCATGTCACTAGTGTGTTTGACCAGAATCGAGGACCCCACCCTCATTCGACGCTACGCGAATTTCATCGGCCATGCGGACATCCCAAAGTATGAATTCTGAACCAAGTGTATGAGACACCTAAGGACATATTTTTAACAACCACTCTCTCTTGTTCACAGCGGGAAACGCTGATTTCTACAAATGCAGACACCAAAGTGCACACAATAACAAAAATTTGTAGTGCATTTGCAGTGTCCTACTCGACACTAACAGGCAGCGCTGCAAGACAGCTGTAAATTTATATAAAGTTTACCGGGCCGCGCAATAAAATACATGAAGCTACAGTGTTGCATGGGTGCTACAGGTAGGCACCGGATTTTGTATCTACCACCATGCTTTCAGGCTGTTTTCTTCCTTTTGTGCAGTACAGACTAACCCGCCTGGGCGTAGAAGCTGAAGCCAACCTGCTTTCTTGACAGATTCTGTCTCTTTCTACCTATCTGTCTCTTTCAGTTTTAGTACCGACAAATTTGCTACTAAAAGCAGTTTTTGTTTCAAAATGACAATTTGGCTGCTACAAGCGAAGTTTCTGTCCACAATGGCACCTAATATGATGACTTCACTTCTGGGTGCTACGCAATAGGCTTCAATGCAACGCAATTTGCATCGGTCCATTCGACTCTGTATGCTACCATGGCCACAACATGTAGCTTTTTTACTCCGACTATCTTCCCTCCAACAGCAAAAATATGCTAATGATCAATCCGCTTTCTTCTCAAAGTGCTTCGAGATGACGCCACGAGGATAAAGCATTTAGATACCATACCGTTCCTAGCCAAAGGCCGTCATACATTTCCCGCTAGTTCTGTCAACTGCATTCATCGTTGTATAGCAAATTCATTCTTTTAACCATCGTTATATCTACCTTTTTGTCAAGCTTCAAAGATGTCAAGTTCGCTCACTACCTTTATCCAGTAGCCACGACAATTGAATTCATTTTTTTAGCCTATCACCGCCGCCTAACGCACTGCTGAGCCTAAGGTAGGATTAAAGGTATGAGATTCATCAACTCCTAGCTTAATGGGTTACGCATTTGAGGTCGACGTACTGGGTTTAAGGGGTTCAGAAAGCCTAATGCGTTTCCCTTTCCTCCGGTACCGCACTCATGGCGTTGGGAGTGCGAAGCGCGGTAGTCATTAGTGTGCCTTCGACAACCTAATTAGATACGTCAAATGTCGAATATAATCTGATGTGTATTATACGGTGCAGTTCAAATGAACTGGTAGGCACAAAAAGAAAGCCGAAAGGCTTTCAATTGAGAAGTTTATACTTCCGTGCAACTCTGGTGTACATAAATAAGTTGCCCCACCAGGTCCTTTATAAACTTCTGCTTATGACGACTTTATATTGACGTCACAGGCTGGCACGTGTCCCGTGTATAATGTATCACGTCTAGTGCTATACATACGCGGGCGAAAAGGGGCGACTTTTTCAAAGTAGATTTGAGCATGGTGTCAAAGAGGTTTGAAACTGGAAGGATCTCCGTTGCTCAAACTTAAAACAGATAGAATTCATTTTCTTAGAGAATGAGAGAATGAGACAAATTGATATTGCTGCCTAAGTTCGAAAAAAGGTGACGTGAAATGCAGCCTTAATTTAGACAATCATCGCGATGCGAAGCGCTTCTCGGAACGTTGTAGGCCTCAAATGTTGTAGGTCTGATGTGTCCGAATATTGTATGCCTTGAGTTTTGGCATCGCCTTCTGAAATGGTTCAACTATTTTTGGTTCCTCGATTATACTACCTTATTTCTATTCGTGTTTATATTACATTTACGTGGATAAAGAGCGCTCTTTCAAAATATTGGCCGTACTTACAGAGCATGCTCACAGTTCTTGGCATGGAAAGTCATGCCGCAAAGTCACACGTAATTTAGGTTTTTTTTGTTTCAAGTTGAATAAGTAACATTTCATTGCAAAAGCACTACTAGATGTTTCAAATTACAGCCTAAATTCTGGATAAATGTTTTTTTTAACAAGAGAAGCACCTGTAGACATTATATGAATGAAGCAGAAATAATAATCTGCAGAGATACCGGATTGATTGTCGCAACATAGCACGAGAGAAATTTTCTAGTTCAGTTTTCGCTTTGTGGAGTGGATTATTAATCAGCCTTTATATTAGTTCTACATTTTTCACTGTATTTTTCACTATGTTGCCCAAGCCTTCCTTTTGACTAAACCAGTTATTCATACACACCGTGGTGGTTTCTCATGTTTGTGTCGGCGATAATAACACAAGCGTGTATTTTTAGCACACTTGCCAGGCTTGCCAGCCAAATACGAATCCTACATGCGCCACCTACGCATGCAGTGGTCTCGTGCCCATCTCGAGTGATGCTCACGTACGAAGCCTTCTAGCTGTAGTGGTCATGGAATTGGTGTGCTTGTTAATTGCAGCGTTAGTCAAGCTCTAACCGGAAGAGGTCTTACGCTTCAGCAAAGTGACTAAGAGGGCGTCCTTTGTAGCAAGCCCTTCAACGACAACGCATTTAGTGCAATGTGGATGTGACATCACAAAGCCAGCGTGACGACTACACATAAAGCAACTTCGGCGTCTGCACAACCCCAACTCT
Source organism: Rhipicephalus microplus (assembly GCF_043290135.1). Classification (NCBI taxonomy): domain Eukaryota; kingdom Metazoa; phylum Arthropoda; class Arachnida; order Ixodida; family Ixodidae; genus Rhipicephalus; species Rhipicephalus microplus. The sequence goes on from NC_134701.1 coordinate 153,004,091, forward strand.
CTTTCCTATGCTGTCCGACCTTGACATGCCTTATATAGCGGCATAACAAGAAGGGGCCTCCGTCCGTTGCGGTCTTCGCACAGTCGGCTTATGCGAGATTACGCCAGTTTTAGGCGTGGCTACATTTATCACTTCTGGGATGGCTGAATAGCGAAATTAATTTTTGACTTTTTCTAGCGTCAAGATTCAAGGAAACGCACACTCGGCAAAGATCAAGATATAGTGGAGGGGGCGAAGTTTGTGCATCAATTTTAGTAAGATGCAAAGTATGAAGGAACTTTCTCGCAGCCCGATGCACTGAATGTCGGACATGGTAGCTGAAAAGGAAGGCAATTATTTGTATCAGGAATGTGCGCCTTCTTGCTACATGTAGACAAGGTAATGGAAGGAGCAGCTAGCGGATTATAAAAAAAAATAACGCTTCTGAATCTGGTTGGCAGGTATATCTTTCGCATGAACTCATGCATCCAGTTCATCTAATTGAGTTTGAACCAAGTTCAAAACTCCTGTGGCCTGACCATCGACGAGGAGTAGAACATTACACAGCATTCTTTGAGAAATGATTAGCTCAGAGTTAACACCTAAGTATGAAAAAAAATTCCCTGCTTTGTAATCGCCCTGATAAATCAACGTCATGCCTATTGCTTCATCTTCACTAGGCTTGTCTCGTAAAGACATTGGCAGATGTCTAAAAGAAATTTTCGTAATACATTATAACACGTCCTTTAATTTCAGTTCAGAGATGTGGCCTTTCATCGGCAAAATCGAGCAAATGATTTTATGCGTTGAACACGACGAAAGAACGAATGCGGAGCGCAGTAAACAATCGCATCGACAGTGAAAAACTTAAGCGAGAAATTGAGGAAGAACACTATCCACCAATGAAACTCTACTATGTTTGCCAAAATAAAAAAGGCTGTGTAGAAACGAATGTTTGTCAGTGACGAGTGCTTTTAACGAGTCCGCACATCCGACGAATGCGCCCCACAGTATTTAGCCCAAACCATTCATGCTATTTAAAGCTTCAGCCTTATGTTAACGTAATAAATTAAGAGCCGGCTCTTTGTCATGCTATAAGCTAGTCGACAAGTGAAAAAGCAGCGTGTGCGAGTGCGTCTGCGGCTGCTGCCAAAGTATTGCGGCTGACCACAGACAGGCACAGCAATGCTGGCTCTAGAATGCAGGAGTTCACACCGCCGTAGCAGTATGCAAGTGTCGCACTGCGAGGAATCATAATTTTTGCTGCCGAAGCACTGCTCGGTTGAAGCAAACGAAGTCAATTTCGGCAGTCTTGAAGCAGCGGATACAGGCCTTGAAGCATCACCAACGAAACTACTTCCCGAAGTCGTACATGGGGTTGCACCGTCGTTAGGCATCACCAGGCCTCAATTGATTGTCGTATCCCCCTGAAGCTCATCGATGTAATAAGAGAGAGGGGAGAACATTGCCACTGCGTCGTCTTCATACTCAGAGACCGATAGGTAGTCCTTGACTGCTTGCTCGTCCATGAGGACTCCCACCAGTTGTTCGCTGAGCACGCGTAGTCTATCGTTGCAGTTCTTCAGAATGTCTTGCAGAACTTAAAGCACCAGAGTGCTAAACTAGCTCAATTCAATGAGCTAGCTTGCCCCGTTATGGAGACGCGTACGCAAAGCTTGTTGAGTTGCTTGTTTGCCGTTAATCCAATTCATTTTTGTTTATGTGGCAGTCGTTTTCTTCGCTAGATCACTTGGGTCAAAAATACACGGGTTCTCGGCACTATAAGATGCAGAAGACAGGAAGCCTCTTTGTTGGTACGATGGAAAATGGGGTGACTTTATTTTCCACAGCCCTCTTGCAACACTTGCAGTCCTGGCCGTCCTAAAAGCCAAGTTCATGACAAGCACTCCACGCTCAACGCGATAGTCACTCCACTGCCCTTTTCAATAATTATTTAACAACTAATGATCCGACGTGCTTCAGCACTCACGTTCGGTATAACAGAAACAAATATGCACTCTTTATGGTGCGATGATGTGGGTTTCATGCGTAACGTTCATTAAAATATTTGTCTACGGTCGAGCTACGATTGTACACCGCTTTCTTAATTCAAGAAATACAAGTATAATGCACACCAGACTGCTGCAGGAGCGAAGTTAACGCTGGAGCCACAATTGACGTCCAGCCAAAGTAACGCCTTTACGATAAGACTACAACTCATGTATATTTCGAAAATGAACGGATGACATGTGTTATACGGCGTAGTTGTTATTGCTATATTTGATGAACTTTGTCGTATTCATCACTATGGTGCAAAAATTACATTGTCTTTTTTCTTCGGCATTCTCTTTCACTAGTCTCAGTTTATTGTTCAAACGTCTGAAATAGATCCTGCTACCTACTCATGAAATCGCTTGTTTCTTAAGCACTGAGAGAGGCACGCTTGATCGTTATTCACTGCGCTGAATGCATGGAGCTTGTAGAGCATACAAAAGCACAGGCTGAGAATGAGATATAGCAGGAGCACAAATGGGCGTGGTAACTTTATTGCACGACAGCGCAGTAATAAGAGCAGAGCTAAAGTAGGCACACTTTCCGCAAGAACGGGCTTATTGTCTACGGCAAAGCGGGTGGACACGGCTTATGTAGTCTTGAAACAAGAATGCACATTTACGGAAACCGCCAAGGCGACAGCACTACACGTCTGTTTTAAGTTTCAGTCACCAGGCTGTGTAGTTTTTGCCTTTTGATCACCTTGTTTTCAGTCTGGAAGCGCAACTTTGCCACGGTATTCTTCGTTATATTGGTCGAAAAGAGAGCCTATATTAAGGCGCGAATGGTGCTCGAGTAGCATTGCTGAGTCTTGCCAGACTTCTTTGTCATGCTTTCTCTTTCTTCCACTCTGTCTCACTTTAGTGTGTTCAGTCAAGTATATGCTGCGTAACACTCTCACACTTGTATGTTTAGGCGCATTTCTTTCCTCGTCGACACTATTTTGTAGTTACCCATTCATACGCAATGTAGCGGAAGTGAGTGAATATTGTGGCGTACGAGGACGCTGAACTCGCTAGTGTGAGCTGCAAAAAGTTAGTGTTTCGTTGCGTAAGCACAGCGTAGCTCTATTTCCATCAATCAACAGACTCTAAACAATGTAGCATGTTAACGCCCCATCGTACTTTATATAACGCATACACAAGCTTTTCGATCAGAACTAACAAAACAAAACATAAAGAGTAACATGTGTGAAGGAGATACGCAAAACTAAAAAAAGGAAAGTTATCTGTGATTTAAAATATCAAAATCTGCTTTGACGACACCTAAATATTATTGTTTGAGATATTTAGATATTTATTGTCACTAAGAATAAAAAGAAAGGGGACAGACCATCTCCATGCCTAAAAGTTTTACGTAGTTTCAAAGAAGAATTCAAATATTTTATTATATAAATGCTTACACAGACAACCATTGAATCTGTGTGAACATTTGTGAAGATGAACTTACGAAGCAATCACCAACGCTGAGATGCAGCATGTCTGTATAGTCACAGTGCACTTACGTGCAAAACTATTCCCCCAGTGGCAGTCTATATGGTTGTCCCCGTTAACTGAAGGTGAATAATTCCAAAAATTGCTAACATCTCAAAATTTAGAAATCAAGCTGTGTACAATACAAAGACTACCATTTCAATTCGGGAGACTTCAAAGTAACCAGGACACAGGGCTTGCAACTAGGCATGACTGCTGTAGTAAACAGGAAAACCAATACTCCTGTTCGTTACAATACACCCGAATTAGGGTTGCCATTTGGTCAAGTGTGAACGTTCATAGTCACCCCACATGCCCTTTGAAATTTACCCCGGCTGTCTCTTTTAGTCGCTGATTAATTACCAGAGATAATGAAATCATGGACGCCTGCGTTGTGAGCAGTCGTTGAAGCGTGAGGCGCGAGTTTGTTATCGGCGTTTGAATCTAAACAGTGCGCACTGGTTTCTATCTGTATTTGCCGAATATGAGGAATGACTGGCACCAACTTATCTGTTTTGTACACTTGGCCATATCGTATGAATGTGATAAAAAACATTCGCCATAGTTCTCATTCTGAGACGATAAGCAATATCGCTATTGTAAACTATTGTTAGTCGAGATGTAGTTGATTAAAAAATTTACACCCTACGATGACTGCACTTCCGAGGAGTAAAAGGCACAGCTACTGACTTTTCTATCAAATAACTAAAACGGTACAAACATGTATAACTAACAATTCATACTGACAATGTTTGCACCAAATAATTGGACCACACATTGTTCGTAATGCAGCAATCTTAGCCCGATGCCTTCGAATAGGTCTATACATGATTTATTGTTTTATGCGCAGTATTTTCGTCAAGCTCTTGAAAAGTAAGGTCTAATTTATAAAAATGCACTTACTAGTTTGGCCTGAACATTGTTGAATAATACACTGTTTAAAGTCTAAGCTTAAGCATTTACGTTGGTGTTTTTATAATGTAAGTATGATTATGTGGCTAGCCGATACATTTCTGTGTAGCGATATGGCAGAATAATTCTTCTCCGTGTGAGTTGTATTTATGTAACTGAGATTATCTGACGGCTGTGTGCAGCACCTGCTTGGAAGTAAACAATAAAAAATGTGGCTGATTCTCCTTTTAGAAAATCGGTGTATCACGAAAGTGAAACGTGTCTAAGTAGAAGTAGTTGAGCGTTTCTTTTGCATTGTTTCGTGACAAAGCTGAAGGAATGCATGGCACACCTACAAAATGACAAGTAACGCAACCAACAGGAAGTAGTTTAAAAATTGCATCGCGCACCCCAAGCAGACAGCACGCACTAAATTAGCATACACAGGACGAGTGTAGAATAATCACTGTCACAACTCCACACTTAAACGCACATTATTTCCATAAATACGCAGAAAGAAACAAACAGAATAGGCGCCGACAACTGTCACTATCCTTTCATTTTCGTGAGGGAGCAGCGTGCTCCTTTTGGAAACGCGGCTGCGGGAGCGAGTGAAGTGACTTTTGTGCTCGCCTAATTCACGAGTCTGATACGCGCGCGTACCAGAGAGACCAAGCTCCGTGGAGGTGGTGCTCTCCAAAACGCACGAGGGGACGATCTTTAGAGCGGGCCCAACGTGCACCATTGACGCAACCTCCCCACTGATGACGAAAACCAGCTGAAGTTGTTGGTGTTATGAGAATCAGCAAATTATATAGCGTGTATATAGGTGGCTTGCCGTTAACAATGTGCGTTCCATTGCCTGGTTGTTAGCACCGCACGCTGCAGATCGTGAGGTTTCTAGTTCGACATCCCGCTACGAAACTTGTCATACACGTCTTTTCTTTGCAATCTAATAATACATATTTTATAACGTTATATCTGCGACAAAAGTTCGTCAGCAGAGCCATGGTGGACCTGACATAAAACTCTGTACTATTCAAAATTGACACGCCAAATTGCACCATTTTGTTATTATAGAAGAAATGCTCGGGTTTCACTCTAAGGCAATGATATTCCTAATAAAAAGTTGCACTGCCCACCGAAAGTATATTTACCCGAGTGGCGCCTACTGATTTATTTTATTAAGACTCCCACGTACAACGCTTTGCAGCAGTACTATTGTCATTGAAATCATTCGGAAGGTAAATACTGGCTTCAGAAAATTACATGATGAATTCTGGCGTACAGAATTATGTGCTGTACAGAACAGTTAATCACGTTCACATACTGCAGATGAGTGCCCTAAGCAAAAGGGTGCGAAAGTTCAGTCAATGCTGCCAAAGCTAGCACTAGGATCGTTTGGATGGCTAACCCGAAGGAAACTGGCTCTTAAAGTACTCTCGACTGTTGACGAGGGCAGGCGCGAGACCGATCGAAGTGCTCTTCAGAGAAGAGACTCGGAGTGGACTCCTCACTGGTCTAACTGCTATGCAGCTATAATCAACGCCAAAGTCAGTTCCTTCGTTTCAAATCTTCAACGCAATTTAGCTCTCAGTGATGACGCGCACTGATTATGCGTTTATCCTTGGCTCGCTTTGCAACCACGGACCTAGGCAAAGTGTTTATTGTAGGAGTGGGGAGATGGCACCATTTTATTGTGAAGAGGCGGCTAGGCTGGCAGATGTGGTGAAGTATCATTCTGGGCTCCTGACGACATAGCGAAAAAAAAAAGTGAGGGTGGGCGCATGGTTTTTCTGTGCCTCCCCTTGCAATTCAGTTGTTTGCAACTAATTTGTTTGTAGAGCCTGCAGTGTTCGAGGTTGAATAGCTCTGATGACCACCACAGCATCGTGCGACTTCTCCTTTAGAGCAGCCGGACTTACGAGTCTCTTCAAATGGCTCGTTAGCTCTGACGCGTAATCAGATGCCTCACTCGGAGTGAGATTGCAATGCTGCGACAATTTTCCATAGCAATTGTTAGGGATACTTTATACATGCACACGCTTTAAAGTCTCTTTTCAATCTTAAGTAGTTTTTCTTACTGGCAAGACGAGCTTTTTCAAAATGGTAATAAATTACATGATTTCATTGTTTTTCTCCATTGATTGGGAAGTACCATTACGCCTAAACAGTCGCTTTACCACATTTAGCCATACTTGGTGATACGGTGCTTGATGAAGCTTAGAGGCAACTAGCTATGAAAAAAATTCGCAAACATAGACACAATGCAATTCTAGTTCTGCATATTCACCCGTAATTAGGAGAGGCTTTACCATCTTTATTGGGAAAAGATTCCGAAAGGGAGCTAACGTGCTTGCTTTAAGGATAAATGCCACTTAAATTGAGCTATATGATGAGTTCGCTAAACTAGCGTGCAAGATATGTGCGATAACAAGGAAAAGCGTAGAAGTGGTGGTAAATAGCATCGTACTATCAGCCAGTAATTATTATTCACTATAAAAGACCCGATGTTACACCTGGTGGCCGAGACGCCACGTATCTTTCCAGGTGCGCAAGTGTGTATAGGCTCCAAATGAACAGCATATCGTAAGGTAGTGCATTCAGGTATAATGCATGAAGATTGAACAGTTCATTTCGAGGTTTGGTACGCTCACATGCCCATGACGTTATTGATGCCTCGGAGCAAAGTCAGTGCTGTAAATGATAAGAATGTCAATTGCTTCGTGCACACGAAGAAACACCACCGAAAGTGCGCTACGCTACACATTCAGCGTTAGCCCACGTTTATTAACAAAACTTCGTTACTGTCTTGGTAATGAAATCCACAACCCGTGAGCCAGTTATTGTTTCCTAGATGTCGGAGAGACGTAAAGTTTAGGAGTACCTACAGCAAACAAAAAGTAGGTTCTTTTTTCACTACTCTACAGCATACATGTGCGCCATAAAATATCGCTCACTTTGCTTACCGTTCATGTTCCCTTAACACGAGGAAGTGTGAAGGCAACTTTAACAAGCTCAGCTCGGTTTCCGTTTTGATGCACTTAGAGTATGTTAATAGCAAAAGAGGGATAACGAAAAGTTGAGACATAAGACTAAAGTTGGTGTGTGATTACAAGCCTAAAATTTGGACCACGTTTACGGAACTTAAAATATCTTGCACAGTTCTGGCATGCAATTCTCTAAATAATGCGTGTCGTGGGGGGGATTAGCACATTACATGTCTTGCTTGACATTACAGTGCTGCTTGGGACTATTGCGGCAGCGATAAAACCATAGAGCACGTTCTCTGTCACTGCCATCGTTACAGCGTCCAAAGACGGCAGCTAGCTGGTGCGCTAGCTCGTTTTCACAAGAGACCCTTGTCTGATCAGTCAATGCTTGAAAGGCGACATAATCTGTCTTCGCACAGAAAATCAGTGAAGGCCTTTTTGTGTAGTAGTGGCCTATTCAATAGGCTATAGCACCCCGGATCACTTCTTTTTCTTTTTTCTTTCATGCGTCCATTTCGCTCTTCGCTTTCTTTCCCGTCTTTATTTTTCGTTCTCTCTTACCTTACTGCAGGGTAGCAAATCGCAAGCTCTAATATCTGCATTTCTCTCATTTTATTATCTCTCTCTCTTGCTTGACTTGAAAATAACAAGCCACTGAATCAATGTCTTAAAAGTTGCTGCACAAATGCATTGATATAAATGGTGCGCAGAAGATGCGCTGCAAAAACCAAAGAAAGAATAAGGCTCTGCATAATGAAATGATACACAAAAGAGAAGGCGGTGGCTACAGCAGGAGCCTAAAGGCAGAATATCGATGATTGACTTGTTGAGGGTGCCTAGCTATCACGCAGCATGCTAAAAAATTGCGCGACCTTTAAGCTTCGTTTTTAAGAGTTGAACGCGATAGCAAAATCCGGCCCCTAGTGCGCCCTTCAAGCGCTAAGTGCATACTTATCAATGTGTTTTGGTATTCACACACACAAACACACACATAAACACAGAGACACATACACAGTGAATTGTAGCAGCCTGTACGCGCGAGTGGTACATACATGTTTTTTGTATCTAAAGCAAGATTCGAATGGCTTCCGAGATACACGCCGCACGCTCGCCATCTTGGAGGCCACGAAGAGTCTAACAATGCCTCACAGATGGAAGCATGTTACTTGGCGTTTGCTGTCTGCTTGATCAATGTCTCTGGGAAATGATATGCTTTCCGCTAGATAGACATAAATGTCCAATTTTAGAGTTGTTTGAAACTTCCTGGGTGCCTTTAGTGGCGATCACTGCACTATTCCGGCCTTTTTTACGTAGTTTGATGGCCTCTCAAGTGCGCCTACAAATCACCGAATGCGTTCGTTTTCATCGTCGACTACATGACATTTATGTATTGTTTTTTTTTCCGCAGCAGCTGTGAGTAACATTGTGGCTTCGTGGTGGGACACCTGCTTGTCACGCGAATACCCGTGTTCAATCTCTCAATGAGACCTAAAATTTTATTCTTTATATCATTTTCTTTTTTTCGTTTTTTCGCTCACGGACGATTTTTCGCTCACAACCAATGGTGCTGATGCCAACGGCAGCATTTCTGCGACACGAGCTTCCTAACGCTATAGCGGTAAAAAAATATAACGACATCACGCGCAACAGAACGGGTACTTATTGTTTCGAGTGCACTGGGGAGAATATGCACTAGGTGTGCTCCTCCTAATGGAGTTCCTTTTTTTTAATCGTGCTGTGTGATATTCGTGATGCCTTCTTTATCCCTCAGTGTGTATCTCCCATAAATTTGTTATTACATATGTCGACACCTACGTCATCCCAGCAGAATTTCTTAAGCATAAAAGAAGACCTTCCTGTGCTAGTTTAGGATTACTTCGGCATGCCAGAGTTTCGACCTATTGTAAGAGTTTCGGTTCGACGCATCGATCTCTAAACGACCACGCAAGCTATGGAAAGAAAATAGGTAAATGGGACGTGAGACGGGGCTTGGTCGGCTCGTACTTGCTCTGTCTCAATCAAAGGAATGTCATTGCGCTTAAGATATTAGGGAACAAACACGTTTCGCAATTTGATGGCAATATCAAATCATGTGGGTTTGCGATGTTCATTGTTGGCGATATTAGTGTCTTCGTGTCTTGGCCCAACAAGCGTATAAACAGGATTAGAAGGGAAACTCACACTGCGGTGCACTCCTATAGTTAAGGATCCGAAACGACTACACGTGCAGTCGTGTTCGAGTGCCTCTTGTGTGAGTGGTTTTATTGGCAGCAGAATGTCACAGAGCTTGGTCGTTAACACTCAAATCGCACTTCATCTCACAGCAATATTAGAGGGAAGGCAAATGAAAGCAATATTAATTTCTCAACAAGTATGCTCTGCAATAAATTATTTATTCAGTAATACTCTGTTGCCGATTCTGCTAAAGGGCACCGTTTAAAATTGTTTTTGAGCATGTCATAACCCACGTGCCCTCGTTACCGAATAACCTCATAAGAATTTCACTAAGTTTATCTTATTGACCAACGGTGAGTTGGATGACGAAATCCCCACTTTTTATTGGTAAAGTGTGCGTCAACGAAACAAGCGCTCGCCAGCTGTCATACCTGGTAAAAGGTGGTACAGTACCATTACTTGAGCTACTGCATTTTCAAGTTTCTGCGCTACATGTTATAAGCAATCACTAACACGAGCTACGGATGCTGCCATATTACAAGTCGTGTGACTTGTTGGGTGACTAATACTGAATATTTCTTAGCATTCAGCAATATTTCGTGAGGTTTGCCAACAGATTCATTTATGGAGTGTTGGTAAATGTCTTAAATAGTTTCCGTGGTTGTTAAATATTACCATTATTTGTTTATTGTTGCTAAATTTGCACTAAGTTTAGGGAACAGACCTGTACGTAAAGTGCCTTGAAAAACGAGAACTTCACCAAAATACGAAACTTGGTTTAAGCATAGGCTTCAGTTGAAGGGTTCATGCTTCTTGTTCCTAATAAATGTTGTAATTTGAAGGTTAGCACTTACCTTGTTCTTTCATTATTTTTAAATGCGAAGGAGGAGAAGGTAAGTTTATTTACAGAAAGGCAGAAAGGTTGGCCTGAGCAATAGCTTGCTCTAGCCTGCTACTCTACACTGGGGGAAGGGAAAGGGGAAAAGAAAGATTAATGGATGACAATGGTGAGATAGAGAGGTGAGTATGTAGTGTTCTTTCTAGCTGAGACACATTTAATAGCCGCGCACATAGTCCAGTTCTTTCCAAAAAGGTTATAGCTGCTCTTGTGACCGCAGTTGCACTGTTGGTGTCTGGCCAAGGGCCGAACATGGTCTCATCAGTTAATGACCTACTACGATATAGTTCAGTAGAGGAAATCAGTGTTTGTCGTTCATACCCCGGACGCTACGCAAATATCATCGTTCGCAATGACACCGGTCCTAATTGTGAACACTGTGATGTGCCAGAAACACTTGAGCACATATTTTGTGTCTGCCCGGCATAAATGCGAAGCATTTTTTAGCGAACTTCGGCGACTTTGAGCGTATCTATTAATGCTGCTTACGTTTGGGTGCCCTCGTGGTCAGCCACTTAACTTGGCGTGAACCAAAATTAGCATGAAAGGGTAAGATGGTTTAACAAATATGACACACTGGTCAAGACGTGAATAATTCTAGGATCCCGCCGCGTACGTCGTCAAACCCTTCGCGCCAGACAGCGGCACATACCCACGGGCGGGTATGTGCCCCTGGTATGCGGGTATGTGCCACAGGTGATTGAACTTAGTATCTACCCAGGTGTGACGAAAACACACATGTGCACATTTAACGCGTGAGCGTTAAGCAATACCTGCTGTTTGTAGCGTCGACCCGACGAATCCAAAGAATAAATGTGAAGGTCCCAGATGGAATCGAACCCAAGCATTCTGCATGTCAATGAAGTATTTTACCACAAAGCTACACCAGGTCTCGGAACGTCTTTTCAAATAGATGCTAATCTTTGTGAAACGTCAAGAGTCATTGCAGTGCTGCCTACCCAGCTTATAAATATTACATATATACCTCTTTGATACAGCGGTCAGGTCGGGTTAACATTGATTTCGGTTAGTTGAGTTGCGCTGAAGTTGATTTATGTAGCAGTGTCCATTGCCAATATCCTCGCGAGCATCAGCGCTTCATATCAGCTTTTGGTGCTGCTAATACGCATGTTTCAGTTGACGTCGTTGCACAAGTGCAAACAACTGATTATATGTGCATCTGCAACTCTTCAACACATGTCTATGTGTGAGACATTAGTACATATATTTAGCGTCATTTTATGACGTGTCGCTCAATGAAAAATTGTAACACTGTCCCCTTCCCTCCGCATGCTTCGCATAACGTCGATTCCCAGGTACGTGAGATCTGCCGAATTTTTCATTGTCCTGCTTCCTACCTCCAACTTCAGCCTTCACATGCACCCCTCTCAAACTGTTCTCAATCATCACGACAGATTGAAAGACAGACACCGGCTTAATCTTTTTAGTTGCATTTGCCACTTTCTTCATACAACAAATGCTCTCAGAAAAATAGAAAAAAACTTATATTAACGGCCTACGTAATTTTTCTGAGTCAGAGTGGAACACCTTTGAAGTACTTGAACACAAAGAAATTGGCCGTCAGATACATTACTGCATGAAATGTTGCTGAAATACTGGCTTGGTATAAACTGTTTCAAGAATAAAGTCCGCTTTAAAGTCGGTGGGATAGTAATACTACTGCAGGCGTTCACTGATCTTTTTGGAAATATTCAAGGGAGTGCACAGAACGTGGCTCAGCAAACAAAGTAACAGCTTCCTCATGCATCACCGCACACCGCAATAATGTAAGCCATCGGAAGCTTGCTAGAGAATGTGCGCTCCACATAAGTGCGGCTTTTTAGGGGACCTTGAGATACTTCATCTCGTAATAAACAAAAGAGCTGCTTAGTGAATACTTAAAATGCACTGCTCTTTCTTGACGGGCCTCAGTATTGCGACATAATTAGAAAGCTCGAATAGTTAAGAAGCTAGAAATCATGTTCTTATCCTCGAGCAAGCTACCATACAGGTCTCTATATTCCGTCTGGCAAGGAGCTGTATGAGTTCGAGATGTAGATTTGTGTCTTGGGTTAGAGCGGCCTAAATATGCTTATCCTGTTCCCTCCGATGTTTTCACGAAGAAGAGAAACGGAACAGCCCTCTCCTGACAAGAAATGAATTGATATCATGTCGTGTTATCAGTCAGCACAAGACAGCTTGAGACAAAACAAAAACTAATTTGGTACATTCACAGTTCATACAATTATTCAAAAAGACCGTTTCCAAAACATCGCGCCAACCAGGCCCTAAACATGTGCCACAACTCATACGGATGTTGTGCTGTTTGCCGGCGTACTGGCATGATTATTGCACCTTGGCAAGAACAAGCGTGACGGGCTAGCCCGAAATTTGCCATAGCAGAATATTAATAAGACTTCTTGACACGCAAGATCAGCTTTAAGCTTGCTGACTTTGATAAGGCAACTGTTTAGCTCCGGACGTTTCTGATGACGGTGTGATTGTCAAGCGTTTAATACATTAGATGGCAAGAAGATGCTTTTTCGCACACGAGAAATCGTCGCTGTTTTAGCCGTGCGACGACATTGCTTAAGAGAGACTCATGGCGCAAACTTTACCCTGGAATTGACATCTGACTTAGTGAGTTACCAAGCTTGTTAGTTGCATTAATTCGCGTGGCCTTAGTTGGCAAGTATATATATATATATATATATATATATATATATATATATATATATAAGTGTGTGTGTGTGTGTATTTGTGTGTGTGTGTGTGTGTGTGTGTGTGTGTGTGTGTGTGTGTGTGTGTGTGTGTGTGTGTGTGTGTGTGTGTGTGTGTGTGTTGACAGGCCTCTATTGCAGCTCCACCGTCTCTTCGAACACATCATCGAAAAACAAAGTACAGACAACGCCTAATGGATTTAGGGGCGTACTTAGCTTTTTTTCGGCAGAAAATGAAAATGAAACGACTGCTTCGTAGTTTGGGCAAATCATTAATTTTTGCCTTAAGGGGGTTGATCATTAATTTCCGCCTTAAGTAGCCGCCTTAAGGGGGTTTACAACGGGCCGTAAAAACCGCTCTTGCAGCTTTCACCCTGACTACAGCATGGGACCCGTACCTCTTTGGCATTTTTTTTTTTGAGTTTTCTTCTCGAGTCGCACGCGAAGAGAACTAAATTAGGTATTCAATTTGGCACAAAATTTGCAATTGTGAGCCTTTCTTTTTTTGCTCCTGGCTTTCTTACTGACCCTAAAATATAAAAATTGTGTTTATGGGGGCTTTTCAACTGCTTTAGCATTGAAAATTTTACCCATTTGAAATCGTAGTTGCGCCCGAGAGCAATAAGAGATGATGTACATTCTCCCGAAGTGAATCTGGAATGAGTCGTGAAATGCAAAAAACTAGGCTTTCATACGTGAGCTCTCTTTCCTTCGACACTTCATTTACAGGAGTATGCGTCGGTGCGGCAGCGCGGCGAGGGTGTCGAGGTAGTAGCGGAGAGAAAAGACGCGATCGGGGTGCCTAATTACTAAGGAATGGAAGCGTTACCCTTCCAACTCTTTGTTTATTGTGCAGCCTTTTTTTCTGAATGATGTCAGTTTGGAAACTAGCCTTTCAGTTTCCTATTGATGACTTTTTTTTTGTCACGCCGTGCACATTCTGTTCCAAGGGGCTCATATGAAAACGAGGACGAGGAGGAGGAATAAACTTTATTACAAGAAACCAGCAGGTTTAGGTGGGCGGGCCTAGGCCTCCCATGAGGGGACGTCGAGGGCTTTCCTCGACGCCGCCTCACGAGTCCTTGTACCAAAATGAGAGACTACGTTTTTTCTTAGCCATTTATACCGGTCTAAACTCCCCTCTTTTCCCACTGAATGCTTTGCTTTTAACACAAAAGAGAGTTTTCCGCGGTACACCATGTCTCCACAGACGTATTTCTGTCACGGTTATGACGTTGTAAAATATATATAAACAGGTTTCAAAGAAAAAATTTATGACCCCTATTCGCATGTTTCACTGCCAATCTTATCGAAAGAAGACAGTATTGCGCCTGAAGAGGGTGAACAAAACGTTTATTTTATTTTTGTGCGTGAGAAAGGTGGTGAATTGTATTCTGGAGGCGCTGCATTAGAGAGTCGCGATCCGTGAAGCGAAGGCAAAATAGCACGTCGAGGCACGAGTGCTCTCTGGCAGTTATCTTCAAAAACGAACGAAGGCGTGCGCGCCTGTCTCGGAGGCGATAAGGTACAGACCGCAAAGCGACAGGAAGGTGCCACCACCGTGTCGTCTTAGAAAAGCGTTGTAAACAATTGCCTTTTAGATGCGGAGCATCTTATACTCGCGCCTTGTAGTGCGCCGTCCGCACCGCTTCTCGAACATTCGACAGCTGACGCACGCGCATGCGCCGTCGCGCCGTCGCCCACTCTTCCACCATCTGTGCATCCCTTCCTCCTCTACACACCGCGCGCGCTTCACTCCTCCACCATCTGTGCGCCCTTCCTCCTCTACACACCGCGTTCGACATCTACAATTCTCCTGATTCTCCAGTGGACGCGCATGTGGCGTCGCGCTTCGAGAACATTCAACAGCTGACAGTGCATGCGCCGTCGTGCTGTATATATACTCAAGGTCGGCGCTCGCTCGCTCAGTTGCCGTTCGTCGGTTGGTTTGTACGGCGCGTCGACGTCCAAGGTCACGTTGAAATGAATTCCAACGAATCCACAAACACAATGATCGACGTCCCTTCGACCAGCGCCGCCCTTTCGCATACGTGTGTACGTGTTCACTCATTTAACACCCCCTCCTACAACCACGTTAACCAATTTAGCCATCGACCCAAGTAAGTCGCAATTTAACACCCCATTTCACAACCACGTTAACCAATTTAGCCATCGACCCAAGTAAGTCGCACTTTAACACCCCGTTAACCAATTATATGGTCCGCATCCTCCTCAGTGTTCCCCCGAGGGAAGCTGCGGGCAATTTTTTTTGAGCATCGCCTTGCATTGTCAGCGCAGCTTGATAAACGCTAGGCTCCTTAAAATTAGTCATGGATGCCTTCTCTAGTATAAAAACACTTATTCAAAATATATACGTGTTGTGATGCCTCAGATATGCGCACTATTAGCTTCTTATTTGAAAATCACACAAGTATGAGCACTGAAACTTGAGCAATAATGGTGGGCGCTACGGATGGGGTTGGCTTTTTGGGGTATCGTTTGGGGGCGTTTGGGGTATCGTTAAGGCGAACAAACAGACAACTGTACAGACAGGGAGAAAAGCAAAATTTCTCCGTCGAATGTCTTAAAAAAGATTATCGGCTTTAAAATTTTGGTCCCGTATCTGCATTTAATCTGCAAATGTCGTCGAGAGACTCTTGTGTTTGGAGAGAGTGAACAAAACATTTATTTGGTGTTCTGCTCAAAAAAATTGGTGAATGGTATTCTGGAGGCGCTGCGTTAGAGTGCCTCGAGAGTGCAGTGGAGGCAAACGAGCGCATCAAGTCACGTCACACGTGAGACTTGAGCGCGATCTGGCAGTCTTTTTTTTTTTCAAAAACAAACCACGTTGCTCTGAGACGCATGTGCGCGCCCACCTAAGAGGTGATAAGGTGTAGAATGCAAGGCGACGGGTAGGTGCCATCACCGTGTCTTCTTAGTAAAGCGTTGGAAACGCTCGCTTCTTCGTGCAAGCATTGCATGGTCAGCGCAGCCTGATAAGTGCTACTGTTCTCAAAATTACCTATGTATGTCTCTTGTAGTAAAAGACGCACATGCAGAATGTATATGTGTTGTTATGGTGTCCCAGACATGCGCAATAATTTCTTTTAGTGGCGAAGCTCCTTAAAGCGGCACCCGTTCATCCCTCGTAGTCGTAGTCGTTGCACAGAACACTTACCAGTTTAAAGAACGGAAACTACACCTTTGAGCTGTTGTATCAAAATAGCAAGCAAATACGTAGCGGCAGCGTTCTGAACTGCAATACCGCGAGGCGAGATGGCACTGGTAGTACTATCATCATCAATAAACAGACGCATTTTTACTAATATTGCCTGCGTCGCAGTAATTACCTGGTACAAGCGTACATTGCCATCGGGCATCAGAACATATCATTATCATAATGACTTATTGGTTTAAAGGCAGCCACCTAATACAGAAGGCACACATGTTATTGTGCGTATTTCCCTAGGACCTCGTGGTTGGCGCAAAAGACGCTCTGAAACATTCCACGAGCATGTGTGCTTGTGCTTTCGCTCATGGAAGTGTGCGCGTTGAACCGCCTATTGGTGTCGCATTCGACATTTAAAGCTGAGTCCCGTACTTTTTCGTATTAGGACATGGCTAATATGTACGCGTATATAGGTCCTTTCTACGTTGTGGGTGTTCTTACGAAACGTTTAAGAGGGCGTGTGACGTTCTTTGTGTGAAAACCAGAAGATTCAAGTTAGAAACGTCCAGAGAACGGCCAGGTCTTAAGTACATTTCCTTTCCATATCCTTGTTTTGTTGTTTTCTCCCTAATAGTAAGACCGGTCTTGCTAATTGGTCACTTGTATAAACGAGACAAGATATGGTACAGACTCACAATCTGTATATATTCGTTCATATGACAATAAATGTGGATATATATATCTATATAAATATATATATATATATATATATATATATATTTAGGCAGGCATGGTGGTTGAGTGGCCGTAGCGTTGCATATAGTCCAGTAGTCCTCCCTGAGCGGTTACAACGTGGTTGCCTACAGGCTGGCCTACATGATGAAGGCCAGACTCTAGGCCGAAACGTCGAAATAAACCACGTTGTGACCGCTCACGGAGGATCTACTGGACTATATATATATATATATATATATATATATATATATATATATATATATATATATATTTATATATATATATATATATACATATATATATATATATATATATTTATATATATATATATATATATATATATATATATATATATATATATATATATATATATATATATATATATATACCAAAAACAAAAGTGATGCTGGGTCCGGGAAATATTATTCGTATAGGAAAGAAGGCGCACGTACGAAGTTATTTAATTGACGTTTCGGCCGTGGGTCCGGCCTTCATCAGAACGTTTCTGATGAAGGCCGGACCCACGGCCGAAACGTCAATTAAATATCTTCGTACGTGCGTCTTCTTTCCTATACGAATATATATATATATATATATAAATATATATATATATATATATATATATATATATATATATATATATATATATATATATTTATATATATATATATATTCACTCTTATGCTCAGAAGGGTTCTAAACGTGACTAAGTAACACAGGTTGTACATTGCGGTGCATATTATAATAATTTTTAAACATAAAGCTTTAGCGTCTGTATATTTTAGTGTATATGAAGTAAACCAAGCAAACGTATGCGAAACTTTCAGCCACTGGTGGCACCTTTCAGCAAAATCAAAACGAAAGCGCCTACAATAGTGTTGCCTCAACGGGTCAGAAGTCGGGCACCAAAATCATTAGACCACCTCGTTGGGCCAAAATAAGCAGTTTAGAATAGACCGAAACGGCCATTTGGAGGCGCACAGACTTCCCTTCATTTTGACATGGTAATGATACCAATGGAGCAGAAGAACCAGCTGAGAAGTCTATAAGCCAATGGGCAATGTTTACGCATTGGCGTTCTATACACTCTAGAGAGCGAAGTTGAAGTGCGCTGTAATTGTGAACTGGCTTGGCATTTTACCTTTGCAAGCTGATGGCACACTAACCTGAGATTTTATATGATGAAGGCTACCTTGCTCTTTTGCAACGTAAGCCTTGAAGATGAGAAAGCACACATTTCGCTTTTTTTTGCTGAGCCTTATAAAATCTCTGTGTCGCAAAAATTTACGTATTAAGGGTGCCTCCCACCACCCGATTCTAGTCTGATCTCTGTTCTTAGGTGCACCTAGCGAAAGAAAATACCATCGTCTTCAACACTAAGCTTGCGCATGGTGTTTTGTACTGGCGAATGCATTCTTCAATGTGCACGCAAAAAACTTACATTACGAAACCTCAGTGTTCCTTTTTCCCAAGCTATGTACTATGAAAAATAAACAGCTACACCGTGTCCTTGCTCTTTATTAGTATTGAAAGTTTTATTTACTTAGATACTTTTGTACATCTCCATCGTACCTCGTGAAAGCACTGATGGATATTCTTAAGGAAAATGGATATTTGAGAACCACCCTTCTCCATGAGGCTCTCAGTGGAGCACCGCTATGAAAGCTGACTCCATTGTTGTGGTCGCGTTTTTCCTTTGGGAGCAGCACTCAAAGATAGTCATTACTTGGCTCAAAGAAAGTGGCAGTTCATCCCCGAAGACTTTTTATCTCATATTACTCTTGGTTCACTTCAGTTTCTCTTTATTGTACGTTTTCTGAAACCAACACCCACTGGTTCGAGCTCGCTGACCTTCTTTGATATTGCCACATGGTTTGCTTGGGTGAGATCGAAGTGTGAAAGAAGACGAAGACGATCTCTCTGAGCCGCTGCTTGAGTAGTCGACTAAAAAAGCCCATTTTTTAATCAAGTTTGTCGAGAGTAACGTGACAAGACTGGTGGAGGTGCTGGGTACAACGTCTTGCAATCCACCCGATGCCCAAGACCTCGTCCAGCAGCCGGAACACAAGTCCTGCACCCGTGGACACTCCTGTTCATAGAGTAAGCCGCCGCCAACGAGGCCTACCGCCTGAGACACCAACCACTGACGCAGCGACTATGACTTCGACACAAGATCCCATGCAAGCTCCGACACCTTCCACGCCGATCTACTGCACCGTCCAGAACCCGCTCATGCCTAGCCCCTTTCACGGAGCGCAGCATGAAGATGTTGACGACTGGCTGAGTGAGTTCGAACGTGTCGCAGCGATTAATTACTGGGATGATGCCGCGAAGCTCCGGAACGTGTACACGTGCCTAAAAGACGGTGCCAAGACGTGGTTTTTGAACAGGGATGATGTTCTGACATCTTGGCGCGAGTTCCAGCGTCGCCTCCTGGAGACCTACAGGAGTCCCGACCGCCGCGAACGGGCGGAGCGTGCACTTCAATCACGCATCCAGATGCCCAACGAGACCGTCTCGATGTACGTCGAGGACATGAAACGGCTTTTCAAGCGAGCGGATCCTGCTATGGCAGAAGAAAAAAAGTTGCGCCACCTCATGCGTGGTGTGAAGGAACAACTTTTTGCTGGTTTGGTGCGTAGTCCCCCCAAAAGTGTTGCTGAGTTTCTTACTGAAGCGGCAACAATGGAGCGAGTACTGCACCAACGGTCTGCCCAGTTTGACCGTCAAGTGAATGCTGCCTCAACTCCCGAGATTTTCGCCACCCCTGGGAGCAAGAGCCCCGAATGGATTCGCGAGATCATTCGATCTGTCGTCCGGGAAGAAATGGAAAAGATGTACGGGGCAAGGCAAATCGATGTTGGTTCTATCACCAGTGTCATCCGCGACGAGGTCCAGCAGGTGCTGCACGCCTAGCGTTTTCCGCCCACGTCGGTTGATCTGGAAACGGCTCCTGTGTCTACTGACAGTCGCCGTCGTACGTACGCGGAAGCCTTGCGATCTGCCACTCCTCTTTCGGGTCAAGGAGTCCCGATCCAGCCAGTGCCGCACGTCCCGATCCAGACAGTGCCGCACGTCCCGATCCAGACAATGCCATACGTCCCGATCCAGACAATGATGCCGTCAGTCGCGATTCAGTCAGCGCACGCTGATTTGGACATCGATAGTCGCCGTACATCGACGCGCAAGTCTGATCTCTGGCGTACGCCAGACAGACGACCCCTCTGCTATTTGCGGTGAGGCTGGTCACATTTACCGCGAATTCCCATACCGGCAACTTGGACTGCGCGGATTATCCGTCAATTCCCCTCGTCCCCGAATTGGTCAAAGGCCAAGGGATATCGAAGAATATCTCGCGCAACAGCGTGCACCCTTTACACGACGGCAATCGCGGTCACCATCTCCGAGGAGACCCGCAGCCACTGGGCCACGTTTTGGGGTGACGGCACGGGAACGCTCCCCGAGCCCTCGCCGGGAAAACTGAAGGCAGCGGCCTTCGGGGGCAAGGTCGCTGGGACTCAAAGTGCGGAAGACCTCCCATCGATGCTTGCACGCAACGCCGAAGGCATTTCGTCCGAGAATAATCGCAGTGCCGAAGAAACGCCGACATCCGCATCTGAACTTAGTGACCGCGTGTCGCTCGACATACCTGTGCTGGTTGACGGTCTTCAGGTCAGTGCATTGGTTGACACTGGTGCAGACTATTCAATCATCAGCGGGAGGCTAGCGAAAGATCTCAGGAAAGTGATCACGCCGTGGAATGGAACGCGAATTCGAACAGCTGGAGGACACGTTGTAACACCGCTGGGTCGCTGTACCACAAGAGTGAAAATTCGTGCGTCAACGTTTGTGCTCAGCTGCCTCGTTCTCCCCGACTGTTCGCGTCAGCTGATTATCGGCATGGACTTCCTTCGGGAATACGGTGCCATCATAAATCTCCGTGAGCGCATCGTGACCTTCTCGACTCAAGGCGCAACAGATCGAGACGTCGATAACTGCCGTAGACTTGCGCTGCGTGTTGCTGACGACAGTGTGACGCTGCCACCTCGAGCAACTGTTCCCATCGAAGTCACTTGTGAAGACTTCCAAGACGGCGACGTGGTGGCTGAAAGCAACTTATCACTTCTGCTGCTCCAAGGTGTATGCGCCGCCCGAAGTGTTGTGCGCGTCCGTGACGGACAGTCAACGATACTAGCTACGAACTTCAATTACGAGCACCGGCATCTTTTCCGTGGAACCACCCTAGCTTATGGAGAACCTGTTGCCGACGTCACGGAGTGCTTCGCGTCCGAGGAAACGCATGAGGATAAGGAATTTCTGGACCACATCGACATTAATTCGACGCTGTCAGACGAGAGAAAGGCTGCACTTCACGACCTTTTAAGGGAGTTTAGATCTTGCTTCGCCTCTTCTTCTAAAGTCCGTCAAACACACCTCACGAGGCATCGAATTATTACCGATGATGACGTCCGCCCCATCCGGCAGCAGCCTTATCGCGTTTCTGCCAAAGAACGCGAGGCTATTCAGACACAAGTAAAAGAGATGCTCGATGACGGGATTATTCAACCATCCAGCAGCGCTTGGTCCTCGCCAGTCGTTCTAGTAAAGAAAAAAGACGGAACGCTGCGATTCTGTATTGACTACAGGAAGCTTAATAGCGTCACAAAAAAGGACGTCTACCCGCTTCCACGAGTAGACGACTCCCTCGACAGGTTACGACGTGCGAAGTATTTTTCGTCCATCGATCTAAAGAGTGGCTATTGGCAAATTGAAGTGGATGAACGAGACCGAGAAAAAACCGCGTTTGTGATTCCAGATGGACTTTACGAATTCCGAGTTCTTCCCTTCGGCCTCTGTTCTGCACCAGCCACTTTTCAGAGAATGATGGACACAGTTCTCGCTGGCTTGAAGTGGCAAAGCTGCCTTGTCTACCTCGATGATGTGGTCATCTTTTCCGAGAGCTTTGAAGAACATCTGAAGCGTCTGAGAAAGGTTCTGGAAGCCATTCGCACAGCTGAACTTACGCTGAAACCCCAAAAATGCCATTTCGGCTATGAAGAGCTGAAATTTCTGGGACATGTCATTAGTGCAGATGGAGTGCGACCTGATCCAGACAAAACTGCTGCTGTCGCCGCCTTCCCTGTCCCATCAGATAAAAGAGCAGTACGCCGTTTCCTCGGTTTGTGCGCGTATTATCGCCGATTTATCGCCAACTTCTCTAAGATAGCTGAACCTCTTACGCGACTCACCCGAGATGACGTACCCTTTACTTGGGGCGCAAAACAAGATACAGCGTTCACAGAGTTACGACAGAGAATGCAAACAGCCCCTGTTCTTGCCCATTTTGATGAGGACGCTGCTACAGAAATTCATACAGATGCCAGCAACGTCGGACTTGGCGCTGTCCTTGTACAACGACACGGCGGCGTTGAGCATGTGATAGCTTACGCCAGTCGTACTCTTTCTCGAGCTGAGACCAACTATTCTACGTCAGAAAAAGAATGCCTCGCAGTCGTGTGGGCGACGACCAAATTTCGGCCTTACCTCTACGGTCGTCCCTTCAAAGTGGTGACTGACCACCACTCGCTCTGCTGGTGGCAAATCTCAGAGATCCATCCGGCCGTCTCGCACGGTGGAGTTTGCGTTTGCAGGAGTTTGACATTACGATTGTGTACAGGTCAGGGCGCAAACACGAAGACGCCGACGCGCTTTCTCGAGCACCTGTGGGGAACGCTGTCAGGGGCTCCGAAGATGAAGATGCCTTTCTCGGAGCAGTTAGTGACTCCGAATTTATGTCAAAGCAGCGGGCAGACGATGAATTACGCCCAGTCATTGATTCCCTGGAAGGCCGCAACTCTCAGGTCCCTCAACACATTGCTCGCGAACTGTCCTCTTTTTGTCTAAGAAGAGGCATTCTTTACAAGAAAAACGCCCGTGGTAGCGACAAGGCCTTCCTACTCGTTGTTCCTACCGACATGCGTGATGAAATCCTCCTGGCGTGCCACGACGAGCCCACGTCAGGACATTTGGGCTATTCGCGAACTCTCGCCCGAGTACGCCAACAGTATTACTGGCCGCGACTATCAACTAGTGTACATCGATATGTGAAAGGCTGCCGTGAGTGCCAGCGCCGCAAGATTCCGCCTGTGAGACCCGCGGGCCTGCTCCAGCCGATCACACCACCACGGACACCGTTTGACCTCGTGGGAATGGACCTTCTCGGGCCCTTCCCTTTGTCGTCCTCTGGGAACAAATGGATTATAGTTGCGACAGATTATCTTACGCGTTATGCTGAAACAAAAGCGTTACCCCGTGGCACGGCCTCTGAAGTCGCGCAGTTCTTCGTGCACCAAATCGTCCTACGGCATGGTGCCCCGTCATGCGTGATTACGGACAGAGGGACGTCGTTTACAGCACGAATGATGGAGGACATTTTTAAACTGAGCTGCACAAGTCATCGAAAAACAACGGCTTATCATCCGCAATCCAATGGACTGACAGAGAGGCTTAACAAGACCATAGCGGACATGCTGTCAATGTACGTGGACGTTCAACATAAAACCTGGGACGAGATTCTTTCATACATCACGTTTGCTTATAATACGGCAACGCAAGAAACAACGCGATTTCCGCCTTTCCGACTTGTTTACGGACGCAACGTGCGAACCATGCTCGATGCTATGCTTCCGTGCGACGAAAGCAATGAACTTGCTCAAGATGCTGAGCAATACACTCAGTACGCCGAAGAAGCTCGTCAGCTAGCTCGCATTAACACCAGTCACCAACAAGATGCAGACGCACGACGTTACAACCTCCGCCATCGAAATGTCACCTACCACCCTGGGGACCGAGTGTGGGTGTGGATCCCTGTCCGGCGACCAGGCTTATCCGAAAAACTCCTAAGCCGTTATTTTGGACCGTACAAGGTTCTTAGACGAATCACAGATCTTACCTACGAGGTATTTCCGGACGGCGCAGCGTCTTCTCGTCGACAGCTTCGGCCCGAAACCGTGCATGTCCTTCGGCTGAAGCCCTACTTCACACAGTAGCCCTTGTGGTTTCACGTGCTACGACATGCCGTGACATTGCGTTGCTGCTGCTGTTTGTGTTCTCGTGTGTTTTTATGCCCTTTCTTTTTGCGCTTGGCGGAAGCGTTGGCGAAACTTCCTCATTTGCTCTGCGAGTAGTGGCACTCTCCCTCTTTTGGTTCTCTATATCTGCGTGTGTATACCTTCATTTTTTTTATTTACGAGCATCGAGTCGATGCTTTCAAAGGGGGGGACTATTGCCACATGGTTTGCTTGGGTGAGATCGAAGTGTGAAAGAAGACGAAGACGATCTTTCTGAGCCGCTGCTTGAGTAGTCGACTAAACAAGCCCATTTTTTTATCAAGTTTGTCGAGAGTAACGTGACAATATAGCCCTGCCACAGTTACCAAATAGCCGCACGCCTATCTGTTCCGCATCTGTTACATTCCCGCGCCACTTTGAATAGGTCTTGTTTGATTGATATTGATTGATCGATATGTGGAGTGTAACGCCCCAAAACCACCATATGATTATGAGAGACGCCATAGTGGAAGGCTCCGGAAATTTCGGCCACCTGGGATTTTTTTAACGTGCACGCAAATCTGAGCGCACAAGCCTACAACATTTCCGCCTCCATCGGAAATGCAGCCGCCGCAACCGGGATTTCAACCCGGACCTGCGAGTCAGTAGCCGAGAACCTTAGCCACTATACCACCGCGGTGGCGCAGAAAGGTCTTGTTCAGAATCACTTATATTTTCGTTTTGATCCATGGCTATAAGAGGCTATCACTTGAATGCTTTCATTTCTTCATTATCCTACGTACCACCTAGATTACTCTCACTAAGTATCAAGTTCTAATGCTAAATATTGCAATGATGTCGGTGTACCTCGGTTGCAGGAAGAACATGACAACCCTTCGCACGAAGATTTCATAATTGAATAAACACTAAAGGCAAGCTGCAGCACTTGAAATATGGTGAACGAGTCCAGGTGTGTAAGTTTGTAAGTCAGCGTGCCTCAGTAGAACTTTGGACACCTTGAGTGTGCGTCTACAAGGGTGTTCATTCGTTGCGAACATTCAGTTACAACTATAGAATAGAGAGAAAATCACTCGCCACTTTTTTATTGAACACTGTCAAGCAACAAGTATCCAAAAAGGTTCTTTTAGACGCTACGCATCGTAATTAGCGCACAATTTCCAAAACTCGGAACAAGTTTTTGCGTGAGACAAGACTCGAAAAAAGACTGTAAATGACTTTTGGT
This sequence comes from Rhipicephalus microplus, assembly GCF_043290135.1. NCBI lineage: Eukaryota > Metazoa > Arthropoda > Arachnida > Ixodida > Ixodidae > Rhipicephalus > Rhipicephalus microplus. The sequence continues at coordinate 153,029,467 of NC_134701.1, forward strand.
CATAAATTGTTTAGATTATTCATCGCGTTCACGCGCATCATTGTCAAAACCATCTCTATACTGTGTTTATCACCCGATTTCCATACCGAATGCTTAGTATCAGGTCAGTAAATTGATTCAGACCAACTTCTCGGCTTCTTTTTTTCCTTAATAAACCTCTCTTTCTCTCTGTAGAAGTTCCATTTTCCTGCTCCTGACTTGAAATTAAAGAACCTTTGCGCAGCACGTAGACGGGGGAGCGGAAAATAATGAGAACAAAAGGAAATCCGTCTGCGAAAACCGAATATAACAGGATAAACGCTGCGATTCATCGCCATACCAAAACATTAAGACGAAATCAATGGGCCGCTTTCTGTGAGAGTTTGTCAACGTTTACGCCCTTGACAAAGATATGGGCAGTAATAAACAGTCTTTCTGGGAAGATCCGAACACACAGGCCATTCGAAGCACTCGCTTTGAAACAAGGAATAGATTTGCAAACCCTTTCAGAGGATTTCGCAGACGTGTACACATCTTGTAGGTCAGCAGGAGCGGCGATTCCTCTGTCACCCCAGTTTTTTCACACGATGGGTACGCCATTCACCTTTCGAGAGCTGGATATGGCAAATTAAGAAGACGCTGTGCCGTGGGTCCCGATTTGATCAGCAATCAAATGCTGACAAATCTACCATATAAGCGAAAAAGGGCCCTTTTGGACATATTTAATCATGTCTGGAGCACGGGAGAGATCACATTTGTTTGGAAGACAGCATGGGTGGTGCCAGTCCTGAAGTCTGAAAAGGATCCTACGAGCCTAGCGTCATATCAACCGGTATCTCTTACATCATGCGTATCCAAGTTGATGGAAAGATTAATATATACAAGATTAACTTGGTACCTTGAACAAGGAAGACGATGGCCATCGTGTGTGACTGGATTTCGCCCACGACTGGGTGCCCAGAACAGTGTTTTGGACCTATTAAGCCACATCGAGCACTACCACGTCAGCAGACTCTCGACACTCGCCGTCTTCATGGACGTTGCCAAGGCATATGATTGTGTGCTTCAGGCAGGCATCGTGAACGGGCTCCAAGCCATGGATGTGTCGGGAAATGCTCTTCTGTTCGTACATGAATTTCTCAGAGACCGCTGTGTCCGTGTTAGGCTTGGAAATGTAACGAGCGAAGAGAGACGCGTTTCTCTCAGCGTCCAACAAGGAAGTGTTCTATCTCCCTTGCTTTTTAACGCTGCCATGGCCAGCCTTCCCGACACTCTGCACTTAGCTCTGAAAGCACTTAAAATATCCATCTACGCCGATGACATCTGCATTTGGATCTCAGGGTACCAGCAGAAACGTTTGGCCCGGATAGCACAGAGCGCTATTTCAATCACTGAGCGTCACTTGTTGACACTTGGCCTATCTTTATCAGCGGAAAAATCGGCCTTCATGCTCTTCTCGGGAGTGCGACGGAAGTCAACACGTCTGTCGCTGAATATTCGAGGCCACTCAATTCGTTGTGCAACAAGTGTCCGTTTCCAGGGCATTACCATCGACAACAAGCTATTATGGCGACGTGCGGTTGATGGTATAGTCACTGCATCAGTGCAAAGGATCAACGCTCTTCGTCGCATGGCAGGGGTCCATTGGGGCAACAATCCTACGTCCATGCTTAAATTGAATGATGCGCTTATAACGAGCCGCATTCTTTTTCAGCTGCCCCTGATATCACCATCACCAAGCCAGTTCGAACGCCTAGAGGCAGTGCACAGAAAGGGCCTTCGCTTGGCGATGGGAGTCCCTCAGGCGGCTTCAAACACGAAGGTCACCAACGAAGCCGAGTCTCTTCCACGCCGCCTTTTGGCGTCTCAGGTCTTATTGACGCAGCTGTCAAGACTGGGCGAGTCCTTCGCAGGCACGGCGTTTTTCCGGTGGCTAAGAGCAAGAACTGGCTCACGTTTCAACGTGGCACTAAACACATTTCAATATTTAGGCTTGAAACTGCCTAAACGGCGCCCTATGGACCCGCCATGGTCTTTTGTGGATGTTGCGTGTAACTTCAGCGTACCCAATCTACCAGGGAAGCGCACCATTCCAGCCGCGGAAGCAAAATTTCTTGCGCTGGACCACTTCAGCACCATGTACCACAGCCACCTACAAGTGTACATCGACGGATCAGTGTGCACACAAACGGATAGCTGCGCAGCGGCTTTCTGCATACCCTTCCTTGGCGTGTCACGGTCGGGCCGCCTGGATCGCGTGGTTTCGTCCACAACGGTGGAAAACGCTGCCATCACGACGGCTTTGCGAAAATTGCAATCTTTTTCTGCACGAGATGTTGTAGTGCTGACGGACACGGACTCCAAATCGGCGCTACAAAGACTGCATCGTGGCCTACCTCAAGAACAGTTCACCAGGAAATCTCTGGCACTAATCAAACACCTAACTGGCAAGAGTTTTAATATTAAGTTCCAGTGGATCCCATCTCACGTTGGCATTGAGGGCAATGAAAAGGCTGATGCCCTTGCATACGAAGCACGTACATCGTTTCCAAAAGTAAGAACTCCCAAGACTTACCAGAACAACAAAGATGTGATACGCAATCATTTCAAGGCGATCTACAAGTTTCCACACCAAGCATGTGTAATTCATGGACTTTCTCGTGAGGAAGCGACGCTGTTGTACCGCATAAGAACCAGCTCCGCATACACCCCGGCCTGGTCATTCAAAACTGGGAGATACGCTTCCCCGCTGTGCCTTCTGTGGTGACATCGGGGATATTGAACATTTCATTTAGCTTTGCCCACAGTTTTATGTGTAAAGGGCAGCGATGATCCGCACCTTGCGAAAAGGCTGTCATTGGCACCGGACAGTTGATCACGTCATCTTTCCTGAAGGTCCCGCGGCAACTAGGATGAACGTGCAACGAATTTTGTTAGTCTTCCTGCGAGACACTGGGCTGTCTGACACGTGGTGACATTTTCCAAATTCAGGACATGCTCAGGCGGAACAATTGCCGGCTATGCAGGCCAGGCTAACCCCGCCTGCTGCAACACCACCACCACCACCATCACCGGCTTCTTTTTTCCCATAATAAACCTCTCTTTCTCTCTGTTCAAGTTCAGTTTTGTGAGTTCTTGCGTAGCAGTGCTGCAAAGCTTGTGGCCGTGTTGGGAAAAAGTCGTATTTTCGGCCTACGGGGAAATGTGCCACTCAATATTTACATTATAAAATTGAACAGTACAGTAACGCGAGATGGGTATGATTGCTCTTTTACATATGCAGAATTTCATATGACGTCATCCGGCAGAGGGCAAAGTAGTAACTTGTTCAAGTTGAATACACTGCTTTTGATTACTTATAGACCTACATATTATCAGGGAACCCTGATAATGATGTCAGAGCTATGGCAGTTACTGCTGGCCCTATGTTCGTGAGATGCAATACGGACCATAGAAGAATTATTTCAATTGAGGCAAAGTGCTAGATACCCGTGCGCTGAGATTATGTGCACAGTAAAAAACCCAAGTTGTGGCAATTCATCAAACCACCCGACACCGTGTATCTCGTAATCATCACTTCTATATACTAAGACAAAGAAACTTAGAAATCATTCTAATGTGGTCGAAACAATACCAAATTGTTGTGACATGGTAAAAAGACATGCATAGCATTAATGGTCGTGTTGCATTCAGTATGAATGGCTTCCATTAGCGACCTAATTAGCCGTGGTGGTATAATGGGTATTGTGCTTGACCGCAGAACTATGGATGCGGGAGGGAATCTCTGACATGTCAGTCGCATTTCGACAACGTGCTATATATATATATATATATATAGCTGGTAATTCTTTCATCCACTTTTCTTTCTTCTTTCTTCTTATTTACATTCCATTGGTTTTAATAACTTCCCCTGTACATTCCTTGGCATTACTGTCTATTATATATCATTATATATATATATATATATATATATATATATATATATAGTGAAAAATAAAGGAGCAAGCACCCTTACGAAAATTGGATACTATTTTATTCTACGTTTCGGCTGTGGCACGGCCTTCGTCAGGATGAACAAAAATACGAGTGTGTAGCCGCTTTAATGGTAAGGCATGGACAAGTCAGTGCCAAATAAGTGCAATCAGCATATCCGTGTCCCAAATATTTCAAGACAACCACGACAACACTAAAAAAGCATTAGGAAGAAATAAATTTTTTTTAGAAAAAAAGTTCATGCAGTAGACAAGTTCATGAGCATAAAAAAGGCACTTGTAACATTGACCACTGACGACGATAATCAAGCATGAAAAACAAAACAACGAAAAATATGCGATAACATTTAGGAAGCAGAGAATACATTGGGGATGCTTCTTCAAATATTTCGCAGAAATGCAGGTGTCAGTGCATTATAGAAAGACATGACACTTTTTCTACGCATTCGTTAATGCCGTATAACACACTATTGAGTTTAGATAAAAAAAAATTTCCGAATTTTGCCATCATGGTGCAATTTCAAGCCCGATTTCAATAGCGTCACCATAATCTTGTCGAACGAGTGACCTGGTAGATGAAAATGCTTGGACAATGGGAGATGTGGCAAACTGTTTATGTGTTATTTGTGGTTGTCGAAATGGATACGAAATGATGTTTCGGTTTGATCGATGTATTGCATGTGGCAGATTGAGCATTCAAGTAAGTAAATGATGTTGCGGCTATCGCAGTTCAAGTCGCCGTTGATCTCATGTGAAAAGTTAGATGCCGTGCTTTCAGCAACAGTCACAGTGGTCGTGTGCACGCAAACTTTACATCGCGGTTTGTAACAGGCTGCCAACCAACAGGATCAACGAATCTAGTCTTGCGAGAAGTTACAATGTCGCTAAAGTTCCTTGATCACTGATATACAACTCGTGGTGATTCAGTGGAAATGTCCTTAAGCCAGTTGCTCGGTGTCAATGAGTTGTAATGACTTCTGAATATATGCAACACGGGAATAGATGCAGAATGCGTTAGAACAAGGTTGGTTCGGGAAGGTGGCACTAATCGCTTGTCCTTACTGATCAGCTCTTCACGGTCAAGACAATTGGCCCACTGGAGAGTGTCGTCGATTATTTGTGAAGGATATTGTTGTTCGGTTAAAGCTTTACGGAGCTGGTCACAGTTGCGAGTGAATTCCCTGTTTTCCGAACAAATCCTTTTTAAAATGAATAGATTGGCTATAGGGCACACTTGATTTGCAATGTTTGTTATGGCTGCTTTTAAAATGACGATATCTTTGTCGGTCACTCGGCTTCCTGGAAGGGTTCGTCGTTAGTTTACCATTGCTTAAAGCTACATTAGCGTCAAGGAAGCTTATGCTCACTGGTGAATAGGAGTGGGAAAAAAAGATGGATGGTTGCACGTTGTTGAAGTCAGCAATCAAAGAAAGTAATGCGGCTTCACCATGGTATTAAATTTAAAAAAAAATGTCGTCAATGAAGCGTTTGTAATAAAGTGGTTTAAGGTTACGAGTGGCGAGAAAATTATTTTTTATAATGCCCATGAAGATGTTCGCATTATTGGGACCTATTTTTGTGCTCATCGAGGTCCCGCTGGTTTGAACGTAATGTTCACCGTTAAATTCAAAGTTGTTAAGCTCGAGTATCAGTGCTAAAATAATGCCTAAGGTGGAATCGTCAATGGGTTTGTAGTTTACCGAATCGTATGCTTGGAGTACAGAACGAATCCTGTCCGTATGGTGTATATTTCTGTACAGTGACTGAATGTAACCAGAAGAGCATCACTCGGATCACGCATACATTGACAATGTCACGTATAATGTGGTTTGTGTCCTTCACATATGAAGAAAAGTTAGGAAGAATGGCACTAATTATGCTGTCTGCATAGCGACACAGACTTTCCGTGATGGTTCCTAATACTGAACTTATTGGCCGGCCTGGATTGTTTTGTTTATGAATTTTAGGGAGCAGATAAAATCTACCAGCTACCGGTCACAGGGGGACTAAAGATGTAAGTGCTCTTTCTGGAATTTTATTTTCGCTTACTAGGTTTTAAAAGTTTCTTTTATTTTAGTCTTGAATTTCTCGGCTGGGTCTTAGCTCAAATGTTTGTAAAATGAGTGGTCATTCATTTGTCTGTGGGCCTCACGAAGCTAATCAGCCTTATTCATTATGACGATTGCTCCGCCTTTATCAGCTGGTTTGATGACGACGTCGTTTCGGCTAGGCAGGGTCTGGATCGTTTGTTTTTCTTTGTTGCTTAGGTTACGGTGAAATGACGATTGCTTTTTGTATGCTTCGAGCACAACTCAAGCTGCACGGATCGGATGTAAATATTGAGACATTTATTCCTTTGGGAAGGGAGAGTCCAAGGCTTAGCAGAAAAAAAAACGCTGTGTTGATAAATGTAGACCGGTTATGAAAGTATTCACGTGAACGAATGTTTCTTTCAAAATTGTGCAGATTGCTGATTAGTTGGCATTCATTGTATCCTCCAGTGGGAGGATAAAAGTTCAAACCACGGGGAAGAACACTCAAATCCCCTGCCGATAACGTGGTACTAGAAATATTTACTATATTTCTAGCTTCTGCGGAGGACGAATGCACTGAAGACGTTGCGTCATCAGGAGTGCTGACGCTTGTGCAAATGGTATCGCGCATCAACTTTTTGTATTTCTTGTCGCCGAGCTCGCAAATTTTTTCTTGCCTTTAGTTGTCAAGCAACGCTCTTTCATTGGCAGTGAAATTCCGCATGGCAAAGTGTTGGTTCTCTTTGTTCCTTAGCTGTTTTCCGGATGACCCTTAAAGATTAGTGACAATGCGTGTGAGCTCCAGAGAAGCTTGTTTGAGTGTGTTGTCCCACCTCGAAAAATAATTGCTATTCATTTCAGACGTGGCAAGCCTTAAAGTAAGGATCAAACCTTTAGGCACTGTCGATGTAGAATATACATTTTAAGGTGGAAGCATGCAGGTGGCAGCGAATATGCTTTTTAATTACTTTTCTAAGCTTCAAAAAATGCATGGAAGCATCCCCAAAGGAAGTCTTACCCAAGCTAGGTGGTACTCAGTCGGTTTCTTGGTTAGGATCAGACCGCTTGTTTTTGAATTGGTACGTTCACTTGGATGACGTGGCACCACTGGGAGGTGGAGAAGCTGCTGTTGTTGGCTTGCTACTCACTGGATTGTTGGTAACACTGTTAAAATCCCCTTCTTTGTCGTGGTAGTGGTCGTCGTTCTTGCCGGTGTCTTGTTTCTCGTCAAGCTGGTCGTTGCGTTGGTTGAAGGTACACAGCTTGGCGATGTCTTTTTTGCTGGTATCCACTTATTCACTGCATCACTCGTTTTGGCCTTGTTCTCAGAAGCCCTGCTTGTCGATGGTCGGCTTTTCATTGGCTTGCTTGTTGCTGCCCTGCTCGTATATGTGCTGTTTGCCGTTGGCGTACTTGTTCGGCTTGTCGCTGAGCGAATTTTTATCGTTTGAATACCACCTAGTGGCATTCTCGCAGCGGGTGTAGCCACTTTGTCAGATGACGGAAGACCGTCGTAATAACGAGTTTTCGTGGCGCGAGGCACATTAGAAAGAGCTCCGCTGCTTGTGTAGTCTTCCCAAGCAGTCGATGACGCACCATGTGGATCTTTGAAGCACAACTGCCTAAAGTGACAGGCAAGCATCTCAAAACTCTCGAAGCTTGGGTGAAGACCGTCGCTTGCGAGCACGCGAGCTGGCGGGAGCTATTCAAATCCATGATGAACGCGGAATACCAGATTTGAATGTTGGCCAAAATTTCGAAGAGCTGGTTGAAAAATCTTGCCCACTTGTTGCAACGTTGCACAAAGGCTTGGTTTCTCCTACCTTTATGGTGGTTGCAAGATCGTGGCAGTAAATACATCCCAAATTGTTGATAATGGATTGAAAAGGCTCCTACCATCTCGCATGCTCGCAAGTGACGCTCTTCACCCAGGCTTCGAGGGTTTTGCGCTACGTTTGCGTGCACATGACCACTGCAACTGTTGCTAAAAGCACGGCATCTAACTTTTCACTTAAGATTAACAGAGAGTTTCACTGCGATAGCAGCAACATCATTTACTTACTTCAATGCTCAATCTGCCGCATGCAATACATCGATCGAACCGAAACATCCTTTCGTATCCGTTTCAACTACAAATCACACGTAAACTGTTTGCCACATCTCCCATTTACAAGCATTTTCATCTACCAGGTCATTCGTTCGACAAGATTATGGTGACGCCTTTGGAATAAGGCTTGAAATTGCACCATGATGGCAAGATTAGAAAATCTTTTTAATCTATAAACTCAATAGTGTGTTATCCGGCATTAACGAATGCGTAGGAAACGTGTCATGTCTTTCTACGATGCCCTGACGCCCGCATTTCTGCGAATTATTTAAAGAAGCATCTCCAACCTATTCTCTGCTTCCTAAATGTTATCGCATATTTTTATTGTTTTGTTTTTCATGCATGATCATCGTCGTCAGTTGTCAATGTTACAAGTGCCTTTTTTATGCTCGTGAACTTGTCCACTGCATAAAATTTTTTCCTCATGCTTTTTTAGTGTTGTCAGGGTTGTCTTGAAATACTTAGGACACTCATACGCTGATTGCACGTGTTTGGCACTCACTTGTTTATGCCTGCCCATAAAAGCGGCCAGACACTCGTATTTTTGTTCATCCTGACAAAGGCTATGTCACAGCCGAAGCGTAGAGTAAAGTATTCAGTTTTTGTAAGTGTGCTCTGTTAATTATTCATGATATGTGCACCGGACCCGCACAACGTCTTTCTTGAATCATATATATATATATATATATATATATATATATATATATATATATATATATATATATATATATATATATATATATATATATATATATATATATATATATATATATATATGAGATCTAACAGACAGTAATGCCAAGGAATGTACAGGGGAAGTTATTAGAACCAATGGAATGTAAGTAAGAAGAAATAAAAGAGGATGAAAAAATAGCTCAGTGGTTAGAGCATCGAACGCGTTATTCGAAGGTTGTAGGTTCGATGCCTGCTCACGGCTGGATTATCGATCGGTTCTAATAACTTCCCCTGTACATTCCTTGGCATTACTGTCTGTTAGATCTCAATAATATTGTGTTAACACACGGAAAAATGAGCCCTTAGGTATACAAATCTTTCCTTTAAATATATATATATATATATATATATATATATATATATATATATATATACATATATATATATATATATATATATATATATATATATATATATATATATGCAACGTTCCTTGGCATTATTGTCTGTTAGATCTCATCAATATTGTGCAAAACCCGAAAAACGAGCCCTTAAGTTTACACTTGTTTCCCTTATTCATTAACGAATGTCTCGTGCTGGCAGACTTGGTGCCTTTAGGTTGTATACGGGGAACTTTCGGTCAGCTGCCAGTAAGTAATAAGTTCACGTGCTACGTGACCCCAAACAGGCTCATAAAGAGTGTGCCACACTCGCCGCCGTGGCTACTAGTGGCGCTGACTGACACTCCCACGTTTAAATTGACGTAGATGCCCAATGAAGTGGCTGGGGGATAGCTGTCGTGGTAGCTCAGTGTTAGAACATCGAACGCGTTATTCGAAGGTCGCAGGTTCGGATCCTTCCCACGGCAAGTTATCTTTCCACCCACTTTTCTTTCTTCTCATTTACATTACAATTTGCCGAATAACTTCCCCACTTCCCCTATACCTTCCTTGGCATTATTGTCTGTTAAATCTCATCAATATTGTGTAAAACACGAAAAACGAGCCCTTAAGTATACACATGTTTCCCTTATATATATATATATATATATATATATATATATATATATATATATATATATATATATATATATATGTGTGTGTGTATGTATAGTACGTTTTTGTTCTTTTATGAACGTTAGATATTTAGAATAGCGCTAAACAAGTGAATGTATTCTTAATTTCTGGACGGCTAGACTGCGCCATGTAATCATATTGCGTTATCGGGATTTGAAATGCCGGGAACTGTCATCATACGCCATTGCTACATTTGTACGTTGTGAAAAAGTCATAGCATTTCATTGCAGCTTCTTTTGCATGTCAAACGAAGCAACTATTGCACTGTTGGGATGCAAGATAGGTGGGAGCGATATTTTTCAATATCGCTCCCACCTATTCCAGACTTAGTCATTTCCAAGAATGGCATTTTAAACTTACTGCTGAATCTTGATGTTAAAAAATAAACCGGGCCAGATGGCATTCCAAATGCCTTCTTGAAGCGCTACGCATAATGGTGTTCTCGCTATTTGTTTATTTTGTATACCCATTCGTTGAATGAAGGCCAACTGCCAGATGACTGGAAGATCGCCAAAATTAAGCCTTTACACAAAGCGGCAGACAAGTCATCTAATCCGAATTACCGACCGATTTCTCTTATATCAACATCATGTAAAATTTTAGAACACATTATTCATAATCATATAATTACCTTCCTTGCTTCTCATAAAGTATTAACAAATGTTCAACATGGGTTCAGGCGGTGCTTTTCAACGAATACTCATTTAGTGGAAATTACGCATGAGTTTGCTCAAGCAATTAATGAAGAGAAGCAGACGGATGCCATATTTATGGATTTTCAAAAAGCCTTCGATAAAGTTTCGCATGCTAAATTACTTCACAAATTAACTTGTATTCTACAAAACAAAAAGATCCTTGACTGGATAACAGCATATCTAACAAACAGGCGTCAATTTCTCACGGTAAAAAATACATCTTCTAAACACGCTCCTGTGAACTCAGGCGTTCCTCAAGGATCCGTCCTTGGGCCTCTTTTTTTTCTGTTATATATAAATGATATCGTCACTGACCTTTCTGTTCACATTAGGTTGTACGCCAACGACTGTGTCTTATATGAAAAGATCACCTCAGTTGACGATTAAATCAAACTAAATCGGAACTTTCTAAAAGTAATTTCGTGGTGTGACAAATGGCAGATGCCTGTTAATTTCGCTAAAACAGTTTTTATGAGAATTACTCTTAAAAAAGACCCTCTTTTGTTCCAGTACTCCACCAACAATACAATTCTGTCAGAAGTAACTCAGTACAAGTACCTTGGTCTCTGGATTACAAAAAATCTATCCTGGTCAAAGCACATAGATTTTGTAGTAGCTAAATCTCTCCGTAAACTTTTTTTCCTAAGGCGTTCTTTAAGATCAACCACACCAAGTATTCGTCTCCTCGCTTACAATGCCATTATCCGTCCTATATTGGAGTATGCTGTGGTCATATGGGACCCGTTCACTCAGACTGATATCCAAAAACTTGAAAGGGTGCAAAAAAAGGTTGTTAGGTTCATTTATAACTCGTACTTTAATTACAAAACTTCTCTTGAAAAGCAAATTTCCAAACATTCCGGACCAAAATCGAATATTGCGCTTAAAATTTTTTCCAGTTAATAAAAGGTCACTATGCAGTTGACATATCACATATCGTTCACTTTTCATTGGGTTACGGAACAAGACAGAGACACAATCTTACTATCTCTCCATTGATGCAACGAACAAATTGTTTCAAATATTCTTTTTTTCCGAGGACTATCGTGGATTGGAACAATCTACATAACGATGTTGTTACCCTAAATACATTGTCTGCATTTGAAGAGTCACTGCAGAAATGATTGTTATCTATGTTTGTACCTTGCTTTTTGTTGATTCTCTTGTCTCGAAGAATCACTGCAGCTATCAGATACATAAGTTTGTATTACACTTGTTTTTGATTGTTTGTTTGCCTGTTTCCACTGATGTTTATGTTTATCTTTTGTACCACCCCTGCTATGATCTTGTAAAAGATCGCAGTATCAATAAATAAATAAAAAAAAGAAGGCCACAACATAAAATTTTTTTCTGCTTCCTCAAAAAATGCCGTTCGTGTGAACTTCAAATCTAGAAAATCATAGAATTTTCACCGGATTTATTCTGACATATCCCAGGTATTGCAGTAATTACTTTAGTAAACACACGCCATGGCAGAGCAAAACCCGATGGTATTTATTCCCCAAAGTAGTTATGCATGGGATTGACGGAGTACCTTCGATTTGCGAACTTCAACAGACAACGCGGTAAAGCAACGTGAAGTAGCACTCGCAAAGAAACAGAATCTGTGCGCAGAGAATGCTTGCACTCCATTCCTTCGCATTCTTTCACAAAGATCCCATACACAGCCACCACGTCAGGAAAAGATTCATGTTCCCCATGCTAACATCGCATGGTACTAGAAAAACAATAGCAATCAGGTGGCAAAGCATGTTAATTTTTTATGTTGGCCGTTCAAACTTAGCCTTCTTTAAAAAAGATCCAGTGATGATTCTTCATTGTCATCAGACATAGCATCAGCATAGTTCAAATATTGTCTTACAGACTTGTTACCGGTACCTCGCCTTTCCACCGAATGATAAATGATGACACAATGTGTAGTTACCTACTTCGCACAAAGAGGATTACTAATAGCGTAGAGGGTACCTTCAGACTGTGTTTCTGGTATTCGTCCCCGGAGAGCATTTAATAGGCTTTACGAAATCCGACCCTCTAGGTTTCACTCCAACGGTGCCGGAATCTCGGTGCGCATAAGTTTTTACCTCTCTCACCTTTATCATAGTGTGACTTCCAACACTTGACATCGTTATGCGGCCTACATTTTCACAAGAGATGGAGTTTCAACATTGGAATATATTCTGTTGTCCTACTCTGAACAGCGCGTTCGTACAAAATAGCCCTACCGTAAACCTTAGTGTGACTTGAAAGGATTTATTCACAACAGCAACTAACGCTTCGTGGTCACCCCTGTCTGTGTTAGCATTGCAAGTTCTATATACAAGCGTATGCAAGCGTTCCCGAAATGTCCCAAACATATGAGTTTCTACATATTGTGTGGTAAAGCCTATGAACAGTGGGTCGTCCTCTCCAGTGCCTTCTAGTGGGTCGCCCTTTTCATAAGAAGAGCAGCTCGTGCCGAGAGTCGGTCCCGCATTGACTGTCGCTGTCGTGAATCATCGCGGAGTGTCCGCCAAAAACGTCTTAACAATTTGGTGAAGAGTGCTGAGAGTGCTGTGCCTTTCAAACACATTCGGTCCGAATTCAATGCCCTTGGAGCTTCGATCCCGTACCGTGCCTACAACCATGCACCAAGACACCGCCCCAAAAACGCTTCCTCCTACGCCGACGCCATGTACCGGTGTCCCCCGCATCCGCGACCCTCCTGTCTTCACCGGCGTGGATGGAACTAACGTCGAGGACTGGCTGGCCATGTACGAACGCGTGAGCTTCCCCAACCATTGAGATGAGGCAGGTAAACTCGGCAACCTGCTTTTCTACCTCGCGGGTGTGGCTGGCATGTGGTACAACAACCACACATCTGATTTAACGACTTGGTCCGCTTTTAAAACCGCTGTCGTCGATGTGTTCGGCCGTCCGGCCGTTCGTAAGGTGCAAGCTGAACAGCGTTTACGTAAACGAGCCCTGCAGACCGGCGAGTACTTCACAAGTTATATCGAGGACATCCTTGACTTGTGCAAGAAAGTCGACCTGAACATGTCAGAGGCTGACAGAATCACGCATGTTTTAAAAGGCATCGCCGACAATGCCTTCACCATGCTCCTGGCAAAGAACCCCCGCACTGTGGCAGAAGTCATTACGTTATGCCGAAGTTGCGAAGGGCTGCGGCGGCAGCGTTTGATGACCCGTCGACCGCCACCACGTGATGCTGATCTCTCGGCCTTGTCAGCATTTCCTGACCACGCGACCTTGCTCTCCGAAATCAAGTCGTTCGTGCGTGAGGAAGTTGCCCGCCAGGTCTCTTACTGACTTTTGCTTCCCCACAACATGCTCAACTGCCACCAAGTACACTTCCACCTCCGCTCCGCCGAGCCATTCAGCAGGAAATCACAGAGGTCGTTCCTGAATACCACCAGCCACCTCCTGTATCTGCGCCACTCAGCTACGCCCAAGTTATCGCCAGGCCACCCCCACCGATTTCTGTCGCTGTTCCCCTTGGTTACACCGAAACCGTCGCGAGGCCCCGGGCCTTCGGAGAAACTGTCTCGCCTACATACGCCGGCGTCACCCACGTGCCCCGAATGCCGCCTACCATGCACTCATATCAGCAGCCGGCTCGCCAATCGCGTTCTGCGACATGGATGGGACCTGCGAACCGATGGCGCACTGCTGACAATCGCCCCATCTGCTTTGCTTGTGGTTGCGTCGGTCATGTAGCACGCTGTTGCAATCGTGTGCAGCAACCGCAGGTCGCCTCCAACTTTCCCAGCCAGTCAAGCCGCTCTTATGACCAACCGCCGCCTATGTCACCGTCGTCCCGCCCCGTTCCGTCTACCCGCCGTTCACCATCTCCACAACGTCCCTCACTGTCGCCGATGCGGCCACGTCCACTCGAGGGCGACCAGGAAAACTAGTCGTCGCAGTCCACGAGGCAAGGGCTGCGACGCTGTCGAACTGCGGAAGCCTTCAGGAAAGCCCGTCAAACGTGATAGACGTGCTTGTGAATGGCGTTCGTGCATATGCCCTTGTGGATACTGGACCCGCCGTATCCGTGATGGACGCAAAACTTAGCCGATAACTGCGCAAAGTGATTACGCCGCTTTGCGGACTCTCCCTTCGTACAGCCAGCGCCCAAAGCATTCACCCTACAGTGATGTGCACAGCCCGCCTTATGATTCAGGACGTGATGTATGCGGTCGAATTCATCATAATTTCTTCATGCTCTCACGACGTCATCCTAGGATAGGATTTTCTCTCCCGCCGCGACACCGTCATTCATTGCGCACCAGCAGAAATAGAACTCACGCAATTCTCTTCTTTGACGCCGGCCAACAGTCCATCTGCTGCAAGCAAGTTACTCGTCAGAGATAACACTCAAGTGCCTGCAAACTCGTCCGTGGCGGTGTCGCTCTACTGCGCAAGCCTTTTTGACACCGCTGCACTCCTCGCGCCATCTCATCGTGTTTTCATAAGAAAAGGCTTGCTGGTTCCTTTCGCGACCGTGCAACTCACTGACGGCAGCACCACTATTTTTGTTGTGAACTCATCTCCGTACAGCGTTACGTTGGTGCGAGGGAAATGTCTCGGCAGCGTGGAACCCATCGAAGACGCGCAAGTTATGGATCAACCCGATGACATGCACTGCTTAAGTTCCGGTACAATTAGTGCTGTTTCGACGTCTGCTTCAACATCCGATGATGTATTTCGTCCCTCCATACCCGACAACCTTACGCCGGGCCAGCGTTCCCAGCTTTTGGGCCTGTTGCGAAAATTCCGCTCTTCTTTCGATGTCGCTCAACCTTCTCTCGGCCGCACATCCACCGTTACGCATCGCATCGACACAGGCACACAGCCACCGCTGCGGCAACGTCCATATCGCGTATCTCCCACAGAACGCCGTGTTATCAACGAGCAATTCGACGACATGCTTCGCCACGATGTTATTCGCCCCTCTAGCAGCCCCTGGGCATCTCCTGTTGTTCTAGTCACGAAGAAGAACGGTTCTGTGTGGTTCTGTGTGGACTACCGACGCCTCAACAAGATCACTCGTAAGGACGTGTACTCACTACCGCGGGTAGATGAAGCGATTGACAGCCTGCAAGGAGCAGAATTCTTTTCATCCCTCGATTTGCGCTCAGGGTACTGGCAAGTACCTATGACTGAGGACGCTCGACCGAAGACCGCTTTTGTCACACCTGATGGCTTGTACGAATTCAACGTCATGCCGTTTGGGTTGTGCAATGCGCCCGCCACCTTTGAGCGCATGATGGATACTGTTCTGCGTGACCTGAAATGGCACACGTGCCTGTGCTACCTCGATGACGTCGTCGTTTTCGCTCCGGACTTTTCGACGCACCTTCAACGCCTTCGGCATGTTTTAACGCGTCTGAGCGACGCCAGTCTGCAACTGAACCTAAAGAAGTGCCGATTTGCAGCTCGGCAGCTGACAATACTCGGCTACGTCGTGTCCAAGGACGGAATTCTCCCTGATCCAGCTAAGCTTCGGGCCGTGACCGAGTTCCCCAAGCCGACATCCGTCAAGGAACTGCGCAGTTTCGTAGGACTGTGTTCCTACTTTCGGCGCTTCATTCGAAACTTCGCGACTATCATATCGCCGCTCATGAAGCTTCTCGGAAGTAACGGGCCTCTCCTTCGATGTCATCACAGTGCGACGACGCTTTCACAACACTTCGTCGTTCGTTGACGTCGCCTCCCATACTCCGCCACTACGACCCTACGGCCCCTACAGAGGTACACACGGATGCCAGCGGTGTCGGCCTCGGCGCGGTCCTTGCGCAGCGCAAACCAGGGTTCCCGGAATATGTCGTGGCGTATGCAAGCCGTAAGCTTACAAAAGCCGAGACTAATTACACAGCCACCGAGAAAGAATGTTTGGCAATCGTCTGGGCCCTTGCAAACTTCCGACCTTATTTGTAAGGTCGTCTATTTGATGTCGTCACCGACCACCACGCACTATGCTGGTTGTCGTCTTTGAAAGATCCGTCAGGCCGTCTTGCCCGGTGGGCACTTCGCCAGCAAAACTATGACATACGCGTGCTGTACCGCAATGGAGCGCAACATGCTGACGCCGACGCCCTGTTGCGCTCTCCCTTGCCTGACGACAATGCCAACAACTCAGCGTCTCACCTTGCCATTTCTTCGATTAGCATTCATACCATTGCTACTGAACAGCGCAATGATCAGTGGATTACCTCACTGATAGACTTGCTGACTGATCCATCCACTCCATCCACTCGCGCGTTGTGTCGTCAAGCCCACCATTTCGCCGTTCGCGACGACCTCCTCCACCGACGCAATTACAACGGTGACGGCCGCCAGTGGCAATAGTCATACCCTCCAGTCCGCGCTCTGACATATGCGAATTCTTTCATTCTGATCCGCAATGTGCGCACTCCGGGGTATCGAAGACTTGCCACCGTATTCGCCAACGGTACTTTTGGCGCGGCATGTACCGCTACGTGCAGAAATTCGTTCGCTCCTGCATAGATTGTCAGCGCCGCAAAGCGTCAACGCACCTGTCGCCGGTAGGTCTGCAACATCTACCTTGCCCTGCCAGGCGCTTCGGGCGCGTTGGCATCGATTTGTGTGGGCCACTTCCACTAACGTCGGCTGGTAACCGCTGGGTCATTGTCGCTGTGGACCACCTCACGCGATACGTCGAAACGGGCGCTCTTCCCGCGGCTACAGCGAGTGATGTGGCCTCCTTTCTGCTCCAACGATTCATTCTGCGACACGGTCCACCCCAGGAACTGCTCAGTGACCGAGGCCGTGTCTTCCTGTCTGAAGTAGTTGAAGCCATTCTCAAAGAGTGCAACGTTGTTCACCGCAAAACTGCAGCTTACCACCCGCAGACGAATGGCCTCACCGAACGCTTCAACCGTACGCTCGGCGACATGCTCTCCAAGTACATCGCCGCCGATAACACAAATTGGGATTCCATTCTACCCTTCGTCACCTACGCATATAATACCGCCCCTCAGAGCACTACTGGCTTTTCACCTTTCTTTTTATAATATGGAAGGTACCCGTCACACACCATCGACACGATACTTCCGTACGGGCCAGATCCGTCTGAGTGGGCACCTATTTCTGCTACAGCCAAGCTTGCTGAAGAGTGTCGAGCGCGTGCAAGGACCTTTACAGCGCATAATCAAGAGCGGCGAAAAGGCATTCGCGCTGACACCAGCACTACTGCGCCCACGTTCCTCCCTGGAGCGCTCGTCTGTCTCTCGATCTCTACCACTGCAACTGGCCTATCTTCAAAACTATTGCCCAAATACGAAGGCCCCTACCGTGTCGTCAAATGCACTTCCCCAGTCAACCACTTGATTGAACCCATCGAGCCATCTTCAGACATGCGCCGTCGAGGACGCGACATTATTAACGTGGAGCGCCTCAAGGCCTACCATAACCCGCTCATTGTAACCAGCTGTTAGGTCGCCAGGCGGCTCCCTTTTCGTACCCGGGGTAGTTGTGGTAAAGCCTTTGAACAGTGGGTCGTCCTCTCCAGTGCCTTCTAGTGGGTCGCCCTTTTCTTAAGAAGAAGACCAGCTCGTGCAGAGAGTCGGTCCCCGCATTGACTGTCGCTGTCGTGAATCATCGCGGAGTGTCCGCCAATAAACCTCTTAACAAATAAAACAGCTACTTGATAACACGAAGTCACGTTCTGAACACAGGCCATGCAATTTTGTGATTACATTTCCATTTGAAAGACCACTATAATTTCGTTTATTTGCCACTGAAGGCGTTTCATGCCAAATTATTTATATTCCTAAAACTACCAGTTGTTCAATGTAGCGCTACTGTACACAAGTGAGTTATTGCGATGCAGGCCGCATTTTCGAAAAACAGATAGAGAGCGAGGAATTCAAGACGTCCACAATCTTCCAATTAGTGGACCACCATATTACCTTGAAAACTGAACTTAAATTCTACACCACTGCGTAAAAATTAGCTCGCATGAAGGTTCTGAAATAACGTGTGGCTCAGCTCAAATTATTTCCACATAGTGATTGAAAACTCCGTCAATATGAAATCAAATATAGTCACAGTCCACCCGAACCTCAAAAAGCATTTGTAGGTCACCGCTTCGACGAGATGACAACATTTTCACTAATGTACGTTTAGCGAACTTATCCGCGAATTGGTCGGAGTATAAGCGTTAGACACCTTCGCAATATCACTGAACTTACAATAAGTTATTCCTGCGTGTGTCAGAGTGAATGCATTTAGGCACTTTCGAAATGAAGGCTGAACCTTGCTGTTTAACGCTGCCTCGTTTTCTTATTGTAGACACCACCGCTTTCCTGTTACGGTTGTTTTGTCCCTGGTATTATTTGCATTGAACAGCTTTGTCAGCTTAGGAGCATGTAAGACATTAATAAACAATACTTCTTTGAACCGACAGAAAGGTTCAATGGCAAAAAGAAACGCACTGCACAGTGTCTTGATTTCAATTCTGTACACGTTGCGTCCAAAGAGAAGTGAATGACAAAATATGACATCTACCATCAGAGCCAACATACCGAGCGTTAAGTAATACAAAAAAAAGGTAACAAGAGGAAGATGGAAGCTTCGGTTCGAGCGTTCAAATTAAAGTTTCAGTTGCTGTCATCAAAAAGAGAAGCCCGCTTGTTGAAACTTCGGCTACAACACGTACCCCTTGTTTTAGAATTTGTTACGCGTTTAGTAGTGTGGTAGTGAACAGAACGAAAACAGCACTAGCCGCAGCCTATTCACGCTACCCGGCTCACGAATGAAAACTGAGTTATTCACGTACACTCGTTTCTAACGACTTATCGGTGATGTATCTGTAGGTACACAAGGACACATTTTCCGACATGTTTTTTGGCATGAATTTTGGAGCAGATGCACCTTTGGGTCTCGGTTTCTCGGCGTGTCATGTGTCCACGGGCCTCATAAACAGATATGCGCAATAAAATTTGATACTGATTTTCAATTCACGTTTTGCTGTAATTAAGGGTTTTAAAAATATTGATGAGACTTTGTTAAAAAAAAAACCTTATTGAAAATGACAAAAAACACGCATTATAAGCAAAAAAAAAATAAGGCACTGCTATGCTATAGAAAAGAAGTTCTGTAGTAGTGATATTTAGAAAAAGATCCCCTCGGCGTGTCTGAACATAAAATCTTGGAGGATGCTTGAGCTTCGCCTTCAAGAAAAGAACGTGATACCATGTGCATCATCTGCTGATTCGCTGGCTAAGCCTTGCTGATCATTGAACACCTCGACGATTGCTGCGAGAAAAGGATAGTCTGTGCCCATAATGTGAAGGCCAGTTAAGCCTAGAAAAACCTTGTTTTACATGCCTTTCTTTACATGCCTATCTCTTGCTTTCTCTCTCTTCTGATATACTTATTTCTCTCTTGATATCTTCATCTTTTCAATATCGTTATTTTAGCTACCTTTCTATTTTTTCTAGTTTTCTCGCTCATAGCAATGCAACTATATACTTGGCGTAAATGCCCATGTCGCCAGCGTCCCTAGATCACTGAGTGGCTACAATGGTCGTCTGCACATTGTGGGTAGCGTATTCTAATACTCTGTCACAAAAAAAAACGTGCTTTTTACATTTATTCCTCTGTTACGCTGCCCCTGTGTTCGTCTCTTCGCCCACCTATGGTCCTCCGATGCATTGCCAGGCCACGCGTAGAGACGGCTTTATTCTGCGAGGGCTTTGTGTCACCGTCTGACAGCCTAAGCTCCGGCCTATACCATTCCCTAGTAGAAGCAGTAGAAGCAGCAGAAGGATTTTATGAATGAAGGAAAGAAAACTTTCCTGGCACGCCAAAGCAGGATTACAGGAATAAGAAGAATCGGGAATAAAAAAAACAACAGGAAAGCCTTTGGCACCAGAGGCAGATTAGAGGACAAAATTGAGGACTGTGCCGGAAAACAAGAATAAGATCGTTGTCATTAAGGTGGAAACAATGTCAAGACTTCTGCCACTGAAGGTACATAAAGCCACAAAAAGAATGTGCAAGAGAGACAAATGTTGATTCATATTAGCATTGTATAGAATAGCATAGTGTATTATAGAAATGAACGAGGTCAATACAGCGTAAAAGCCCGTGTCATACATGAAACGAGCTGTCAAGGACTTGACTGAAATCAAATTTCAGTGGTGATACAATTAATTAATAAGTGAAGTCATCATTTATGGGCACTTTTCAGCGCAGTTAAATCAGTACACTATAGTTGGTGACACCTTCAAGAAAAGAAAATGCCAGCAATTTTTTTTTTGTTCTTGGAACTTTCGGAATATACTTTTTCACCAATCCCAAAAGTGAGACTTATTTATGAAGCTAAAAGGCTGGGCGCAGGTACACCCAGTATAATACCTCGTATTTTCTCTGTTTCAAATATTCAGTTGACAGCTGATTTGTACCCCTTCGTGTGTTGTATGTTAATTTTACATAGATAATATACTCGACCAATATGTGATGAAGAAGAAGACCTTCTTTTGGCTGAAAAAAATAGGTCTCTCAGATAAGCATACACAGTTTTACAGCATAACTGATTTCGCTCTGAGTGTTATTTAATCTGGATAACAACTTTCATCAAAAAGAATACTACTGGCTTCCTGAAAAAAAGTTCTCAATATCATTCCTCACTGGAATTCTTACATACGTTCTGAACATTTGCTTCAGGACATTGAAAGACGCGTTACAGTTTTGTGCAACGAAGCAATCTGTCACATATACGTATCAGTAACTTCTTTTTTCAAAGTTAGGTTGCAGTCGAGTAATTATACTAGAATGCAGCGGCCCTCGTTGCACACTGGTAGTGCAAAGTAGGCTGAATTGCTGTAATGTTGTAGTTGTGGCTTCGGCTAGTGCAGTCACAAATAGTATGTTTATCTATTTCTGTTTTTCCTAATGAAATATTTACAAAATTCGGATTACAAGGTGTACATTTTGCCAGTTATATTTTCCTGGGTTCCGCTATGTTCTGCCTTTATGTCGCTGTGTCATACAAGAAAGTGCTTCTAAATGGGCAACCCTCCTTTATTATTCTAGTTTGCAACATAAGGGGTAAGCGAGTGGAGGTGCACGTTTTACAGGCACAAAAAATTGTATTTGATGGGAATATTATTTTTTCCAGATTCAATGTCTAACCTCACTGAAACACTTCGTCTTCAGCTTTTGTGTAATTTTAAAGCACGACAGCATCATATCCAATTTCGCAATAACGGTTCTTACACGGGAAATTGTTGTAGTCGGATCGGGCCGTACATATTGGGGAGTCTTCGAATAGAGGTTCCTACAGTTCGAGGCCCGAAAGCCTTTTGCGTATGCATGCTTTGGGTTAAGCCTGAGCGAAGAGTTTTCGAAGTGAGTCTGCAACGCTTTAGACGCTCACACAATTATTGGTCACTCTATAGTACTGAATGACGGCTATCTTTTCAATGGCTGCTGTCACATTTGTCTCACGCAATGCTCTTGGGACAAGTTTTGGGGCTCTCGCTAAACTCGGGAAATGGCGTTTCTAACCAAAGCCTTGAACGTGGTTTGTGTTTTGCGCATGCCCAGTGGCCTTGACACTCTTTCTTTGAGGACCTCAATCAAAAACACCGTATTGTTATAAGTCTTGATTTATTTTGGAGTAAAAATTGTCAACACGCGTTAAAAATTTGTTTCGACATCTCATCAATAAAATTCATTCTGTTTCAGTCAAGACCTTTTGTGAAAGTTGCGCATTTTTGGGCACTGGATAATACAAACATGCCAGCCGATTAAAGTGATAATAATGTTCTGGTACGTAACACTATATGACTGTAATGTTTGATACTCAGCATAGGTAAGTGACAAAGATTTTTTGTGACCGTTTCCAACCAACACATATACTAGAAACTGTACGAAATCATACCCAAGCTTGCGATAACGTTCTTCTACATTAGTGGCTTAGGTCTTGTTTTTTTTTTTTTTGTTCTCGCTCAGCTCATACTAGCGTTAGCGATATATTCAAGCCTCAAACCTAATTTTGTTTTTTCAGGCCTCTAAAGATTGATTTATATATGTTTTCTCTTTCACGGTCTCGCGTTTTTTCCCGTAATTGATTAAAACTGACAAAAAAAGTGAACTTTTTGTGTGGAAGGAGAGCTCAAACCACGCCATTTACATTGAAGTAAGACGTCTTCTTTACAAGAAGGGGGAGTCTGCTGATTCTCACATGAATCGCACGTGACATTAGGAAGACTCATGTTTTTCGTATTCGAAAAGCATGAAGAGGAAACTTTACAGGAGCGAATTTGCATAAGCAACACGAAAGAATAGACGAAGCGTACATCAGCGATTGAATGGTGGTGAGGGTGCTAGGCCATGACGTGAGACAAAGTAAAATCAACTATATTAAAACCGTATATTCGTCCACTCAAACACAGTACTACCGCAATTTACACGTCTTTGTGCCACTTGTTTCAGCACACTGCATAAACCATTTTCTTTATTGCTACGCACGTAGGGAGGAAGACAACAGCGAACATAAGACACTGAGGTCAGGGGTTGAGGCAGCGAGAATTCTCATTCGGTTTTCTGCTCACCGAGTACGCACGCTCCACTGATGCGAACAAATAGCAACGGGCATAGGTGGAAACCCAGTGAAGAACAGCAAACATAGAGGGGTTATCCAGGGACAAAGTTAGATGAGAATGGGTGGTTCCTGCGCTTCCATTGCATTTGAACAAATTGTCTCCGCTCTGTATTATTGCAATTTTCCGCTAGCTAGATCCCACCTTTGTCCTTCCCTTTTCACGGTTTGCTGGTTTGATGCACAGAGAGCAATGCAAACTAGTTTTGTGTTTCCTCTGACCCGTTATTTTTGACTAAATTGCTGTTAACACCGCTTGTACTGGTATTCTGTTTCTTAATGTATTCTCTTCCCTAGCTAATTAGCTGACATACGTAGTACATTGTCAATGTTAGCGACACATGTTCAGTCAGTGTGTAAGCAAGGACACTTACTTAGGTTATTTGTATGGAAATTTGGGTGAGTGCTTATGAGGACATTCTTGAAACATTTCGACTCGTACACAGTGGACAGGAAAGTGGAGGGCGAGAAGACGAACAAGCACGAACTCACACAACTCAGTATGTCGAAAAAAAAATGTAACAAAATATATATCCCAGGGTAGCTCAAGAGTGCGTATGCGTTAAAAAAAACAAGCAAGTAAAACAAACGACAGGAAAAATTTGATAGCATGCCTTAGCAGAATTTGTTTCATAAGGGATATCAACAACGTTCAGCACAATGTGAAAGTCCAGTATGGCTCAAAAAGGTCAACTAATGGTCTGTTAGTGCGATGGAAGGGCTGCTTGCGCATTTATCAGCAAGCTTTCTGATACAAAGCGCTTCTAATATTCCCGAGTTAGCTTGTGTTTCTGATAAAAAAAAACAATCGTGTCACACCAAACAGGATAGCATTCACAGCTGCTTCAATACTCGGCTAGGTGGGAGTGAATGCTAATTTTCAAAGATTTTGAGTGTTCATCAAGGCGAATGTTGCTGCACCAGCTAGTCTGATATAAATATTCACGACCACAAGTTAACGGCAATAAATAAACTACCCCTGTCCTGCACCTCACAAATATTGCACATTGTTTTGCAAGGCAAACAGAATTTTTCTTCTTTGCTAGCTTTGTCAATTTTTTGTCCAGCTCACGGCAGATGCATTGAACCTTATTACGAGCACTAAAAACACCTCTACACCAAAACGCTTGGCTATAGCTTGAGCACATGCGAAAACCGATGAATGTAAGATCAAACAACAATGCCTTTTCGTTGTGTGTCTTATTCGACGTGTGCTCAGGTGCACCATTTAAAAACGTAATAATGCTTTCGACGGCTCCGCTAACTACATTTTCTGGGTATGCACCTATTTTTAAGAGTTTGAATTTGATGTGAAGATGCCAACATAATAGTATTAATGCGTGACTTCGACAAGGCACTCGTTCGACCAGACACAGCGACTCCAATTTTTACAATTTGAAAAAACCTGATCTGAAGTTTATGAAAGAATTGACTGTCCTCGCAATATACAACGAACTAATGTGTTCTAATTGTAGGTGCAGTGTTAAATCAAGGAACTACAACTTGTTATTGTGTGCAACATCTTGTGTCAACCTGATCCATTTCATATTCCTTAAACACCTGCACATCATTCACAACACTGCGAACTTGCACGTATTTTTGAGATATAAGTAAAAAATTATGAAGAAACGAAAAAGTTTTTCCCAGGGCCAAGCAATTCTTTATGAATAATCCTGTCTATACCGGCGAAGGAAATAGCGCTGAAAACAAGGGCAACTTTCGAGCCAATGCAGACCCCTGAATTCTGGACATACATTTCACTCTGCCACCCAACGAATAAGTATTTCAAATAACAGACAAAGATTTCCAAAAAAGCAACGGCAGATACCACTGTATCATTCGTATATTTGACTCATCATTGCCATCACAGATGCACGACTTGACAATTTTTGTTAGTTAAGCGTAGGAGATGTAATAGTAAATGTCTTGCAGCTTAACAACGAAGGCACTGCAATTTCCTAGATTTTGGTTGCTCAAATATTTAAGGCAACGTCCAACTCAGGTGTTACTAGCGGGTCATGAATCTTCAAAGTTCAGAAGTGTTTTTGAATATAGCAAGCTCCTTGAAATATTCACGTGCTTCTTTCAGAAATTATTGCTCTAATTCTTTGATCGGGCTTGTGAGTTTCACAAGAAAGAACACCTGTAAATGCAAGCTCTTTGTTTTTTGACTGCTGTAGTCAAGCTTTCCAGTTCAAGCGAATATAAAAACGCGACAGCTTGTTGCTTAACCTTCGGGGGTTTCCAAACAGTTTTTTTGAAATTTTTGGTAGCAGCTTGATTTGCTTTTCTCTAAAGACACCATGCGGCACTAACATGAAGCGGCCCACTTTATCTGCCGTGATAACATGTAGTCCCCTCTGAAAAACTTTAAAGACAACTAAATCCACTTTTTTGGCCCTCCTCGTAAAAATCCTCGTCTTAGCTATTAGATCGACACATACAGATACACACCTTGAGCATTCGTCTTCGGTGACTAGCCTGCTAATGGCTTAGTCACAGAAGTCTAACCCATAGCATCATGTTATGAACTACAAATCATGTACCTAACACTCAATGCACGTCCTGTAACAGACACAAATTAGGAGGTATCCGAACAAAGCAAGTTTTCTGATTTAAAAAAGCTAGCGCCATTCGTTTAAACGATTTTTCTATTTTTTCTCATTTTCTCTTGTAGTTTTCGTCGGAGATGAAAAATATTGATTGCCGATGCTGCATCAAGAGCCAATGCTCCTGAGGCTCCAATGCGTTTGTTGTGGTTCTCTCTCTCTCTATTGAGAACACTTGTTTCGGTTGCTGGAGCAGTAGATACAGCGCTGCATGACAACATCAGTGGCCTACTGTCACAATCAACTCTTTCACGTTTAATTGCAGTTCGATGGCTTCGAACAAAAAGAAACAAAGTCAAATGTTTTTCTGGTGGTGATACTTTTTCTGTTTCATCTTTTTAAGGCTCTCTTTTACTGGTTAAGTAAGTGGAATGTTTACGCGCACGCACAAGATCAACATGACCTGAAAACGGTGAAGAGCTTTTCTTCATTTTTTCTACAGAGGTATAAGTCATTCAGTTAAGAAGGCGTCAAGAACGGTGTATTGACTTTATGAAAAAGAAATATGTTTTCATGAACTAATGTCCTATGCATGGCTTTTTGACCCTTCATCCTATAGGCCTAACACAGTAAATGAATACCACACTGAGGCTAAACAATCGCAACACTGAAGCAGTTGCAAAATCATTTTTGTAGCAATTTTATCCTGGTAATCCCATTTTTTTTAAATTCTCTAGTATATATATGCTGGATGGTTCTATTAGGTAAAATTTACATAGGCAGAGTGACGGGACCTAATGACCAGACTATACTATATTCTACAGTGCATGCAGTAAGTACAAGCAGTCTATTGCAGTAGCAAGCAAACTAACAAGTAAGAAAAGTGAAATAGAATAATATAAGTACATACTCAGCGGTTTCAATACATTTCAAGCACAAAAAATGCACTAAAAAAGCAGAACAAAATAAATACATGTGCATAACAAGCTAAAAAAACGTTACATACATCAAAATTTCCCTACATTATAAGGAATAAACGCAAATGGCAGCAATACATTATTGATTGATATGTGTGGTTTAACGTCCCAAAACCACCGTATGATTATGAGAGACGCCGTAGAGAAGAGCTTCGGAAATTTCGACTATATGGGATTTTTAACGTGCACCCAAATCTGAGCACACGGGCCTACGACATTTCCGCCTCCATCAGAAATGCAGCCGCCGCTGCCGGGATTTGAACCCGCGACGTGCGGGTCAGCAGCCGAGTACCTTTGCCACTAGAGACCACCGCGGCGGGGCAATGGTAGCAATACAGAATATTGACATCCTACTACTATAGCATTACTACCTATTTAAAAAAAATCAAACGCATGACCATATAATGCTTAACGCTGCAAAAAATTCATGTTTTATAATAACTATGTTAAAAATGACGAAATAACACACAATGCAATTGCACAAAGTGTCAGAGCATGTGGAATTACGAGTGAATGAAATATAAGCGCAAGTCTTATTTACTAAACACGTGAATTACATCACATTTATTTAAAGTGATTAGTGGTTTATAATAAAGGATGAGTGTTCACAATGCGTCCTGAGATATGAAAGTGACCGTGCTTCAGAGTTCTTAGTGTTCGCATACTTCTACGACGTTCTAAAGAGATGAAATGTTTTATACGGTTCTTGAAGAATCCAAAAACGTGTCACGCAGTATGTAATAAACAGAAAGTATAAAGGTAATCGATCTCAATACCATTGTATCTAGAAAAGGTTCATCTAGTGCTAGAATAATAGTCTATATATATGTTACCAATATAGCGTATGTTAGTTAGAGTAGTTGTTGTACGTATATTAGTTATAGTAGCGCTCCATACTAAGACGCGGTATTTTAACGGGGCATAAAATAAATCATTTTAAATATGTATTTTGACTTTTGTAGGTATCAAACTACGACATCGCGAAATCTCTCCTCCGTGACAACTGTCACGGTGGAGAGATTTTCACATAGGTAATCCACATGCATGTCCCAAGTGAGCTACGAAGAAATATGCACGCCAAGAATTTGGTGAATTGCTACAATTCCAATAGCTTGACGTTCAATAGCAACTGTACTATTACACTGAAGGAAATTAGTTTTGGAGGGAAAGATAATTGCCTTAGTTTTTTTTGCGTTGATTTTAAGTTGGTTTAGCTGAGACCAGATGGATAACTTCTTTAGCAATTCATTACAATCAGTTGTATATGATAAATTCGACTTCAATACTGAAATTCACAACGTGACTAATGTAGACAAAAAATAAAAACGGCTGTAAAACATGTCACTGAAGCACGTCAAGTTTGTTTTTAAGGAAAGATGTCATGTGATCGTTGACACAAATACACTGGTATCTGTAACTTAAGCAAGAAATAAACAGTGATTAGCAGCTACAGCGCACTTCGTTGCACTATAGTTTGTTTCATAAAATTGTTGTTTTATTAGGCAGTCAAATGCTTTACTAAAATCTATAACTATTGCCAGTGTTAATGCTTTTGTTTTTGTGTTCTTTATTATTGTTTTTTATTGACAGAAGTTCTGTTTCCGTTGGTCTGTGTTTGTTAAATCCGTGTTGCGCGTGAGCTTTCACACCAAATTTATTAAAAAAAATGACCATGCGACACACACAAACGTCACGGCAATCGTTGCACATCTGTGGATTCCTTTGCGCGAAGGGCGCGCGCTTTTCACACACAGCGAAATAACGACTTGGACGCTTATTCGTTTTCATCTGTACCTGTGAGTACGTTTCGCGCGTCGTTTGTCCGTGTGAAACATGGGGCATGTTTTGATCTGCTTGCCAATCTGCGCATGACCTTCCAATTTGTTGCTATCGTGTTCTTTGCTTTGCCTTTGTGGCAAAGCAGTGTTTTCAAAATGGGAAGCATTTCTTAGCGAACTTCGGCGACTCTGAGCGTATCTATCCATCTATCTCTTTCTATCTAGCCGCCTACGACTTTTAGCTCTCCTGGCCGTTTTGATAAAGGTATTCATACATAACTTGGTACGGCATGACAGGACCGTATGAAAAACATACTTGACTAGTGATAACATGAAAATTAAGACATGTATGGCATCCATGTCATGATCAAGGTTTTGGTCACATGACATGTTGCAAAACTGGCATGGTATGACATCAATGCATGGCGAACACAAGCGATAGACCCTAACACAAAAATCATGACATGCGCGTCATGTAACAACAGGACTACATACCACGCTCATGATACGCTCGCGGCCATTTCGGTAGCGTCAAATATACAAAATTCGGTATTACGCTACGTGAATGGATGACGAAGGTGTGTGACTGGTACAAACGTGACAATCATGAGATGCATGTCGTGTAACAACATGACTACATGCCACGCTCATGAAGCACTGGCGGTCGTTTCGCTAGCTTCACTTATACCAAATTCGGTATTACGGGACGTGAATGGCTGGCGAAGGTATCATACTGGTGCAAACATGATAAACATGAGACGCGTGCCATGTAACAACATAACTACATTCTACGCTCATGATGGGCTGGCGGCCGTTTCGCTAGCTTCCCATGTACCAAACGCGGTATTACGCGACGCGAATGGGCGACATGGGCAAATGAGACATCTAAACATGATGATTACCACATGCGTGTCATGTAACAACATGAATGCATGCCACACTCATGAAGCGCTCGCGGGCGTTTTGCTAGTTTCGCACATATGAAATTTGGTATTACGTGACGTCAATGGATGACGAAGGTATGTGACTAATGCAAACATGATAATAATGAGATGCGTGTCATATGATACCATTACTACATGCCACAGTCAAGGCGCGAGTACTTTTCGACGTGACGTGGTGCGTGTGCTCACCGGTGCTCATTTCCTCGCGTCACGCAGGCGTTGCCCAACAGGTGCCGGTCCTGCCATATACTAGAAGGCGCGCGCCGCGCTCGTTTGCTTTGACGCGTGCGCGTTTCTGCGCGTTTTAGCGTCCTTCCGTGACGAAACGAGGGAGACGCAGTGTTGTCTGGTTAAAGCATTGGTGCTAAATGCAGCATGTCGCCTTTTGCGCCATTTGCCGTGAGTCCGCGCCAACGGACGCTGGTCGGGCTGGTCGCACCTGGCGTCAGACTAGAGTTTTCGCGTTTTGCTAAAGCGTAGCGTCACTGTGCACAGTGTGCGCGCGCGTCAACGCTACACTGGAGTATATTGAGCCCTTCATGATGCACTCGCGGCCGTTTTGCTAGCTCCACGTATACCAACTCTGGTGTTACGTGACGTCAATGCATGATGAAATATATCACTTGCGCAAACATGATAACACTGACACGCGTGTCGTGTAAGATTATAACATACCACGCTCATAGCGTGCTCGCGGCCGTTTCGCTAGCTCTACATATACTAAATTTGGTATCACGTGACGTGAATAGATGACAAAGGTAAACGACTCATCCAAACATGATGATCATGCCAGGGAAGTCATGTACGGCATCATTTGTTTCCACCTCGTAACGTTCTGCTGACTTTAAAGTGACATATAAACCATTCTCATTTGTGCTTCGCATATTATGGATTCCCACTGTACGTGAGATCTGCCAATTTTTTCAGAGATCGCTTTCTATATACTACAGAAACTATGTGTAAGTCTCGAGATAAGTATTCTCGCTTGCGCAGAAACTTCGCTACTTTGTCACAAGCCCACATGTGGCGATATTGCATTAGAGATAAGAACAAAAAAACTCTATTAGAAATCAAAATTTGTTGGCGTCTCTTAAACGCTGGTATATTACTGTGCATGAAAAGGAGAAATGGGGCTGAAATATTCTAGAACAGAAGAAATAAACTATCGATAAATATATTATAAACAGATAATGAATGTTCAATCGAACCTGATCAAGGTAATGTCAACTATTGTGGGAGAGTAATTGAGGCTTTTTATGTAAATTATTCTATCAATACAGGCTTCCGTCAATGCCGATTCTACACAGGTAGTTGACTGGCAGTACTGACCAATGGTTTATTGTTAGATGAAATGGTGTGTCTAAAACTGTTGGCAGGAAACAAATTGCAGGTATTTTCTGAGAAGAGCCACAGCCTTTCCACTCTGAGAATATTACCAGTTTGTTAGCTAGTAGAAGTTGCAACAAACAGCTCGTTTATTATTAGCTTCGATAGAAATGTAACGAAAACTATCTACGCTCACGGCTACGAATGCTCATTGTCGCAATACTGTCGTAATGATTAACTTCCGAAATCTTTGTTCGCATAGCTTGAACACGATGCGTAGAAGTGCGCTATCTCACAGAAGGTATGAACCATCTCGGCTCAATTAGAATTTTTATCCGTCCTAGGCTACAATAAAGATCGGGTGCAGTCGCAGCTTATATATGCCGAGAAGCTCCTAGAGCGTACAGATCGGCAAGATCTACGCTAAATAGCTTCACACACACTACACGTACTTGCTTCCGTTTTCAGCGCTTCGGTCTTCAAGGGTATATTTAGTATCAATGGGTAGTATCATTTTTTTATTTACACGACCTGTTATTTTGATTACATATAGCAATCAAATATACGTTGCACTAAATGCTTTGATATGCGAGAAATAAAAAAGCTAAATACGTTTATACAAATTACTGTTTTAACATCAATTACCTTAACACCACTGCTCACAAACCATGGCGTCCAAAACATCCGCCATTATTGCACCCTTACGCACTTTCTCGCTGCTACCATCACTTTCTGAGCTTGCGAATTTTTTTCATTTTTTGTTCTTCGAGAGAACTACATGGTGTGGACTAACGTGCCGTCCCAAATGAAATACACAGTTTTGTGTAATATTTTACCAGCGCCTTAATAAATGTTCTTAGCATCCACTCGCCAAAGTTCCTTAGAGCCATGACGATTTTCACTGCACCGTCGAGTACTTTGCACAATTCTCCAAACAATACGCCGCGTTCGCTGTACTTATGGCTTTTATGCCGAACAATGGAACACAGAAAGCGGAGTGCTGACTCGTATACTGTTTATAAGCACTGCCCTTTTGTTATTCCTGTTGTTAAGCGAAGCTCAGTTTCTCGGGTGGTAAACATTGAGATAAGTTGACCGGTGTGAACTATACCTTCGGATTAAATTTTCTCTGGCACGACTTGTTTCGCGTAACGTAGAGAGAGAAAAAGAGAGAGAGAGAAGGGGAGAGATATGAGATGCGGAAACAAACTAGTTTGTAGATGGTAACATGAAGATTGCCGAACATACCAGGCATCACAACGGCAAGTTTCAGTCTATTTCTTAGGGCACGATAGAACTATGGTGGCAGCATATTTTATACCTTGGGGGTCTTTATTCTGACTTGATTTTTGACAGTTTGATTTCATGCTGGAGTTCAGTAATCACGTCCCGTATTGTTGGTTAACATGACGCGTCGCGCGCGTGTATGCCTTTTCAGTATATGGCGATGAGTTGCACTGCCCGCTAGTTCGAAAGACGTCCTTGAATTTGGTGCAAAACTTTTTGCAGCGTAATGCATCACAAATATACGAAATCACTCTGATGATCTGTGTGCGAATAGCGCAAACTACACCATAGGACTTGTTCGTACACGAACAAGTCCACGGCTTGTCTGTCTCTTGCGACCAGTCACCAACGACATACCACTGGTCGCTAGCATATATTATGACGCATTTTCACCCAGTGGTTTGTCGCAACTTTTTCAGTCCCCGTCTGTGCACTTGGCCGGAACCCTGCTTGCTAAGTCCTCTATGGTAGCTGCGAGAATAGTTAAGTGTTCAGCATGCCTGCATGTGTATCTAGGAGGAGGAAGCCATCTTGCTTCATACATTTTCATTTTTATTTAATGTAGCCTACTCTTTCAGAGACATCTGTGTTATTTCTCTGGCTTTTGGCCGCAATACTCGGAGTATGCCAGTGTATGTATTTCAAAGAATATTGTTTCGCATTAACAGCAAAATGTATTATTACCATATTTAAGCCAGAGATCAAACTTTGTAGTATAACAGCTTGCGTGTACAATTCTTCGCAATAAGCGCGCCATGTGCCAATAAATCTGGTCTCTAAAGATAATCGATTCTTACTCAACTCTACGCGTTTGATACAAAATTAAGCCGATGTGATCTAAGCTGAAGATAATGGCAACAAAATTATGGAAGTTTTTTGGCTCTAATTTGTTCTTTTTCAGTGTGTGAGCACTGTCAGTGACAAAGTTGTGTGAAATGAATATTTAGAAAATAATGTAGATAGCTAGAAGCCACTTAAAGTCAATGGGATGTCACTTTCTAATGTCACTATTCATGGTGATATGTGTCTTTGTAAAAAAATATATGGCAACTGTTTCCCCGAGAATCAATTTTACTCAAACTCGCTCAAAGCAGCGTCAAATTTAAACATAAAGTAGAGAAAAATAAAAGAACAAAAGCACACAATATTTCAGGTTGATAAAGGATCAATAGGCAGGAGATGTTCGGAAATGCCCTGGATTAGGTTAGATGCATCCATAACTCATGTATCCAGCAAAGCTTGCTAGAAGCGTTGAAAAGATTACAGAGACATAATTATCACGTCGATCGGGTAAATCTTCAAGGGATAGTGATATTTCTCATCGCTCTGGTTGACAGCGAGAATGCCTCCTATGCTGAAATTTCGCTTGTGGTTTGACATTAAAGGATTTTACTGTAATGAATTCGCAATCCTTTGTTGCATTGTGTTTAGGTATTTTTTGACCAAACTCTTTGTGGGAGTCGCACAGGTGTGCCCAATACAATAAGTTCGAGACAGGTTAGACAGACATAGCGTTAATGCTAAGTTATATGCGGATTGTCAGCTATAAATTGTATTTGTATATTTATCTGCTCTATATGCCACAAAAAGTTTTTAGGTATTTAGGCAGTATAAACCTAAGCACTGTGGAATTAATCTGCGGACATCAGTAAGAGCGCCACACAACGGCTGATAACCGTACCACCAACTCTGAATACAAAATGTCCGCTAAAATGAAATACGTGCGCTGTTACTTTTAAAAACATTCTTGCTTTCTTGATATTCACGGGGCTGAGATCGCAGCAAAGAAAGCACCAGCTGTGGTTAGTAATGAAGTGTTTGAATATAATTTCGACATCTTCAATTCAAAGCAACAGATTGATTCAGGAATGAGGCTACTATAAAAGTATGCTGAAAATGCTCTGGATCCAGGAGGCTGACAAAGAGCACCGTGGTGACCATGTTAACATGACCAATTGCGCGCGTTTATGCTTTAGGAGTTGATGGGAATGAGTTGCGCTGCCCGCTAGTTCGAAAGACGTCTTTGAAATTGGTGCAAATATTTTTGCACCAATTTTTCAAAAAAAAAAACCATTCGTTTTGAACAGCAACAAAAATGGCTAAGCAAACAAAAATTGATTGATTGATTGATTAATTGATGGGTATATTGAAAGGTGAAATAAAAGGGCACAAAAAGTTGCTTCTAAACAGTTTATTATTCCTACGAAACGTTTTACAAGGCAACTCTAATTTCGTACACTACTTGACCTATAGGCTGACAAGATTTCACAGCAAATTAGAAGTGACCACTATTCAGGGAAGTGTTTTCAAACCACAGCTCCTACGATGTATGAACGTGTATTATTGGAAAAAGAAGCTGCTGTTTTTACGAAATATGGACAAAATATTCGACCAAAAAACAGAGCTGCTCCGTAAGAAAATGCAGTAAAAATATTTCGCTTCCACTGCAACCAACGGCTGCGATTCTTGTTATTATGGACATAAACTGATACGCGTCATGCGATATTACTTCCTTAAAGCACGCAAGTGAACACGAATGTACAGATGTTCATTCCTTAATACGTATATAGTGTTTCTGTGTTTCAGTGCTTGACGTCCAGCCTAAACATTCTTTCACTTCGTTTTTTATCCATGGTGTTGAGGACCATGAGGATTAAAAATGTTTCAATGTCCGAGGCAGCGACAGCTTCTCGAGTTCAGTCGTTCTGAATCCACTCTCGGCCCATGGTACATGGTTGCACTGTTGATGAAATAAATGATAAAAATGCTAAAAGTGGATATACATGACTATTATTTGTACTTTTTGATATGTCAACCGTATGTATGTGATTCTTTATTGTTTTATTTTTATAGAGTATTCTCTCGTAGCCCTTGTCAACCAAGCCTGCGTTGCGATGGATTCTATTGGGTGTCTGCAACGAGAAGCCGACCTAGTGCTTGTGTCAGCTAGTTCGCACAGGCCACCTCCCACCTCTTTAGATAGAATATCGATTTTTCTGTCTCTCGCTCTATCGTACCCCGTCCTGTCTCGGCTTGCATCATTTGACTTATGTTGTGAAATGCACCATCATGGCAACTCCGAATCCCCCTGAATGCTCTGTTTGGTTTAAAATAGTGCCGCAACATAATTGGCCAATATGGCGAAATTTAACATTGTTCTGAGTAGAACCTACGCTTCAGTTCTGCGTACGTTCTACGCTTGAGTTCTGCGCACAAGCACGAGTCATTACAACAAAATTCTTCCACCCACGAAGAAAAAAAAACTTTCTTATAAAAGTCATATGCACTGATCGAAATACCAAGCAAATCTTAGAGGGAAGTTTAAATGTAGTGAATTTTGTTCACTTTCCCTAATATTTTAATTATATTATTGCTGTCACATGTCAGAAATATTTGGAAAATATAATGTGGAATGCACCACGCATAACTCCTGTTGGAACTGATAGCTTAAGCAAAACGATTGGTCGAGCTAGCTTTATGCTCTCCCATAGTAGAGTACCTTGTACTCTAAATCGTTTACATTTATTGCTAAACACACAACCATTTATTCTAAAGCGGGACGGCTGAGTGCTCTCCCATAGTGAGTACGAAGTACTCGAAATTATTAAACATTTTATCTAAACACACCTTTGAAAGGTTCAGGAGAACCTCCTCTAGCTCTTAATACTACAAAGCACTTTGAGTCGTTTACTTCAAGTGTCATATGATTCTAGAAATTTTTAACAGAAGTATGGGTTGCTTTATAAATTACTATGTTCTGCAGAAGCTTAGCGCCTCCGTCTAAGGTTTACATACCGAAGACTGAGCTGTCTTCAACCACTTAATTGAATAACTTCATTGAAGGAAGATGCAGTTTGAAGGAAAAGCTTATATGCCTAAATAATGAAGAAACTTTTGTGATTATACGAGACGTATCGAGCTTCCATCTAACTGTCCATTCAGGACTGTGTTCATTCAGAAGTTTGTCGATTGGCGGGAGTTTGTCAAACAGTGCCCCCCTGTATTTGGTCGTTCCTCGTCAACGTAATTTTGAAGTGATAGAGCTGACTAACTACCGATACGAATGAGAACAATGAAATACTCTTTATTACAGTGAATGCAGACCCCAGAAACTCGCTCCTCGATGCACTAATATCGCAGGCCATGCATTAGCCCTCTCTGTGAACGCAATATAGCCCTTGAGTTAGGCTTAACGCTGCCACATGATTACAAGAACTCTTCCTGTTCTTTATTTTAACGCACTTTAACAAAATTTGACTGAATCAAAATTGTGTTCTATAGGAAATTATCTCTCTTGACGGCAAATCGCCAGACCTTGTCAGCGTTCACAACAACATAAACTATGCAAAATAACCTCCGTAATAAAATTTCCCGCAAAGCCATGTGTGATATGCGTGCCTTTGGCGCCCTAAATGTCACTTGTCCTTAATGTCACATGATGCCATTTGATCGCGCTACCTTTTTTGCATCATCAGGAGTTATCCAATTACAAACTTCTTGGACGTCATCGTGAAGTGAACAAACAAACCGTCATAACACGGTGTCACTCGATAAGATACTTAGCGACGCCGTCATGGGGCAAATTGGTGGAGGCAGCGCACGCGAAGTGTAGAAAGCTTGCGGCGGCTCAGATACCCGAGACAATGTGGAATCGCCTTAGCTGCAGAAAGCATTTTGAGGTGCGCACGTCGAGGATCAGTGCAATCGACTGCGAAGAAAAGGAGAAAATGAAGGGCAAAGTGTATGTTGTGCAAGAGTTCTGATACGTGGGAACAATAAGAGCTGTGAAGTGGACATGTGTTAACTGGGAGGTGCAAGCTGCAACCAAACGGTCTTGTTTCACTCATCAGTTGAGTCACTGATCTGAACTACTGTGTGCAAGGTTTGCCGTGGAGGTGTGAACGGTAAACTATCGCTTCCTGACACTATTATCACGGGTTCGATCTCAGCCGCTGCAGTCGCATTGCGATGAAGAAGAACTGCTATAGGCACGTGTACTGTTCGATATCGGTACACGTTAAACAATACCAGATGGTCGACACTTCTGGGCCACTATCCTATCGTGTCTCTCATAATAAGAGGTTCGTTTTGGCATGTGAAACTTCAAATATTGGTGTGCCAACAATGCAGCTGTTCAAGTCGATATTTAGAAGTCAGCCGAAGCTCAACCAAAAGAATCCAAATTTGACCAAACGCTAAAATTTAGGACTAAAAAGTACTCTGAAGTAACAGATACAGGTCTTTTTAAATTTTCCTTCGCCACAGATAAGGACGTCAGTAAGTTAGATAGATAGATAGATAGATAGATAGATAGATAGATAGATAGATAGATAGATAGACAGATAGATAGATAGATAGATAGATAGATAGATAGATAGATAGATAGATAGATAGATAGATAGATAGATAGATAGATAGATAGATAGATAGATAGACAGACAGACAGACAGACAGCAGACGGACAGACAGACAGGCAGGCAGGCAGACAGACAGGCAGACAGACAAATAGACAGACAGGCAGACAGACAGATAGATAGATAGATAGATAGATAGATAGATAGATAGATAGATAGATAGATAGATAGATAGATATACAGACAGACAGACAGACAGACAGACAAACAGACAGACAGGCAGACAGACAGATAGATAGATAGATAGATAGATAGATAGGTAGATAGATAGATAGATAGATAGATAGATAGATAGATAGATAGATAGATAGATAGATAGATAGATAGATAGATAGATAGATAGATAGATAGATGTTTTGTTCAGCTGAAAATTATACGCAAGTTAAATATTTCAAGTACTATTGTTTTTTTTATACATAGGATGATGAATATGCTTCGATTACACATTCACTCAACTTAGAACAATTACACATACCTTGGTAGCATAAGAGGTAGTTTGAGGTATAGCGCAGCCAATTTAAATCATGATGATTATTTCCTGGCAACGGTGATCACCTCCCTATTACACGAAATTGGCAACACCACACACTAAAACATGCCATTCGCTGATAATGGCAATGAGGGGCAGACGACTGTGATTGGACACAGAGACCCGCAGTCGACTTTTATCTAAAGTGCACGCTGCGAATTTTCATTGTACAACAACGCATAGAAGAAATATCTCACGAGCACTACATTGGATGTAAGATTCAGTGCTATATATATCGTGTTGCCGCCGAACAATTGTGCCTCGCGAGCAGTCGGCTTTTAAAGACAATAACCTTTTTTGGGGACCTTCAATGGAAAAATTTTGTTCTGTGTCTCGGTCTGTCTGTCTGTCTGTCTGTCAGTCTGTCTGTCTGCACATTTGTCTGTTTGTACGATCTAACGATACCTCAAACTGCATGGAACGGCCAACCCCATCCGCAGCGCCCACCAATATTGTTCAAGGTTTAGCGTTCATAGCCGTGCGGTTGTTAATTAGAAAGCAATTATAGCGCATATCTGAGGCGCCACAACAACGCTTCGACGTTTTGTATGTCTCCTTTTATACTAGAAGAGGCACACACAAGTAACTCTAAGGAATGTAGCGTTTATCTCGCTGCGCTGACAGTGCAACGCGATGCTCAGAAAGGTGTTTCGAACGCTTTGCTACGACGTCACGGTGGTGGCACCTGCCCGTCGCTTTGCGTTCTCCACCTAATCACCTTCGAGACTGGTGCGCATCTTTCTCCGCGGGCTGCATGCCTTCGTTTTCGAAGATATCTGCCAGATGGCGCTCGTGTCTAACGTGCCTCGATACGCTCGTTCGGCTCCGCTACACGCTCGAGGCACTCTAACGCAGCGCTTCCAGAAAACCATTCACCGATTTGCTTGCGCAAAACATCAAATAAACGTTTTGTTCACTCTCTCCAGACGCGAGACTATCGTCATTCTATGACATTCGCGGTGTAACATGCAGATTTGGAACCAATTTTTCTCAGGGATGAAACTTGTTAGCTGACGCTGCCTGCGTCGGCGTTACAAAGCGTTAGAGGGGGGAACGTTGAGTGGAGAAGGAAAGAGGGAGGGGACGCACATTCGCAATAAATGAGTGAACGTGGCGAGGAGGGCTGTCTAGAGGAGACAAATGGGAGAGCGCAGGATGGAGATAGAGAAGTAGGGGACGTGCATGCGGAGTGGAGCGTGGACGACACCAGATCAAGCTCGCTCATAAGATATGGCGCATCTAAAAACAAATCCTATAATACAAGTTAATCTTATTATGCACACAAAACTGTAACTTTTAAGTTTAGTTTCCTGCACGATGGGTGGTGTAAAGTTTTTGCATATATGTTTAGAGAAACTGCGTAGACAGCAACTTACGCAGTATACTGATTGGTGATTAACTTCGCAAGTACACAAAGAAACAGAAAAATTGTTTTTGAGAAAAAGATCTCTTTCTTCTTTGCACTCGACTTTATTTCAATGCAGAGCAGACTTCACAATACTGGCACATTCCGACTGTGCACGCACATTTTACAGTGCTGAGGCGTAAATGTTGCAGAAATAGATATAATTTAGTTTATGTTGCGTTTAACTTTAATTAGCGACCATTCATTGTCACAGCATTGGGAGGTGTTTCACTTAACAAGCACAATCTGGCTGAATCGTTTATCCTGAACGCCATCAGTAAACATTGTGTAAACCCGTCAAACATGAAAATTTTGCAGCCATATCTGAAAAAATATTTCAACCAATGGTGAATGCCACTTCGTGATTCAAATTCAATTTTTACGTCTCTATATGTACTTACCCTTAACCTTACTGCTCGTTCAGTATTTCTTCTGTATTTTCAAATTTAATACAAATCATTTCAAAATTTAAGTTTTTCATACTGCGGTGCACGACGTATTATTCATGGCATCGCCCGTAGCACAAGTTTTTAGGTGGAATATCAGTGTCGTTTGAAAAGCG
Organism: Rhipicephalus microplus; assembly: GCF_043290135.1. NCBI lineage: Eukaryota > Metazoa > Arthropoda > Arachnida > Ixodida > Ixodidae > Rhipicephalus > Rhipicephalus microplus. The sequence continues at coordinate 153,069,423 of NC_134701.1, forward strand.
ATGTCAATACACACTTATGCACACATATGAATACCGTATACAAAACATCACAGCGCTCTTACTCTCTCTTCTAACTGGCGTTCACGTGTCAAGCCTTATGACAGTAGCCATCTTACTTGTCTCCGTGTTTGGTACGTATGGTTTTTTCTATACGTAGAACTCACCAGCATAGATCCTGCAAGCGCTTCAAGTGACGTGCACCGAAGCAAACACTTCAAGAGCAGCACATCTGGCGCAATATTGATGCGACTGCACGAACTCTGGGTCTCCATCACCCATAAAGCGGCGTAGCATTCTGCAAGACCTCCACCTCTCCCATTCTGACGCTATCTGCTACCTTGTTTTCTCATATATAGCGATATAACAAGAAGAGGCTCCCGTCTGCTGCAGCCTCTATGCGGTCGGCTTGTGCGAGCTTAGGCCGGCCTCCAGTCTGGTTACATTTATCACTGGAGATAGGGCTAGACGCTAAAATTAATTTGTGCTATTTTTTAGCCTCAACGTCAATGAGAACGCAAGCTCGGGAGCCAGGAGCAAACAGGAATGGAGACGAAGCTTGTGCATATTTGTTAGCAAGCTACAAATATAAAGAAATTTTCTCGAAGCTGGCGACACTGAAAGCAGGACGCGGTGGCTTTAAAAGAAACCAAATATTTCGTTTTGTGAACGCCTAACGCCTAGTTATAGATATAACAGTTGATGTAGCGAAAAGGTGCGGTTACACAAGAACAAAAAAACAATTTTAAATAGCGGCGTCAGCTAACGCTTACATTTCGGGTGCAGTCATGCCTATATTCGGCCGAGTTTAAAGTTGAAACCAAATGCGAAACCCGCGTTCTTTGACCTTTTCCGATAAATGAAGTGCTACACAGCGTACTTTGAGAAAGTATAAGCACAGGGTTAGCATCTGGGTTGCAGAAAAACACACGTATTTTTTTCAATAAAGATATCTGTAATTATTCATGTGTACGGAAGCTTTTTTTTTATTAAGCGTTCAGGAAACGTTCGCAATTTTCCAGAGTGCATCTCTCAACTAAAGTTGAGAGATGCGGGGCTTTGACGGCGTGGTCTTGCGAAGCATTGGAGCAGCAGGTGATGAAAGAGACAATGTGGAGAGGAGGAAACAGTTCTTGAGGGGGCTTATGTGTGTCTATACAACTTTGTCCTCGTAATTATGAAAATATTGTTTCAAGTAATTTGGTGTGCCTGCAGATTGGAGCTGTCGGAACTGGGCACCAGAAGCACTAGTGATTTTTCTTTCTGTTCGCCGCAACTACGAATCACAAAATTATAAGAGGTGTGGAATTTACCCGGTCATAAATTATTTTTCTCTTCTTTAAAGTAACCTATTACAAACATTGCATTCCTGTGTTCTGCCTTGTATAGACCAAATGTTACAAACCTTGCTTGAAAGGGGAAACACACACTTTTCCCGGCCTAAATTTTATCGAAAGCGCTTTTTCTACTATCGCGTTATTTCCGCTATTTGAGTGGACTAATTTTTTTTCAGTGTTTTGGTAAAAATTTGCGCAAATATTATTTTTATTTGTCCAGTGCTTCTCTCTACCAACCTCAGTTCATTATACAAGTGCCTGAAACAAAGCTTTGTGATTCGATGATTGGCCATTATTTTTGCGCTGAGCGAAGTCTGCTTTTGTGTTGTTCACTGTGCGTGAGATGCAAAGATTGCATTGCAAGAAAAAAAAACACAAATAGGAAAGAAAATAAAGCGTGGTCATGAATGGGCTGGGCCACTTTTCCGACGCGCGAAAGCGTAATAAATGCAGCACACCTAGAGTAAGCACAGTTTCCGCAAGAATAATCTGGTTATCTATGACTCGGTGGTAGCATGGCGACCTGAAAACGCTACCGTACCGAAAAAGAACCTAAACGTAAAAGAGGTACAAAGACCACAACACTACATTCAGGATCTAATCCTTAATCACCATGCCATGATGTTTTTGCTTTTTCATTCGATTTCAGTGTCGAAGCGCAGCTCACAGTGCCCTTCATTCAAATCTGCGAAAATATATATAGTATCCATAAAGGCTCAAACTGTCCCCTTCATTCAAATCTGCGAAAATATGTATAGTATCCATAAAGGCTCAAACTGTGCTCTCATATTACTACCGAGTTTGTCTACGGTTCTTTCGCATCCCGTCTGAACCTCTAATTATGTTCTGTTTAATTTATGTTCCCTAACAACTACACACTTCTATGATTACCCTTTTGTCATCCCTCGCACGTCAACGCTATTTTGGAGTTGCACGCCGAAGTGAAATGTACCGGAACTGAGCAAGAGAGGGCTCAGTGCAAGGAAGGTATAAAGAAAAAAAAAAGAATAGTGGTTATTTCAAATCACCTCACTTGCTTATAAGCAGTCCGAAAAAGGGCCGCATTTCGCAGAGAACCACACCACAGGTTTCGTCCGATCGCTTCGGGGTCTTCTCAGAGCCGCCGTGGCCTTGCCGGTTCCCTGGTTATAAGTAAACTGTTCTCGGACTTTTGGGGCGAAACTTCTTATAGGGGCACTCGTTCGTCCCTCGCAGCTGTTGAGGAGTGTAACAAGAATAAAATTTTGACCTCCAATGTGGTGCCGGTGAGAGATTTCCTCTGTGCGTTGTTGAACAACAAAAAATAGCGCTCAATATACATGTCAATGGCTGCTAATGGGGAATGAGAGACAAGAGCATTCGGCTTTTAGTTAACGCGCACGCTGCGATCCCCATTAGCAGCCAATAGCATGTACATTGAGCATTATCTGATAGGAAAAGGTTGCTACGTTATACTCGCTGGGCGTAACCTCCTTAGTTTTAGAAAGGTTTAGCGAGTGTTGGGCCGCAGTGCCATGAATACAGTGAACTAGTATATACCAAGAACTCGAGGTGGTTAAAGGTGGGAAGTAGACCCGAAGAGCAAGCCGTAAGAAGGTGTGCGCGTGCCACCTCTCGTTTAGTCCTTGGAATGTCCGCTGGACGGCAGTGCTTCCATATGGGGAATATATGATGAAAAGATGCGAGATGGTGGTACTTGGAGTGTTGAATAGATTGACGAACGTACACACAGACAGATGCATGGATGGACACATGAACGGACGCAGGGGCGGATGCATGGACGAACGCAGGGATGGACGCATGAACAGACGCACGCACGGACGGGCGAATGGACGGTCACACAGACAGACGCATGGACGTATAAATAAATGCTTTGCCCTACTCTCCATCATTCACTCCGTGGATATGCTGCCGATTTTTTTTTCATTTCTTAGCGAACTTCGGTGACTTTGAGTCTATCTATCTATCTATCTATCTATCTATCTATCTATCTATCTATCTATCTATCTATCTATCTATCTATCTATCTATCTATCTATCTATCTATCTATCTATCTATCTATCTATCTATCTAGCCGCTTACGTTTGGGCGCTCTGGTGGTCACCTCCTTGGCCAGAAGCAAAATTATCATGGGAGGGTAAGATGGTTGGACGAATATGATGCGCTAGTCAAGACGTGAATAATATCACAATCTTGTCGCTTACGTCGTGAAGAACTTTCCGTGAGACAGTGGCACATACCCACGGGCGGCCATGTGCCACAGGTGATTGACACTTAGCATCTACCTAGGAACGACGTGAACATACACGGGCAATTTTAACGCGGGAGCGTTAAGAAATACCCGACATCGGTAGCGTCGACCTGACGAATGCAAAAAATAATTGTTAGGGTCTCAGCTAGAATTGAACCCAAGCATTCCGCGTGGCAATAAAGCAGTTTACCACAGAGCTATGCCAGGTCTCAGATTTACTTTTCAAATAGATGCTAATCTTTGTGAAACGTCAATAGTGGTTGCAGTGCTGCCTACCCAACTTTGTAAACATTACATATGTACACTTTTGACATAGCCGTCACGTCGGGTTTACGTCAACTATGGTGAGTTGCCATGCGATGAAATTGATTTATGTGGCAGTGCTCAGGGCGAGCATCCTCGCCAGCATCTGCACTTCATATCAGCTTCTGGTGTTGCTGATATGCATGTTCCAGTTGGCATCGTTGCGCAACTTACCACAACTGGTTATATAAACATCTACAACTCTTCAACAAATGTCTGTGCGAGCAACATTTTTACTTATATTTAGCGTCATTTTATGGCGTCTCGCTCAATAAAACATTGCAACATGGTCACCTTCTCTCCGCGTGCTTCGCACAACATCGATTACGTGGGATCTGCCGAATTTTTTGCAGACTGGTGGTGAGTAGGGGGTTTACTGTATTTTGGTGTTACATACCCGTTTATGAGTAACATAGTTACTCAGAGCCACTGTTGTCTTATCCATTTTTTTATGAATTGGTTGAGATTTGCATCTTGTTTTGACGTAAACCATAGTACAGCAGTCGGCACCTTTAACACGAACACTTCGATGCGTAGCTAGGGCTAGTTTGATTGATGCCAGCCGCGAAGAGCTGGTCGCTTTTGCCGAGATTATACCTCGGTAGGCTTGGATAGCATGTCGGCATGTATGATTAGCATCTTGGCAACAGAACCGAAACCTACGTGGTGTCAGCGTCAAACTGCTGCAGGACAGGCGATGGAGTGTTCGTGTTAAAGGTGCTGACGGTTGTACTGTTATTTACTCAGTTTCTGGGACACATCCTCGTTTGTGAAATGTGATACGGCACATATCTTACTGCATTTTGATCTGCTTCGTTGTCAAAAACAAATATAGAGCAATTACCAGCTATTCGTATTGCAGAACACGCAGCGCTTCTAGTTTATATATGACTTATAGATTTATGCATATAATTGCAGCCATACAGGGTTTTAAATACGGTGACAAAGTCGGCCCTCAAGAAGAGGCGCTCAGCGTAACATCAGCCGGGAGCATTCTTTAACACTTAAACCATCCTTCTCTTTTGCCGCCTCAAAAGGCAGTCAAAGCCATGTTGCGCTGCAGCCTATGTGAACACATTTAACTTTTGTGTAGAGCTACCACTGCCTATGCGTCCACTCATTTGTCTCTCATTTGTCCACTCATTTGTCACTCATTTGTCCACTCATTTGTCTCTCTTCTATTCCATCTCTCTCCTATCCTCATAGTCGCATTTCCCATTCCCCCAGCGCAGGGTAGCAAACTGAGCATGTTCCTGGCCAACCTACCTGCCTTCTCTCTTTCTGTTCTTCTCCTAATCCCTAACCAGCAATATATGAATCAATAAATTATTTTTTCTGTGAGCAATATATTTTAGCTCACGAAAATGTAAGTCAAGCAATATTTAAAAAGTAACCGAAAACAAACTGAACTTCTCCTTCAAAAGCAAAACCCAGTAGCTTCATACGGCCCCGTGCCGATCATCTTCTATACTGCCAAGCTGGCTTCGACTCTCGGTGCCTGCCTCAATCAAGCCGCAAAGAAACCAACATTTGTGCTTGTAACATTGGCGATTTCAAACTCTCCTGCAATTCTTATCGCACGTATAAGTCGCGCAGTGCCCAATACGCTCTAAGTCTTTCCTTTGCGAATCACCCAAGAACCAACTGTGCGTACGTCAGGCAACGCGCGAACTTACGCAGCTGCTCACTATGTTAATGCTTTTGGTGACGATGGCGAATAAATACGCTTGAGAGCTTAGATTAAAACATTTAAAACACCTGCTCGCTGCGATAACCTTATGTTCAGAGGCCTGGCGCGGTTCTACTTTTCTGGCAGACAATATACATGGGTTGAAAGGACTTCCCTGGCTACATAAAATGTAATGTCATGCTCTGTAATAGAATACTTGCTTGTTATGCAGAAAGCTTGGGTTTTATTCTTGCTCAGACTGAAGATATTTATCTTTCTTGATTTTGTGCTCTCGGATAACCCTGCATTTCCGCTCACTATTAACAACCCAGACACCGGAATTTTCGCTACAAGGGCTCCAACGCTCAAGGACTAACATGGAATTTACTTAACCTGAACAATAATCTTCATCTACTATGCACAATAAGTCACACTTTTCGTCAGATTGTGTTGATATTCTGCTTCAGATAAGCACAATGATTGTTGTTTATTCGAAAAATGCACAATTATATGAACGCAGAAACCAGATCAATATTCGTGCGCACTGCGGATTTGGACGTACTTGAGTCGTTTTGCCTAACAAAGAGACAAACAGAAAGACATACACAAAAAGTGACCAAGCTTTTTGCCTTTAAGTACCTCAAATAACTATCGTCTTTAGAAGAGAGAGAGAGAAATTAATAAAATGAAGAGGCCGGGAGGTTAACCAAGGAGAACTGGTTTGCTACCTTGTACAAGGAGGGGAGAGAAACGAGTGTCGGAAAGAGGATAAGAGAATAGAGATTGAGAGAGATAAAATAAATTACGAAAAAATACACATGCTCACATGTACGGCGTTTCGATCAATGTCGTCTGGAGAGACCAGTTGAACGCAGGAAGCTCAGCAGCGCTTTCACAGCCTTCTTTTGCGACGCAGAGTCCTGTCGGATTCTTTCTTCCGAAAGCGACAGGTTGTCCAGCTGGTCTAGTGCATCGCAGAGTGAGTGCATCTGCGAGAAGTACTGTGGGCATTCGCACAAAACATGACAAGTTGTTTCGTCACTGCCACAGTGGTCACATGCTGAGGGGGGGGGATGATTTTATATGAAAAGAAGAGAAAAGGGAGCCCCGTAACTGTCTCTCAGGGGTAGGACACCTCAACGGTAGCTCACGAGTGATGGGGGTAGAGAAGGGATTAAGACATAGAGGAAGGAGAGAGTGAGGCGCAGGGACAGCGAATGACGGAAGTAAGGAGAAGATAGGAAAGATGGACACAGTTGCAGGAGTCCGAGGAGTGGGCACAACTGGAGAGAGCTCTTGTCGGCGCCAGGAGATGGTGTATGGCTAATCCAGTCGACAAGAGCTACGCTGTCGTCGTCGTCGGCGGCGACCGGCGTCAGGAGTTGGCGTAGGAACGGCCCAGTCCGCCAGAGCTGCACTGTCGTCGGAGATCACGAGGACACAACCAGTCGGCACGGAATCCAGCGAGTGAGTCGGTCACCTGTTGCAGTGTTGGCCATTCCTATGCAGAACGCGTACGTATTGATAAACAAGACACCTAACCATAACCTGCACATCATAGTAGTGTCTTCTCGGTGAAGTTCTGGGGGAATTGGAAGGCTGAGAGTTGGATCTAAGGTATGTAGTCGTTCGCGCGTCATTTTAATCGCGCAGGTGCCATCGCTTTCTTATTTTATGAATCGAGCTGACGAGCTGGTGCATATTTAAAGATATATTCTCAGGGAAAGCGCTAAAGCTCAGATTTGTTTGATTCACCGTGCCTTATTTGAGGTTCGCAATACTGTTGGCTAGCCACGCCTCCACAGTTCTTCCTAAATGATACTGCTATAAAGCAGATCTACTGGGGTAAAAGATAGTTTTTATGCAATATGATGAGGAAGTGCATGTTCATCCTTTTAAAACTCAGTAAAAGCGTGCATACAAAGTTAACCTTGGCACGCTGAATTCAGAAATTCTAATATACAGTCATCATGAATCCAAAACTTTGAAATTTATGGGGAATGATATTTCCCTAAACAAAATGTAATTGTGCAAAAACAGGCGTAGCATAGACGGTACAACTAACCCGACTTATACCGAACTCACGATATAACAGGAAAGGCCTAGTTTGATAGATCACATATATCGGTATACATCATATAATGAAACTTGAAGCATTTTTAAAGCAAATTTCAGTGCGCAAGTAGTTTTTGAAGTGCTTTTTTACAGTGATAATGAAAGCGTGCTTTCACGGCATAACGCGCCACTTTTTCATTTAGTTTTTTTTTCGTAATTTGCAGTTTCGCGCGCAAGGTAGTCGCGTATGCGCGCTATGAGCACGAATTTAGAACCTTCAATGTCTTCGTGCCAATCATGCGAGAAACAGTGAAAAAAAGTGATGTCTTGAATTGCTGGCTAGTATAAAAATCTTCAATGAAGAAAAAGAATGTATCCGCTCCCTTGAACTGAAAGCGAACACATTTAGAAAATTGCGAACATCTCAGAATATGAAAATAACAAAGTTAGAAATACAAATGTTGCACATGAGACCTCCAAAAAGTTTGAAGGCGTCGACACAAGAAGCCTGTTTTGCAGTCGCAGTAAATATTACAAATAAATTGTTCTTAAAGGTAGAGTCACTCCCGCATTAAGGCGGTCACCCAGTCAATGAGAAAATAGCTTATAGTCTGCAAGCACACGCGTTGAAGAGTACTCAAGCTGTACGCATTATTCGCTAACTAATTAGCGGAGACGTTGAACTAGGGCACACCTGCGTTGTAAGCAATCGTTGAAGCTTGAGGCCTAAGTCTCTTATCAGTGTTCAAATCATTACATTACGCTCTGCTTCCTTTCCCTTTTTGCCAAATATTCAGGACAACTGGCAGTGGCAGATTTGCTTTGCACTTGTTCGGATTGTGAATAAATTTGTTATCAAAAACTCTGAGGAAAGTTTTAAGTTGGAAACGATGAAAAAGGATTTGATTTGAGGAAAGTGTTCTTCAAAAAGAGACTTATTTTCTTTAGATTACCACCTACCATACCTGCTCTTTTAAAAATATTTCAATACGGCTTCTTTTCTCTGAATTAAAAAAAAACTAAAACCTGGCCAACATGTAAAGCTGACCTGTGACGTTCACCAACATTGCGCGAATGCCAACTATTCAACAGTATTCCTAATGAAGTGAACCAAACACAATGCAAATAGTTTGAGATAGTACCACACATAATTTATAGTTTTAAAATAGAGATGTTGAGTGCACTTCATGAAAGAAAGCCTAATTAATGTGTGCGCAAAGTTTAGCTTGACCATTGTCGCATTAAGCTGCTTTCTATATGTACAAACTTGTTGCACACACATTGGACAGACATTATAGTTTTTATACTATTATGTGAGCAGACTTCGCACCCTTGTATAGCGATATTTTGGAATAACTTTTACTCGTATACTCGAGTGTATTCTACTGTGATTATTGGAATATTTGAAGGTGCACAGGAAGTAGATAGAGTAATATAAAAAGTGACTGTGAAACATAGCATTACTTCCTGACTATAAACAAAAAATGCAAAAGCTTCACTCTGAAAGGGTGAGCTACGATGAAGGTTCTTACAATGCTACTCTAAACTTAGAAGTTCCATCTATGTGACGCCCAACGATGACCTTGTGTAAAGCTGCCAAATGACGTGCAACGGAGCAGTACAGTTGTTCGTGAACAAATTGTGAGGACAGAAAATGTGTATTGAAGTCGAGTGCATCAGCAACGGTTGAATTTGTGCCCATACAGAAAGCAATGTGCTTATACAAAGGTGCGCGAAGAAACGCAAACACAGCTGAAGAAGGATATGCTGGGATAATTCGAATTGCTCTCGGAAGGGAAAGTGGCGCCAGCATTGCTCATGACTTTTGTATGCGCAAGGATCGCTTGATTCATATGTAGGGTTTAACGTCCTCAAACCACCATGATTATTAGAAAAGCCGTAGAGGAGGGCTCCAGAAATTTCAGCCTCATGGGGTTCTGTAACATGCGCCTAAATCTCATCACAAGGACTTACAGCATTTTCGCCTTCATAGAAAATGCAGCCGCCTCAGGCGGCATTTGATTCCGCGACCTGCGGCTCAGCAGCCGAGTAATTAACCACTAGAACACCATGGCGGGGCATGCGCAAAGATAAGACAGGGTGAAGTGCTTATGAGGAAAGTCACTTGAAGGGAGGCACATTCATTGGTTCACTTATAAGACACCTATAGACCATGCAGCCGTTGCAGTCTTAATTTCAAAAGTTCAACGCAATTTCGACTTTCAGTGATGACGCGTACTCATTAAGTGGTGGTCCTACACTCGCCTCGCGACTGATTAGTTTGCGAAGCCCATCATCAGCTATAACGTGGCCTTTATGAAAAAAGTTTACTCGCCTAAACGTTGGCTCCATCGACATTCTCTGTATTACTTTTTAGACGCATTAATTTATCACGTGTATTTGAGGCACACTATTAAAGGTGAGGACTCGCAAATTTCAAAACCGTGGGTACAAAAGCAGCCTATATTTACTTGACATTAAATCATTTGAACTACACGCGAAACGTAAAAGAAACTAAAGCTATGTATCAAAGCCGACTTGAATTCGAGCCTCTAAATGAACGCATTTTTCTGACAGGAGCTTGGCGGCCGCCCTCACCAATTATACAAACGACACTGCACTTTTACCAGTCCAGTCAGGCTTGCAGAGAATTAGGTTCACTCATATGTACTGTACTCACAGATTGAAATAGGACATCTGGAACGTGTGGCTACCGGCACAGCTAGCGCAGCTCGTGGGTTCTCGTGGAACCAAGGTGTGGCATTATGGTATAGAGCGAGGGCGAGAACATCTGCAGAGCAGGATTGCCACTTCCGATCGCGAACGTGTCGGCCTGTAGTTACCAAGGCACCCACTACCAACGTGGCGTTGCTACGCTAACGCGCTTTTGCATGCCGACAGAAATGGCTCGTGCTTTGTGCTTTTTATGTGATGCGGCACGCATACTCTGTAAGTAAGAAACACGATTGGGCCAAGAGATTGTGCCTTGCATGCATACACAAACACCTTCATAAAAGTTGAGTACGTTGATAACGTGGTTTTTGTCACAAAAAAACGAAAAAACAAGAAACTTTCGTAGAGGCCATCGACCACGGATAATCGTGCCAGCTTCTGCCATTCTTCGTCGACGGCAGCCCACAGGTTGTCGGAAGGACACTATTTTTAATACACTGTTTCAATGTCGCACGAAGAAAGCTCTGTGGCTGCTGCTTCTTTTTTCGTCACGACAGAAAGCTCGAAGTAAACTCACTACAGTTTTCTGCATGCATATGTTATTTTTATAACGTCTACAAACGCACAAAAGGCAGAATCTTTTAGCCGAATTATTTTTTTTACTTGCAGAGTCTGTAGGTGCAGCATCAACGCAAGGCGCTGATCAAGAGCGTCGTCTACTCGTGCCACAGTATGAGTAGTGTGCACCGGCGATCTATTTCTGTCGCCAAGCGAAAGCGTGCTAGCCGAGCAGTGCCGCGCTAGCAGTGTGCACTTTGTGAACTAAAGGCCGACTCTTTAGCGACCGTAAGGAGTAGTCCTGTCATGTAGGTGTTCTCCCCTTCATTCTATACCACAATGCAACACCGTGATTTCATCAGCACCCACGAGTTTCGCCATCTCTGCCAGCGGCCACGCGTTCCAAGTGTCCTATTTCAACCCGTGAGTACTGTACTTAAGCAATATCAATACCTGTGCAAATAATGAGTTGAAATTGTTGTGCTCAACCGTTGCTTCTTGAGACGTTAAGCCCCACATATCGAACCGTTGCTTCTAGGAAACGCTGAAAAACCTTTGCGGAACTGGAAATTCCCGGGTGTGTCGACCGCAGAGACGCGGTAAACATGTGTTGCACGATGAAGCCGACATCAATGAATGCATGGTTGATCTGCTCGGTATAGCTCGTTGCAGCTTACGCTCTCTGCCCGCCACAACTGGCTGTCTTTATCTTTCCCGTAGGTGACAAGCAAACAGAGCGAGATCAGTCAGTGTGACCCAACTTCTAATATCGATGAGCGAAGGGCGAGAAGAAGCAGAGGCTTGTGCTACGAACGCAAGTCAATCACTTTCCGTGATTCACCTGATTAATTATTCATGAAGTAAGGAATAAAAAAGACACGCAAACAAAAAAGTTCCTTACAGGGGTGTCAACTTTTATTTTTTGAAAATTGTGAAAACCGTTAAATGCGAACATTCCCATCAACCTCACTCCGTTCAACTGAATCATAGGATGCCCGGGTAATGCTAGGAGCTTGCACGTCTTTTGAGACCAAAACTAGCGCTCAGCTTTCGGTGCCTGGAACAAGTGCGCATGTCCTCAATTCTGACATAGCTGATGACACAAGCCTAATTGTTCTGATTTCACTATGCAAAGACAGCGTTACGCGGAAAAATGACGTCAATAAAATGGGAGCTGAATTTAATGAAGCCGTATTGCGACAGGTTGGTAGGTTTGCGCCAATGAGAAAGTTTACAAAAACAGTATCCATGAATAAGACACAAAATTATTCATTCAAAACAAAATTAGCTGAGAACAATGAGAGAACAATTCTTAGCAGATTGCCGGTTATCTTTGTCAACACGTATTTACTCGACGAATGGGTATTTCCATCGACATAAAGGATCTCTCTTGTTCTCTTCCTCAAAAACCACTTGTTGATCTCATTGAAAAAGGAATTTATGATTTTGGTGCTATCGCCTTTCAAAGCGAATGTGGTGTTTCGGTTTCTGGCTTCCTGAATGTGCTGAAGCTATACCTTGCCTCTACCTTTGCGGAGTGGAATGGTAAAGTTTTTCTGCAAAAAACAGGCATGTGTATTTGCTCATGCATCGCCCCAGTTTTAAGCGAGTTGTATCTAGCTCATTTTGATAGAAAAATTTATGAACGGTTGGCACAGATGAATGTTAGTAAGTGCTTTCGGCTGGTCAATGATTTCTTGATTTTGTTTAAACTTAAGAAAATAGGCCAAAGAGCGGGCGCATCAGCGGTTTTGTCCACACCGAATAAATTGTTTCAGTTATCTGTCCAAACTAGTCCCGTAGGAACCACCGTGAGCAGCTGCAAGATTAAACACCTTAACATTTTGGTAAGTGGGTAACAGGGATAGTTTATGGTGTACCTCTGTCTTGTGGGCTTCAGTACGCAGGTTAGTCAGCCTTAATGCAAGACTTCAGGAACTATGCCAGAATTTTCCAAATGTGGGTGCCAGCCATTGTTCGAAAAGACAGGGGTTGTTGCGTCCCACCCTAACGAAGGCACAAGACTTGTAATCGAAACTACAGCCATCGCTCGAGGCAGCTGCATCAGCAAACCATAGATAGCATTATCTGAAAAAGAATTGGCATTTTTGAATTCGGCACGTGAGGGTCCAAGGTGAGCACGTGGTTTCTTGAAATCTCGTTAGACTTTTTTGTTTTTTGTTTTTTGTTTTTTTTTGTTTTTCTTTCTGCCTAATGAAGTGGTCTTATCGTATTTTTTGTAACATATATATGTGTGTCGTAGTAGTATTCAATTTGTTGAAAGTCTGCACTTGTCCTCGTCTCTTGTGTTAGGTGTCGGAAGTTATCGTGCTGAGAAGTTTAATAATTGCTTACCAACTAGCCCAGTACCACACTACTTGAGTTATTCACATCGTTTCATAAAAACGAGAAGGGGTTAAGGCCAAGCACCTCACAAAGATGAAGTACCAGTTCGGTGTAAAGTCTAGGTCGTCATAAACGTCCTTGAGATCAATAGCCATTTGTATGTAGTATGCAAACACTGCAGTATTGAAAAACAGTACGAACGACATGTATATTGCCTTGTATGGATTGGCCCTTAATTTCACATGTTCTACGAGACCCAATGAAGGGCTACATCACGAATTGCAATCTATTTGATAATATTTTTGCGGATATTTTGTAGTGCACGCTTGACAGCGATATTAGCCCGGGACAAAGAAAAGTTTTTCTTTATCAATTCTTGGTATTATTACAATGTGGCCTTTGCAAAATGATCGTGGAGGTGTTTTCATGTTGTAGCCTATTTGAAAAATATAGCGCTTTTCAAAGCTTAGTAAAGTGTGCCGAAATTGTCATCAGGGCCAAGTGTTTTCAATGAAGGTAAATTGTCAATTGCCTTCTCAATTTCCTGTATAGTCATGTGACCAATAATGATTGCACAATCATCGTCCTTCAAGGAGTTGAAAAGATAAACAAAACTAGCCTTGAGGTGAGCTACAGGATAATCAAAGCGAGAGCAAAATAGAATATCATAGTACGTTTCGAACGCCAAAGGAATACCTCTTGTATGTTTTATGTGCACGCCGTTAGAGTATAAGTCTGGAATCTTTTTAGAAACAGCATGGCGTTTCTTGTCAAGTAAAGCTTCGTGGGTCGGTGTCTCAGAATTTAAAGTGCACCAATTCCAAGATGTAATACGTACCCCTTTGCAGTGAGCAGTATTATACTTTTGAAGTTGGTTTTTCATATACTCAATTTCATTGATGTATATTACTGGCATTTCACGTTCATATTCATAAAGATTGAAAATGCTTTTAGGGAGTGTCTTGTCCCCTTCCTGCTAAAGTAAGACTTGAAAGCACCAACATCTATAGATATACCACGAACTTGTTTAAAAAGCTCCCAAGCAGGGAGTGTATGCAAACCATTTGAACAAGACTGACTCGATGCCGGCTAGGCACGATTTATGAATTTTTGATCACAGAGGAGCTTCGTGTTTATTTTTCAAAGAGACCACTTGGGACTTAATCGTTTGTGACAAATTTAGCTGAATTACGCAAAAACAATGCAATGGTCTGAGAATAAAACTGCTATAGTGTTATAGTACATAAACGAGAAATTAGAGATAAGACGCGTATATACGGTCAAGGTGACCATAAGAAATGTCCTGAACTTTTGTATATGCCGTTGCCTGATTGGAGACACCAATGTAAATTAGAACTGCCTTATCTACAATGCCGGAAAAATACACGGTACTCCTTTCTCGCTTGCTATGAGGATTGTTACGATCATTAGTATCGCGTAGGCAGTCCAATAAGTACAGTGCAACTGTCCGAGTGAAGAAAGTAGACACTTATTTGAATAAATCAAGCCGTTTCGCACCCTTAGTAGACATGTAACAGTTACGATTCTCCACAGTGATCCTTTCAACAAAAAATCCAACTATATGTATCTGCCCTCATTATTATCACTAGTGCGGAATGCTGAACAGGGCAAGCTTTCTAAATGCGAAGCATTTCTTAGCGAACTTCGGTGACCTTGAGCGTATCTATCTCTCTAGCCGCCTACGACTTTTAGCTCTCCCGGCAGTTTGATATAACATCACTGTACGACGAATATAACTGGCTATCCATAACATGAAAATCATGATATTTATGTCATAAATGTCATAATTTACATGTGTAGGTCTTGCTACTCTTGTTGTGGTTTAATTCGCATATTATGTTGGACAACTGATATGGTATGACATGACTGAATGGCGGACACAAGCAACATACCCTAACATCAACATCATGAGATGCGTGTATTGCAACAACATGGCTACATGCCATGCTCATGATGCGCTCGCGGCTGTTTCGCTAGCTTATCATGAACCAAATTTGGTATTACGGGACGTGAAGGGATGACGAAGGTATGTGAGTGGTTCAAACATGATAATCATGTGATGCGTGTCATGTAAAAACATGACTACACGCTACGCTCATGATGCGCTCGTGGCCGTTTTGCTAGCTTCACATGTACCAAATCCGGTATTACGTGACACAAACGGACGACATAGGTAAATGACACGTCCAAACATGATGATCATGACATGCGTCTCATGTAACAACATGACTACGCTACACACTCATGATGCACTCGGGACCATTTCGCTACCTTTATATATGCCTAAATTTTGTATTACGTCACCTGATGGGTGGCGAAGGTATGTTAACTGGGGCAAACAAGATAATCATGAGATGCGGGTCTTCTAAGAACATTAGTAAACGGCACACTGAAGGCGCCAATACATTTCGACGTAAGCCAGCGCGCGCGCGTGCTGGCGCCGTTTTATCACGTCACGCTGGCGATGCACGCCAGGCGCCGATATCCCCCAAGTAGAGATCAGTGGACATGGCCACTGACCTTCATTGTGGATCTGCATGCCGTGTACTCGCAGGCACGCGCTGCGCTGCGTTGCTTTGACGCATGCGCGATTTAGCGCACATGGCGTACCTCCGTCACGAAGAGAAGCAGACGCGGTGCTGTAAGTAACATCGTCGGCGCGAAACACCGCTTGTCGCATTTCGCGCTGGGTGCCACCGGGCCACGCCGACGGACACTGGTCGTGCTGGTCGCGCCTGGCGTCCCACTATATAGTACTCGCGTTTTGGTAGCGTGGCGTTGCTGCAACCAGCCTGTGCATGCGTCAGCGTTGCGTCCGAGTATATTAGGCCCTTCATGACGCGCTAGCTGCTTTTGTGCTAGCTCCATAGTACCAAATTTAGTATCACGGGAAGTGAATAGACGACGAAGATAAATGACACCTCCAAACTTGATAATCATAATATGCGTTTCATGTAAAACATTACTACATGCTACGCTCATAGCGTTCTCGTGGCCATTTTACTAGTTTCACATTAACCAAATTTGATATTACGTGACGTGATTGTACGATGAATGTAAACAACACGTTCAAACGTGATAGTCATGATATGGACTTCATAAAAAACATGACTACATGCTACACTCATAGCATGCTCATGGCCGTTTCGCTAGCTCCATATATACTAAATTTGGTATCAGGGGAAGTTAATAGATGACGGAAGTAAATGAAACATCCAAAGATGAAGTGGAAGTCATGTGCGGCATTATTTGCCTCCGCCTCTTAAGGTTGGGCTAATTTTAAAGTGACCTATTACCCTTCCTCATTCGTGCTTTGCATATTATCGATTCCCACCGTACGTGGGATACACCATTTTTTTTTCTCAGAAACTGCCAACAGCCCGCAGATAGGGCTTTTGCTTTTGAAACACGCGCACTATACACAGACAAAAAAGGCTGTAGGGCCTCATCAGTCCCTACCTCACTCTCGATCTTTTTGTCGTGGATTGCGACAATGCTGAGATGCTTTTGATTGAGAAGTCTGTGGAGCGTCGCCTGTTTCTGCGAAGACCTAACGCCACATGCGGACAAGGTAGCAAAGAAAAGTCACTCATACTGTGCTTGGTTACTACCATCTAAGCTCTTATTTTGCCACTTGATCGGTCCTAAGGGTTGACGGTGACGCTTCCAGTCAAACCCCACCAGGCCTCCTAGATCAGTACCGCCGACACCTCTCTTTGGTTATGGACATTCGGCGATGGCATGATCTCTTAGGCGCTAACGGTGGGTCACTTTCGTTGCTTTATTCCGAGCTGTAAGATGCGCGGTACCTAGGTATTGTAGCATCTTTAGAGGCCTGCGCATCTTTCTATAACACCGCACCATGATGAAAGAGCTGCTGCGGGGCTGCAACGCAAGCAGTTGAAAAAACTTCAGTGATACTCAGCCCACAGTCTCTGTTTTATACTATACAGTTGCTGTTCGGCGCCATGATGAGTCAGCAGAACGGCGCTCTTCAGAGGGACTTGTGCTATTGGTTGTGCGGGGCCATTTTGTGTCAGCTGCTTGCACGATTCACTTGGTCCTTTTCTAAACAAAGTTTCAACTATGTCAACAGCGACTGGCTTTCTTTCCACTTCTGAATTCTTCTTGGTAGAGTCCGCGGAATCTGAAGTTGACAGAGTGCCTCCAGATATGCTCTTGAAGGGTGTGATCTGGCTGTAGTGTGCGCTGTTGCAGCTTGCTTGCGTACGCAATAACACAATCCTTTACTGAATGACCGAAGCGTCGACATTCGTCGCAGCGAGGCGTTCTGCAGTTTTGACGGATGTGTCCAACTTCACTGCACCGCAGGCAAAGTGGTAAGTGGCCTAGTATCAGGATGAGGCTTTGCACTCCGCAAGCAGTAACAATGTGCCACCGCAAAAAGGCTGGCCTTTTTTGCGAATATATATCTACCAAATGGTTTCGCAAAACTTCGGCGGAATCCTCCACTATTTATGTGTCGTATGCATTTTCTTGCGCGTGTATTTGGTCAGCCACTACCGCAGTTTGTAGGGCATGAACTCGAAACAACTGCGGTTAGCGCTTTCGGCTCAGACTTTGGTTTGTGGTGAACCGTTCCCCAAGAACCATTATTGTATGTTCATTAGCCGGCGAGGCGTCGCCTCGCTTCGTGCCGAAACATGTCAGACATGTCAGGCTTGAGCTACCTAAGGCAGGCGAGCCCGCATTGCGACAGCCACAGTTTTCCTCCGCTCTCGTGTCCCCCCCCCCCCCCCCTCAATCTCCGCGCACTGGTGCCGCCGCTACTTTGTCTAATAAATAGACTAAAAATACAACAAACTGGCAGATCCAACGAACAGTGGGAATCGATGATATGTGGAGCATGAATGAGAAATGGTGATATGGTGTCGTCCATTCGCGTCCCATAACACCAAGTTTGGTACATGTGAAGCTACAGAAAGGGCTGTGAGCGCATTATGAGCGTGGCATGTAGTCATGTTGTTACATGACACGCATCTCATGATTATCATGTTCGCACCAGTCACATAACTTCGGTATCCATTCACGCACCATACTACCAAATTTGGTGTATACGTTACGCTAGCTAAACGGCCGCGAGTGCATCATAAGCATGGCATATAGTCATGTTGTTACATAACACGCATGTCATGATTTTCATGTTGGGGTCCTTTGCTTGTGTTTGCCATGTAATCATGTCATACCATACCAGTTTTTCAACATGCCATGTGAGCGAAACAACCGCAAGAGCTTCAGAACCACGAATTGTAAGTCATGACATTCATGCCATACGTGCCATAATTTGCATCTTGTGACTAGTCAAATATGTTCTTCATGTAGTCATTGCAATGCCTTACCAATTTTGGTATCGATACCAATATGGAAACTGCCAGGAGAGCTAAAAGTCATATGTGGCTAGATAGATAGATAGATAGATAGAGAGATAGATAGATAGATAGATAGATAGATAGATACATAGATAGATAGATAGATAGATAGATAGATAGATAGATAGATAGATAGATAGATAGATAGATAGATAGATAGATAGATAGATAGATAGATAGATAGATAGATAGATAGATAGATAGATAGATACGCTCAATGTCGCCGAAGTTTGCTAAGAAATGCTTCGCATTTAAATCCTTTCATGTCACATGGCGCTCCTTAATACAAGTATATAAAAGGCTTTTCGCCCCGCCGTGGTGGTCTAGTGGCTAAGGTACTCGGCTACTGACCCGCAGGTCGCGGGTTCGAATCCCGGCTGCGGCGGCTGCATTTTCGATGCAGGCGGAAATGGTGTAGGCCCATGTGCTCAGATTTGGGTGCATGTCAAAGAACCCCAGGTGGTCGAAATTTCCGGAGCCCTCCACTACGGCGTCTCTCATAATCATATGGTGGTTTTGGGACGTTAAACCCCACATATCAATCAATAAAAGGCTTTTCCACTTGGCGCAGCCGCTTGTAAACAGTCTTGGTTAATTTTTGGGGCGAAACTTTTCATGGTTTAGAGCAATCCTTACCTCCGGCGTACCCAGCAGTGTCTCTTTATTCATACAATAGATGAAACTGTACCATAGAGATGCATGCAAACTGCAGTTGGGTGACGATGTACTAGACGTCATTGCACGCATTCTGTGTCCTTATTGCCTGTTCATCTAGTTTCTTACATGCTGCTGTCCTTTAGATATGTATGCAATATGGCAGTTGTGTGAATGGTCGCTTTATGGCGCTGGAGGCGCCACTGCTCTCAGATTAGCTGTTATGTGGCTTGCGCGGGGCTCCGCCAGCGACGCGTTGTCTCTCATTCTCCTGAATCGTCGCCGTACGCGTCGGATCGTGCTTGCAGCGGCTGGTGCATCCCTAGACGGTACGTACCAAAGAAACCGCGGCGAACAGGCTCAACGAGAAGAGGACCTTGAAAAGCGGAGAGCGGCGAATGTTCTCGGAGTTTTCTCGGTCGGAGTTCTCGGAGGTTTCAAGGTACCACCGAAAAATCTCGGGAGCATCGCGATACCTCACCATCATAAACGTTGTGGAGACGCTAGATTTTTTTTCACTCCCCCTCTTACAAGCTGGATTTCATTCAGTACGGAGGAGCGCCCCGCCTCTGTGCAGTTTTCTATCGAGTACCTGACTTAGAGTAAAAGTGGTTTTCACGCGATTTTTACCAACCTCAGAGTGTGTTCACACAAGTTGTGATAATTACCCTCGATATTCAAACCGAAAGTGATGTTCTGAGGGTAGTATGGCTTTAGAAGCACTAAGATACTTTTCGAATGCCAAGTATTTCTAAGCGAACTTCGGCGACATTGAGCGTATCTATCTATCTATCTATCTATCTATCTATCTATCTATCTATCTATCTATCTATCTATCTATCTATCTATCTATCTATCTATCTATCTATCTATCTATCTATCTAGCCACCTATGACTTAGAGCTCTCCTGGTCGTTTGGATAATGGTATAAATACCAAACTTGGTATGACATAACATGACTGTAAGAAAAACATATTTGCCGAGTCATAACATGAAAATCGTGACATGTATGTCATGAATGTCATGATTTACATTTCATTGTCTGGCAGCTCTTGCGGTGGTTTCGTTCACATTGCATGTTGCAAAACTAGTATGGTAAGGCATGATTGCATGGCTAACACAAGCGACAGACTCTAACATGAAAATCATGACATGCGTGTCAAGTAACAACATGACTACATGCCACTCTCATGATGCACTCGCGGTCGTTTCGCTAGCGTCATATATGCCAAATTTGGTATTACAGTACTATAAATGAATGATGAAGGTGTGTGACTGGTGCAATCATGGTAATCATGAGATATGTGTCATGTTAAAACACGATTTTTTTCTTTGTTGTACCTTGAAAATGTATTTAAGTCTATATACATGATCAATGAGCTTTTTTTCTCTCAATCAAGCATGCTAACGGCGGCACCCATCATTTGACGCCGCTACCTTCTGGTAAGCAGCCAGGCCCCACAATCACTATACCACCGCAGTGGATATGATAGAAATTGAAATAGCCTACTACCTGGCCCAGTTGCTTACAAAACGCCTATAAAAGGGTTAATATTCATTATGGTTCTTGAACTCCAAGGATACCGGTCCCTTCCAATTAAGTTAGAATGTAGTAACTGCAACCATAAGCAATATTATGAGAGAAAACTATTTCAACATAGTCAAAAACTCAACCTTCGTGCGAAATAGTGGCGCTTGTGAAAATTGGCGCTGTTGTCATAAATGAGAAAAAATAGGCAGCGATAAAAATTTCAAAGTGTATAAAAAGACAGCTAGAAAAAAAAGGGCGTTTCGGGCGGAAAGGCCACTTTGACAAATTGAGCCTGGCACAGCTGCGAGGGGAAGGTTTCTTTTGAAACGAGAGGCTTGTTGTCGACGACGACGACGCCTCCATTAAGATCAGAGCGACCGAAAAAGCATACAATCGAGACGTGACGTAAGCCTCCCTGTACATACAACCTGATTCTGCCCTTGCTAGCTGCCATGTACAAACTGAATGAAACTTGAATGCAAAGACATGCAATGCGCCGCAGCAATAACGCCATTACCCCATTCAGGTAAGTTTCCTCTGCCACTTCGTGCCATACGACCTAGGAGGTCTCGCGCACACCGGCCGTAAAACTGGTCGGGTGTCTCACCGATGCATTCACGAAGTATATACAAGCTGCATCCATAAAATATCTGTCCTGCAATTAGAAGTTGTAGTGTACAGGTCTTTTCTTGTGTATGTTGGCGATATATACCTAAATATCTGTCTCAGTCAAATTTGCATATCTATTCAGTTATTTGACTCCACTCAACAAAACTTTTTTGTCATATGGACGTTGCTAGACATTGCAGCGATTCGGGCATGTGACTTCGATCGTAAAGCGACTACCCGTGGAGGCAAATTGCCTGGGTAGCTGAAGATGGCCTGGCCGTATGTGCCACACACCGATGAAAGCACTGTTCACCTCGTTAGCATTTTATAGAACACGGCTCTGAAAATATTTTTGATGACATTATCAAAGCATGCGCGATGTTTGTGTAATGGCTTGTGGTCGAACCTACTGTCTCTTTGCCCCAGCTCAGACAAAGTATTATGATGAAATAAACTTGCGCTTACGCTGGATTAAAATGTTATTAGCTAGATTAGAAGCTTAACGTGCATAACGTTGCATTCTTGTGGTTCAACTGGTCACGTGGTAAATCATCTCTCAACTGACAGAAAGTTCAAGAAGTAGAGTAATTCAAACAATATCTTTGGATGAAGAAATAATGTCTAATCACGCCAGAACGCTGATTCAGCAACGTTGCTTGGTATTTTACGCCTTATTATAGAATACGAGTAATTATTCATATATTACGTGCGTGTTTTGACTGTAAAGTAACCATGTAGAACTATATTACTCGACCTTTCTTGCCCTCTGTAGGGTAATTGACAAATTAGCAAGTCCTCATGGGTAATGCAAGCCTCACAGTTAAAAAAATCACGTGCACTCACAAAACTTGTGACAGACAATGTCGTCGTTTCACTTTAACGGCTGTGTTTAGTTGCATATCATCCGCAATAGCTACGAGCATCTACTCCCAGTGCATGATGACTAGTTGTGCGACTTCTTGGCTGATTACTGTTAAACTTGTGTAATTAGTGAGTGATATTTTCTAACATAGGCTAACACTTAGCTGCTGAGTAACAGCAGACATACTTCCCTGGTGCTAACTATTGGCTTTCTTTATTCAACGTTGCTTTCCTTGCCCAAAGCTCATGGAAGGAAAATGCGAAGTACCATATGAAACAAGAGTTTAACCTAAATATCAGACCTGAATGAACACAGGCATCGGTTGTTCGGATTGCGCTTGTTACTCCTGATGCAACGAAAGTGATTCTGTTCAGTGCAATCTTATGCTCTAATTATTGATTAATTGGTTTCTACCTCGAACTTATTTGTGTATAGTAACGTGTGTGTAAATGTGCTGAAGCGTTGTGCATTACTCAGTGGCAGTTAACATCTTCAATATTATTGCTTCATCTGTCACTGCATTCATTCAACAAAGGTGTCTGCTGAAAACACCACAACTTCTAAGAAATATGCCCTTTCCTATTTCTTCTTGCATTAAAACGGTACATTTCAAATGCGTCACCGAGAAAATATCCTCAGTCACGTATATTGTTGTGGTAAACCTTCTTGCTGAAGCATTGGCTTGTGATATGGTGAGAAAAGAATCAAGTCCACAAGAACAGCAGTCGTATATTATTGTAAAATACCGGATTTCTCACACCCTTTGACGTGTATTCAAGCCAGAGCACTGCGCGCGGCGAAAAAAGGAAAAGTAGCAGGCTCCTTCTGCCCTGCAGCGCGCAACAATAACGTAATCCATGGGGTGCTGACTAGGCACTTTACGCTGGCGCTGTCCTCCCTACAATTGCCGGTGCTCAAAATGTAATTACACCGCAGGAGTGTCGCGCTTCTCCGACTTTTCTATGGCTGTCAGCTTACTCGGAATTAAACTTAAAAGGTATACTTTGCGCGAACCTTGCATGCACTGTCTTTTTTTGACAGGCCTCAAAATTGTGACGTGTTTAGAATTAATGAATTGTATTGAACCTGTATTGCCCGTACACATAATATTCTGTGCAAGAGGCTATGTGTTCGAGGTAATATTTTGTTTTCTTGCTGACTTTTCGTTATTAGGTT
This sequence comes from Rhipicephalus microplus, assembly GCF_043290135.1. NCBI lineage: Eukaryota > Metazoa > Arthropoda > Arachnida > Ixodida > Ixodidae > Rhipicephalus > Rhipicephalus microplus. Next base: position 153,092,856 of record NC_134701.1, read on the forward strand.
ATGTTACTTATCTTTCATTATTTCCAATGCAACTATTTTTTATTCCTATGCTGCAATGGAGAAAGGTTTGCAAGAGAAAAAATAAGCGAAGGCAGTGATTTTCAATACAAGAATCGTAATTCAGATGGGTGTTGCGTAATGGGATCTGGTAAGAAAAATTTGCCGCAGACTGTATTTTGTTGAGTCCTCGACTATACTTGGCACATAATTATTGAAGAGAAAGGAGACAAGATATTTCCGCGTGATGTCATGGAAAGATTTCATACACACAGAAACATATGTGGTAATGAAATACGCCGTAGCGGCCAAGAACTCGACAAAGTGGAGCATCTGGGTTTTGTCAAGGTGTACCTATTATAAATGCATAGCTGTGTTTGCAGTTGTACCCATCAAAATACAGCCAATATGTTGTATTTAAACCATCGTCATGCCGATATGTTTTTGTTTTCGCTTCTCCTCCTCTTTCTTACTTTCTCTGTCTTTTGATACAGAATATACCAAAACCAGTTGATGTATCGGCCACACCCCGCCAACGTATACTAGTTAAATTATTTTTTATTCGTGCTATCAGATGCCTGCTTAAAAGCATGTGCACCTACTGAAAAAAGTGGTCTTTTATATTTTCATCTGGTTGGTAAGGTTTGTAAGGAGCTGCGTCAAAACTAACAGAAACTGCGGTAACATCACAGACTGCAATGATTTTCTACAGCCAAAAAGCCTTCCGAATGATAACCTCGTACATAAGAAACGCGAATTTTTTTCAACTGAGTTGAAAACCATACCGAAGACGCCGATGACCCTTAGGTGAATGGGTAGCTGCCTAAAGTTAGAAAAACTGCACTGCAAGTTCTAAGCGAGATTTCACCATACTATAAATACTTACTGCACCATTCAGCACGGAGATCCCATAAGGTTCACTTCAACTACATTACGATGATGATGATCATATTTGTTCAAAGTGGAGATGTCTAGAGGCTAGATTATAACCTAGAAGGTGGCTGGGTCATCCCATAGTTAGTCATTTTCTTAGATGATCATGATGCCTGCCTGTGCATCATCATAAGAACATGGACGATTTTTTCATAGCTTAGTGCTCTCACAAAAATAAGGATATGTCCCCACGCTTTCTCTATCAGCCACGGAGAGTTACTGCATCTAAAGCAGATTCGAGTGACGTAACACCCGCACGCTGCATAACAGAAGACCAGTATAATGCGGCAATTATTCTCTCCATGTAATATGATTTCCACATGATGCGATACCAATGGTTACATTTGCTCTTCGAGCCTCCTTGTGCTTACTGTCCTACTCTTTCTCCTGCTATTTCATCATGACTTGCAGTTACCGGAAGGCAATACTTTTTTGTGTGCATTCGTCACTGACAATTTGTCCCTTATAATTTAACACTGTACATCTCTCCTGCTCTTTGCGAATGCTAATGTATGTTTTCGCTTGAAGAGAAAAGAGTGATCGAGTTCTCACTTATACTAGGACGTTTTCGTAAACTTGAGAATCGCTGCCGTCAAGTGAGCAAGATTAACCTTTTGAAAGAGTTGGTAATCGGATAAAAAAAAAAACATGACACAGCTTCACGTGGTCGCTGGTCACCGAAAAAGCGATCGTTCTGCAAAGTTACACATCCCTCATGGTGGAGTATACTAATAATCCTATCGATGTTCTAAGTGTTATAATGTGCATGGATACTAGCGCACACATTAAACAAAATAACCGGCAAAATAAATAATTTGCTTCCCTCTATTGCATTCTGTTTTCTGCATTTTTTAACACGAACTTGGTTTATGCCAGGTCAGCCAAAACATCAGTGGTGTACCTATGTTATGAAAATGGCGTAAAAAAGCATCATGAGTAGGCAAAAAAAATAGTTACGTCAACGAGAGCTGAACCTACCACGTTTGGGTCCGCGAGAACAGAGACAGGGCAAGCTAACCACTGTGCTACGGCAACTTCAGGCTTTTCCTTTATTTGCAACTTTTTCAATTTTGAACGGTACAGCATTTCTGCAATTGTTTAACGTAGAATATTGATTCTATACGAGATACATACTATGAAATGTCTACAAACACGACTTGTATATGTAACACTGTCCTTTCACAGTGGTGTTGCTTAAGTGAAGTAATATATTAAGACCGTGACACACATCCACGTTTAGTTTCTAAGCGCGTCATCTACGCCCTCGTCCCATTCAGCGCGCTTTTAAGGAGTGATGTGCATTTTTGTCAGTACAATAGTACAACAACAGGTGGCATAATTATCTGTAGCGTCGGCGTTGCTCATAGCATCCATTCATAAAAAAATAACTCCCCGTATAATCATGATTTCAATGATGAGGAATGGGTAAAGCTTGGGCATTAATTCATTACTTTGTTGACTGTCGATTGCCAGAAAAGCGGAGCAGTGGCTTTCGAAAAGCTTCAAAAAGAAAGCGCTAAAAGGCGTGAACAAGCCCGAAAAATCAACGCCGTAATAATATTGCCGAAAAAAAAAAAAGACCCCACACGGCTTGCCCATATAGGCCGCTGCTGACTCGAACATCTCGTTCACACTTCTGACACAGTCCTCACGTTTTGTGCCAGTTCTGCCAGGATAAGTGTTTTTCGATTTAGCAACATACAACAAGATGCGATGGAGCCGACAAAGTGCGCACTATAGCAGGCATTTCGCAACCGAAGCCATGTTTCGCATTGGCGTGGCGACAGGGTGGGGAATGGCGATTACAGACTTGGAAAGGGAAAGGCTGGACTAGCGTAGGCTATTCTTAGGCACCAGACACAGCTAACGACGACATGAAGCTGAGCCGGCGATCCTGTTCCACGCATTACTGCTTTCGAAGCAACACATATACACTGCCAAAAAAACTCTTGGCTGACACATTCCTTTTGTGCCTCATGCAGCTGCATGACGCTGCATTAACAAATAATAAAGGCAACTTGGTCATCTCTGGGCAAGAAAATGTAAGTGCAAAGTAAGGAACGAAAGCGCAAAGACGCGGATGAATAGGCTGAATGGGGCCGTTCATCTGACATTTTCGCACATCCGCAGGGGACCCGACATGTGTCACTCACGCGTGTATTGATTCGGCAGGCTGACGCCTGTCGGGGGCTAGAAACGACGCGACACAGCCTCTTCTCGGAGGTGTACTTTTTTAGCCGTGATGGCTAAATCTGTAATCGTAATGTTTACGAGCTGAGTGTGCCGCGGTAATTATTTAGCACGGCGCTGCGACCTTTCAGTATTTAGTCCATCTCGTCATCTGCTCTTTCTTCAGCTGACGTTTACTCCTTCGTACAACGAATTAAGATGACACTTGAAATATTCACCCTATCTAGTTGTCACCTTGCGTTACATTCTGGCAATGGTTGTGTCGGTGTAGTGAAGGCCGGCTTGAAGGAGGTGACGGAAGCGTTCTGGCTGCAACCCTTCGCTTGACCTTATATGGTTGTATGCATCTGCTTGCATCACTGAAGTCGTACAGTACGGACGCGTATCACCAACTGGTAAATGCGGCCAGTTCTATGACAATATAACGGCCGGTTTATTGGCCACCCCAGCCCGAAGCCTCCTATGCTCAACTTCCTACGCCCTTACCCGAATTTATTTTTACAACTTTGCACTTTTAAATCGCTAAAGCATGTAAAGAAGTGAATGCTAAGGCCAAATTGTAAATGATGTAGAATTTTTGTTTTGTAGCAGACTATTTTATGTATTTTAATCACTAACTGGGGCCACCTTTAGGATCCGTGTTTTATACACCACAGAAGCTTGCTGAAGATGTATTTGTAGATTCAGTTTACGCAGTTCTGATTGAGTTTGTCATACTAGGATTATGAAGCTTTTAAACAAATGGCACCGTTTTGTGAATATTAATTTTGTTGAATTTTTTTTACATAATTGTAATAAAAATACTTGTGCACTTAAGGATTTATATTCGAACAATGTGGCCCGTGGAACGTATACTGTCACCGGTTTGGGGCAATGATAGCTCAGCAATAATCGTTGGCATTTAACATTCCTAATCCACGTTATGATTAAGTGAAACGCTGTAGTAGAATTTTCAAAAACTTCCGACCTACTGAGGTTCTTTACCCTGCCCCTAATTTCAAATATACGTGCAATAGCCCGAAAGAATTAACCCTCCATTCAAAACGCTGCTGACAACACTTCTGTATTCTTTTAGTCGACTATGTCCATAGTAGGACAGGGATGAAGAACTAAAGAGGATAGCCTAGCTTCATCAATTTAACACCACGACGACTTACAAAACACTCGAGCAGGTGGCTCACAGTTACCTGAAAAGTCTCTTTTTCAAACTACTCGTTTAGTTACCGTATAGTAAAGACATCATCGTGTCATGATTTCGACCGATGGCTTCGGCTGTAACCACTCACACTCTGTAAACACGATGGACATCTTCAAGCACCCTTAAGCCTGGATTAGGCTCTCTTAGTTGATGCATGATTAAGTCATTTTCTTTGTAGAAGCCTTTTCAAAGCGTAGTCGTGACACGTTATTAATCGAAACTCAGGCTCGTCGGCTCACGCTGTCGCTTCTCTCGGCTTCATTGGCGTGGAACTCGTAATAAGCTGGTCGTCGATGTACCCATACTCGAAGAGCTTCCCGTCGCTTCTACAGCCACGACACTTCTTCCACCAGTGACCACTGCTTCTATATTATCGCTTTTTTGTCGTCGTACATCGCAATGGTTTACGTAGACAGTGCACGTGGTTATATACTACTTGATAAAGCCATATCTCTTCCCGCTATTTCTTCAGGAAGGCGTCACAGTGCCTCTATGTCACCGTCTCGTTCTTTGGCTCCCAGAATATGTCGCTAGGTGCAGCTGTACCTGTCGCATTCTTGCCTCTTTCCGCAAACCCCTGCCTGGCGCGCGCGTCTCATTGAATGTTCTCTTCCTTTGCTTTACATCTCCTGTACCTCGGTTCTCCTGCACTTCCTGCACCTCAGTTCCTCGGTCCATCTTTACTCCTTCAAATGCCATGCTTAGCTATACTACGCTTTCCTTCTCCCTTTCCACTTACATATCTTGCCGTGTCTTCTTATGCTATGAACTCTCGTTCTCTCCTCGTTTAGCGCCCAAGAAGACGCGCTGAGCATTTGCACAGCAACGGAATGCTTTAAGCTTAACACTCCAGCCTTCAGGAACACTTCTTTAAAAAAAAGTATGCCCCCTTAATGTGTCCAATAGCTGTGAATGAAGCAAAACATCCAACTCCGAGTATCTTAGAATGCTTCCCAAGCACCAGGTATACCTCGCTCTTGACACACGAAATCTGTGCTATGCTTTGAAAGGCGCTTTTCGCGGCATGTAACTTCGCTTCAATATTACTAGTCAACCTAGTTTCACAGAAACAATCGTGAGAGCGCAACTAAAAGCAACACGAATGAAGAAACAGACGAAGGCAAACACAAAATTCACTGTGCAAATATCCTAGGAAGAAGTTGAAAAGATACGGCTCGGGAAACGCCAAAAGCTTATTTCATTAAAAACCTGTAACGAGCTCGAGAGTGAAACCTGCATTGCGCTGTTGAATGCTTACTTCTGATTTCTTTTTCGCCTGATTTAATTTTTTCGGTTGTTGGGACAGCGCCCCGGCGCAGAATATTCATGTATGAGGGTGCCGATATTTCTTGATTATAGTCTATTCACAGTTTTCGTCTGTCCTTGTCTGTTTTCTCTTGTGTGTTGTGCTTAGTAGCGCTCACACGTTGGTTTCTGTGTCAAAGTACCATCTTGCCAAACAGTCCACTCTTTTTAACCAGATTCCTTTTCCGGGTGCTTAAATCCGACGAACAATTGTGGGAGTCGCATGGATGATATCGGTTGACACGCAACTTCGTGATAAGCACGGTAAGCTGTTCGTGGCGGAATAACGAGATTCACACTTGGGAGAGTGTGAGAGAAAACTATAACGGTGTAGTAAATGGAGGCAATCTCGAAGTAAAATATGTACCCAGCTGAAAGGTGCTAGATAGACAGAAAGGGAAAGACAAAAAGCAAGGCGGTTGCAGGCTTCTCGTTGTGGAACCATTTCGCAAAGTAGAGCCGTTTGTTTTTTTTTCGTATCTCTGCCTGCTAAAATTTAGGAAGGAGAAACAACGAGTGTACGGCGGCTATTCGGCTTACGCTATCGCAGACTCGTTGATTCAATTAAGGCCGGAGCTCCGCATGCACGCGGAAAAAATGGGTCTTAAATCTCCAAAGCAATCTGGTCAGCTCGGCGAACAAGGAACGAAATTCATTCCCACTTTTCCACCATTTCTTACCTTTTCCGGCAAGCTGCAGCGTGTGAAAGTCGTTGGGCTTTTGCGGCGAATTCAATCTGCAGAAAGTATAACCCGAGTGCGAGGACAAGCCCTCCCCCCACACACACGTACACACACAGACAAACCATGCGGCCGCTCGTAGGCACACATACACAGACACTTGCACACGAGCTTTTTACTTAGTTTTAACATTGTGGCGAGAACAGAAAACAGCAGGTTTTCAAAGAATTGTTTCAGTGCGAAGTCAAGGTGCATGAGGGGTAAAGTAGCATCGGTGATTACGGCATGGGGTGCAAATTAAAGCTAGGCTTCTTTCACTAACGCTTTATTCGAAATTCAACAGCTTTTATAATGAAACTTTGCCACGTGTTGTAGGCGGGCCCTTTCCGCAGCAAAATTTTACTTTTAAAAATGTGAACCCTTAGGGTGATGGCTTCATTGTTCAAGCTAAAAAGTTTAGAATAACAGATAGCAACTGCATATATTCTGCAGGGCGATGTTACTGGTAATCGGCAGCAAACCTTCGAAATCAGGAGAATTTCCTGGCTTGAAGGGACGCGTTGTGAGCATAGGATGGGGGCAGATGAGTGATCTTCTGCGGCACAGGAAGGGAACGGGTGAATCCTCACGAATAGTGTTAAAATCTCAGTCTGCTGCAGCCGGGATTCATGGGCAACTGTGTTGACGACCTGAAATATATCGCTGTGTGACACTAATACCCATGTTACACAGGCGAAGCAAGCGCGGTTACGACCAACCACGGTTAACCGCACTGAACCGCGGTTAGCGCCAACCATGGTTCGACGATGTTACACAGCGCAAAATCATCCTCGGTTAAGGTGGCTAACGCCAACTGGTGTAGGACAATCAGCAGAACCACTTCCTTGCATGTAAACGACCTAAAACGACCTCAATTGCATAAACACGGGAGGCGAAGCACGGCTTCCTGACAGCCCGATACAATGGCAGTTCGTCTGATACGCCATGTATTTTTCCTGCATAGTTCCTCACAATTCTTTTTAGGGGCGAAGCTCCTTATAGCGGCACCCGTTCGTCCCCCATAGTTTGTAACAAGTATAACATTTTGACCTCCAAGGTGGTACCGGTGAGAGACTTCTTTTGTGCGTTGTTGAACAATAACAATTGTGCTCAATGTACATGTCAATGGCTGCTAATGGGGAATGACAGACAGGAGCATTCGGCTTTTAGTTAACGCGCAGGCTGCGATCACCATTAGCAGCCATTGGCATGTACATTCAGCACTATCTGACAAGAAAGGATTGCTACGTTATACTCGCTGGATGTAACCTCCTTAGCTTTAGAAAGGTTTAGCGAGCGTTGAGCCGCAGTGCATGAATACAATGAACTTGTATATACCATGAATGAACTCGAGGTGGTTAAAAATGGGAAGTAGATACGAAGCGCAAGCCGTAAGAAAGTAAAAACCGAATTCTCCGCCTCTCAATTCCCATTAGCAGCCATTGGCATGTACATTGAGCACTATCTGACTGAAAAAGTTTGCTACGTCATACTCGCTGGGCGTAACCTCCTTGGTTTTTGAAAGGTTTAGCGAGCGTTCGGCCGCAGTGCCATGAATACAGTGCACTAGTATATACCATGAACTCGAGGTGGTTAAAGGTGGGAAGTGGACCCGAAGCGCAAGCCGTAAGAAAATGTGCGTGTGCTACCTCTCGTTTAGTCCTTGGAATGCCCGCTGGGTGGCGGTGCTTGTATATGGGGAATATATGATGAAAAGATGCGAGATGGTGTTACTTGGAGTGTTGAATAGATGGACGAACGGACACATAGATGCATGGATGGACGCATGAACGGACGCAGGGGCGGCTGCATGGACGAATGCAGGGACGGACGCACGAACAGACGCACGCACGGACGGGCTAATGGACGCATGAACGGTCACACTGACGGACGCATGGACGGACGGAAGCAACAAGGAATGGACGGACGAATTCTTCGCCCCACTCTTCATCATTCACTCCGTGGATATGCTGCCATTTTTTTTCGCTAATTCGATTCACGGGTAACAAGCATCCTGAAACTTAGGCACAACGTATAAGGCATTAGTAGCAATAGTCTGGGTCATCACAATCCCCCTTCTGAGACGCTGAATATATTGCATGCATTACTGTTCCCAGTGAATGACATGGTGAGAGTTATAGCGCGAGAACAGAACGACGAGAAAGGGACAAGAAGAAGACGATGTCTTCTCCTTCTTTTCCCTTTGTCGTCGTTCTGTTCTCGCGCTATAACTATCGTCATGTCATACAAACTAGCCCAAACTGCCACACTACGGCGGATGACTTACGGCCTGCAGAGAACACCGCTCATTTAAAGGCACACAGCAAATCATGCCAAGTGTGCTTGCTGTAATGCACCAAAATATCTCAGTACTTCCGTACGCTTTCATTGTCATCGTAGCGTTCATCGGTACAGATTCTCTGCATGTCTTAGGTGGCTCGGCGTGCAGAATATTGAGCCCCAGCATGGGACACGTCGTCTCCTTCAAAAGGCTAGGAAACAACAGAAATATTCATACGTGCCCGTGACACATGTACAACGGAAGAGCTGGGAACGGCCGTGGTCATCTCAGCACGTGAAAATAGCTTGCCTGCGGGAATAATGAACTCACAAAAAGCGTGCCAATTGTATGTAAATGGAAGGACTGGAAAGGCTACAACACTATCTGTCCCTAAAAGCACCAAGTAAAAAAAAAAGAAGTATCCTCTGGACACCGGGACACGAGTGAAGCAGTAAACCTTCACGAAGTTGCAGTCATTCGTAAGATTAGGGTTCACCACATTTTTCTTTTGTACCACACAATTTTCACTACAATTTTCTTTGAGGTAGTCGGTGAATGAAGCAAGCGGGATATTTATTTATTTATTTACAGAATACTGTGGTCGAAAGATCAAGCAGCGGGGCATAATAAAAAGTGATTCACAATGTAACTTAAATAAAAGAAAGTTCAAGCAATAAAAACATGTTAAGGCAGTAGAACACAGGATAACATTTGAACAAAGTTAAATGGCAGCAAGAAATTGCAAATTGCATCCGGAGAATGCAAATCAAATACAACGCGAGACAGTCCGAGATCTTGAGTTGTATGGTTAAAAACGGAAAGATACAAAGTTGTCTAAGCCAGGATTTCCATTATCACAGAATGATTCAAAAGGTAACGCGTTCCAATCATTGATCGTCCGAGTAAAGAATGAGGTCATGAAAAGATTTGTACGTGCGAAGTAAGGTTCAAGAGTGTAGCTGTGAGTATGTCAGGTTTGTCTTGAGATTCGATTTCTTATATAAGTTTCTGGACAAATGTTATATTTACGGAAGTAATGTGAGTGTAGAAATTTCAGCCGGGCAACAGCTCTTCGGTATTGTAAAGTAAGGATATCATTAATAGCTATGATCGTTGTTGGCGAGTCATTTCTGTGGTAGGCATTAAAGATAAAGCGAACCGCCTTTTGCTGCACCATCTCAAGCTTCTTAACATCTTTTTTTATGTGTGGGTCCCAAACGACAGTAGCATAATCTAACATTGGTCTTATAAAAGCATTGTAGGCCAACATTTTGATTTCTGAGGGCGCTGTTTTTAATTTGTGTCTCAAAAAACCGAGCTTTCTAGAAGCAGATGAGCATGTTTTATTAATGTGGCTTGTCCATGTTAGGTGGCTTGTAATTGTGACGCCCAAATATTTATATTCGTTAACCTCAGTCAATGGACAGTTCTTGAGAGAATACGTATAATTAAAACCGTGTTTCTTATTTGCTATATGCTTGACAACTGATTTATTGCTGTTTAATTTCATTGACCAATCTTCACACCACTTAGAAATGGCACCAAGGTTGGATTGCAGGCACTTCTGGTCATTCGGAGCAGTAATCGTTTTATAAAGTATGCAGTCATCTGCAAAAAGCTTTATGTGGACTTGTGATGTGTCTATTGATTCAACAATGTCATTTATATACACTAGAAAGAGAATAGGTCCCAAAACACTACCTTGAGGAACTCCTGATTCTACTGGTAGAATACCAGACATGCAGTCATTTACATTAACATACTGCTTGCGATTGTGAAGGTAAGAACGAATCCAGTCAATGAGGTTAACAGGTAGACCTAGGCCGCCAAGCCGTGAACCCAGCCCACGTCGCGGAGAAGACACCGACGCCAACCAGGAGCAGCGAACAAGCCGCCGACAGCAAGGGCTACCACCGGAGTACGGGCTTCTACACGACAAGCCGCGGAAGACCAAGGCCATGACCGCGACTGCAGCGACAATGACAACCGCAGCGTCCCAGCCCACGATGGTCATGCATCAACCCAGGGAACCGCCAATTTTCCATGGGTCATCGTTCGAAGACCCGGAGTCCTGGCTAGAGACATACGACCGTGTGGCCGCCCTCAATCACTAAGACCACGACGAAAAGCTGCGTCGTGTGTTCTTCTATTTAGAAGACACCGCAAGGACCTGGCTCGAAAATCCGGAGTCCACGCTCCGGACGTGGGATGTTTTCTGCGGCGCATTCCTGCAAACGTTCGCGAGCGTCGCTCGAAAAGAGAGGGCCGCTGCTTTATTAGAGACCCGGGTTCAGCTACCAAATGAAAATGTCGCCATTTTCACAGAAGAAATGACCCGACTATTCTGTCACACTGACCCAGACATGCCTGAGGAGAAAAAAGTTCGTTTCCTCATGCGAGGGGTCAAACAGGAGCTCGCCCCGCCGCGGTGGTCTAGTGGCTAAGGTACTCGGCTGCTGACCCGCAGGTCGCGGGTTCAAATCCCGGCTGCGGCGGCTGCATTTCCGATGGAGGCGGAAATGTCGAGACCCTTGTGCTCAGATTTGGGTGCACGTTAAAGAACCCCAGGTGGTCGAAATTTCCGGAGCCCTCCACTACGGCGTCTCTCATAATCATATGGTGGTTTTGGGACGTTAAACCCCACAAATCAATCATTCAATCAAACAGGAGCTCTTCGCGGGGCTGATGATAAACCCACCGAAAACCGTCCACGAATTTGTAGCCGAAGCGACCACTATTGAAAAGACCCTGTACATGCGCACCAGACAGTATAATCGTCGCCTGACTGCAGACTGCGCTGCTGCTCAAGCCAGTAACTCCGGAGACCTGCGTGAAACGATCCGAGCGATCGTGCGGGAAGAGCTGCGCAAGCTGTTCCCTTCGGCGCAGCCTCAAGTGGATTCGATCGCCGACATTGTGCGAGAAGAAGTTCGGCAATCGCTTCAAATTCCCCACGCACCGCTGCCCGAGCCGGAAGCTATGAGCTACGCCGCTGCACTGCGCCACAACGCTCCTCCCGGTCCACGCCAAAACGCCGCCTCATCGCACTTCCGTCGACAGACGCCACCGCCGCCACCACCCCCACCAACGTCATACCGTTCGCCAGCGGCCCAGCGCAGTGCACCGAGGAAGACTGACGTCTGGCGCACCCATGACCATCGCCCGCTCTGCTACCACTGCGGCGAGGCCGGACACACATACCGCCGTTGCCAGTACCGACAGATGGGATTGCGTGGCTTCGCCGTCAATGCACCGCGCCCACAGCCAGGAGAACGACCACGTGACATCGCCGACTACCTGACAGGAACTCGGTGGACACCACAAAGCCCTTCGCGTTCGCCGTCACCCAGCCGCCGCACGTCACCACACCACCGACAGTACTCTGGCCCAACGCGGGGCCGGTCTCCTAGCCCGTATCCGGGAAACTAAGGGCAGCAACCGGTGGAGGTGCGGTTGCTGTGCGACGAACTACCGAAGATCCTCCGACGACGACGACGCCGCAACGGAGCTTTCCGAACACAAGGCCAACCAGGCAAAGCCCTGACGGCGAAAGCTCACTTACCGAAGGTGGCCTGACGACGCAACATGGAAGCAGCGGAACAAGCCGACGCAGCCGTGACCCGACGCCACGCCCTAACTGTAATGCGAGACGGCGAACTAGCGACCTCGACGTTCTTATCGACAGCCACAGTGTGACCGCTCTCGTCGATACTGGAGCCGACTATTCTGTCATCAGTGGGTCGTTCGCCGCGAAGTTAAAGAAAGTTAGGACAGCTTGGAAAGGCCCTGAAATCCGCACAGCCGGAGGTCATCTCGTAACGCCTGTAGGAATCTGCACAGCGAGAGTCACCATTAACGGCCGTATTTATCCTACAGACTTCGTAGTCCTACAGCGTTGCTCTAGAGATGTCATCCTTGGCATGGACTTCTTATGCCTCCATGGTGCTGTCATCAACCTAAAAACAAAGTCGATAACGTTATCCACAGAAGAAGCACTACCGCCGCGCACGCCGTCGGGACACCATGCCTTAAATGTGCTGGAAGAACAATTCACCATTCCGCCTCGCTCAAGCGTCATTATTTCAGTCGGCGCTCCTAAATCACCTGACTTCGAAGGCGTCGTTGAAGGCAGTCAGCATCTGTTGGTCACCCGAAATATTTGCGTCGCAAGAGGAATTGCAGAGTGGCGGGGAGGCAAAGCAACGGTTATGCTCACAAATTTCAGCAATGAGTACAAACATGTGAACAAAGCAACAACGGTCGCATACATCGAAGAAATTGTCGAAGCCACCAGTGCTTTCGCCCTCGCCGATTCTGCGGAACCTGCTCAGAGGAACCAAGCCCCTCCCATAGCTTTCGACGTCAATCCCAGGCTTTCGAACGATAAGCAAGAACAGCTCAAGGCCCTGCTCCTGCAATACGAAGATTGCTTTTCGTCGTCATCGAAAATTCGGCAGACCCCAATCACGAAACATCGCATCATAACCGAAGAAAATGCCAGACCACTCCGTCAGAGTCCATACAGGGTTTCGACGCGAGAACGTGAGGCCATCAAGAGACAAGTTGATGAAACGTTGCGGGATGACATTATCCAGCCGTCCAAGAGCCCATGGGCATCCCCCGTGGTGTTAGTGAAGAAAAAGGATGGGACCCTATGTTTCTGCGTCGATTATCGCCGCCTGAACAAAATCACAAGAAAGGACGTGTATCCTCTCCCACGAATAGACGACGCACTTGATCGGCTCCATAACGCCAAGTACTTTTCGTCAATGGACCTCAAGACTGGCTATACGCAAATCGAAGTCGACGAAAGAGACCGAGAGAAGACGCCGTTTATAACACCGGACGGCCTCTTCGAGTTTAAGGTGATGCCCTTCGGCCTTTGCTCAGCGCCTGCAACTTTTCAACGCGTTATGGATACAGTACTGGCAGGATTGAAGTGGCAGACTTGCCTTATGTACTTGGACGACGTCGTCGTGTTTTCCTCGAGTTTCGACGAGCATCTTCGGCGCCTTGAAGCTGTACTTCAAGCCGTCAAGACTTCCGGACTCACACTGAAGCCAGAAAAGTGCAGATTTGCGTATGAAGAGCTCTTGTTTTTGGGGCACGTTATCAGCAAGTCTGGAGTTCGTCCTGATCCACGAAAAACAGCCGCCATCGCCGAATTCCCGCCGCCCACTGACAAGAAAGCCGTGCGCCGATTTCTGGGCCTGTGCGCCTATTATAGGCGGTTCGTGAAGAACTTCGCCCGCATCGCCGATCCTCTCACTAACCTTACCAAGGCCGACGTGGAGTTCAAGTGGGAAACGCCACAGGAACACGCTTTCCAGGAGCTTAAACATCGCCTCCAGACGCCTCCGTTACTTGCCCATTTCGACGAATTCGCCGAGACAGAAATACACACTGACGCAAGCAGCGTAGGTCTTGGCGCCATTCTTGTGCAGAGGGCTGACGGACTTGAAAGGGTTATTAGTTACGCCAGCCGATCGCTATCCAAAGCAGAAGCAAATTATTCCACAACAGAAAAGGAGTGCCTCGCCATCATCTGGGCTACGTCGAAATTTCGCCCATACCTCTACGGCAGGCCCTTTAAAGTTGTGAGTGACCACCACGCCTTGTGTTGGCTAGCCACTTTGAAGGACCCTTCAGGTCGCCTCGCACAATGGAGCCTGAGACTTCAAGAATATGATATTACTGTCATTTACAAGTCCGGCAAAAAACACTCCGACGCCGACTGTCTCTCTCGTGCGCCTGTCGACCAACCGCTACCCGACGACCCGGATGACGACTACTTCTTGGGAACGATAACTACCGACGACTTCGCTGAACGACAGCGGGCCGACCCGGAACTTAAGGCCCTAATAGAATACCTCGAAGGCAGGACCGCCGAAGTCCCGAAGGTATTCAAGCGCGCACTTGCGTCGTTTTTTCTACGTAACGGTCTTCTACAAAAGAAAAACTTTTCACCGCTTCGGGCTAAGTATCTCCTTGTGGTGCCTTCAGCTCTGCGACCAGAACTCCTGCAGGCCCTGCACGACGATCCGACGGCAGGGCACCTCGGTGTTTCTCGCACGCTCGCGAGGATACAAGAAAGGTACTACTGGCCGCGTCTTACCACCGACGTCACTCGTTATGTGAGGACATGCCGGGACTGTCAGCGACGCAAGACACCGCCGACAAGGCCAGCGGGACTTCTGCAGCCAATCGATCCACCTTGCCGACCTTTCCAGCAGATTGGTATGAACCTACTGGGGCCGTTCCCGACGTCGACTTTCGGAAACAAGTTGATCGTGGTAGCTACCGACTACCTCACCCGCTACGCCGAGACAAAAGCCCTGCCAAAAGGCAGTGCATCCGAGGTAGCTAAGTTCTTCGTCGAAAATATCGTCCTACGTCACGGCGCCCCGGAGGTCCTTATCACCGACAGAGGAACGGCATTCACTGCCGACTTAACTCAAGCGATCTTGGCATACAGCCAAACAAACCACCGCCGGACGACAGCGTACCACCCACAGACCAACGGCCTCACCGAGCGGCTTAACAAGACGATTGCCGACATGCTGTCAATGTACGTCGATGTCGAACACACGACGTGGGACGCCATTCTTCCGTATGTGACCTTCGCATACAACACGGCGGTGCAGGAGACGACGCAGATATCTCCATACAAATTGGTCTACGGAAGGAGCCCGGCAACGACGCTCGATGCTATGTTACCCAACGTCACCGACGAAGAAAACCTCGATGTGAGCGAGTACCTTCATCGCGCCGAAGAGTCCCGACAACTTGCGCGGCTCCGTATCAAGAATCAACAGACGACCGACAGCCACCGTTACAACCTTCGACGACGCTTCGTGGAATACCAGCCCGGTGAACGTGTTTGGGTGTGGACGCCGATACGCCGACGTGGACTAAGTGAAAAGCTTCTACGATGGTACTTCGGACCGTACAGGGTGGTTCGACGTCTCGGCCCACTTGATTACGAGGTTGTCCCCGACGGCATCACGAACTCTCAACGACGCCAATCGCGACCTGAAGTCGTCCATGTCGCACGCCTAAAGCCGTTTCATGCGCGTTAACAACTGAAACAGTGTTTTTTTGTAATATTGTTGTATTGTAATTTATTCATTGTACTTTCTTGCATTATTATTGTACCTTCATCTTTAGTTAAAGCATCGAGACGATGCCTTTTTCAGAGGGGGGCAATGCCACGTTCCATTTCCCAAGCTTTTGTTATCGTCCCAAAACACCACACGATTCTCAGCGCAAACCGCAGCTGCAGTTTTCGAGAGGGTTCCGGATTGTAGTAGACCATTTCGATAAGATCACGCCCACTGTGCGAATGGTACAGATTGTTCTGGAACGTACGCCGCCGCCAGCGGTAGCGCTAGAACATTCGACGGCGGGAGTATAAATGCCGACGCGATTCGCCGCTTGTCAGTGGTTGATCGAAGGCCGACGCTCCGTTCGCCGCTATCAGTCTGAGACTGCTATCTGTGCGAGACTGCTGCTGTAATTGGACTTTCTGTTTACCGGGCACAGGTTCGCCCAAGTAAACAGTTAAATCCCAACAAGAAGTCTCCTGTCTCCGACCACGTCACGACCCCGTGACAATATATAATTTAGAAATTTTATGAAGGAGTGATGACAACAAAAGGGAACAGCAAGCATCATCGCAGAGTAAGGCACCACGGGATCTGCGCTCGACCTCCTCCATCTTCCTCGTCCTGTCGCTATCTCCTATCTCCCACCTGCCCGTTTGGTTCGCTCAATAAACCTCTTTATATTTGATGGATCGTGCTGGGTGACCACATCGCCTACAACCTGGAACTCCAATCCCGCACCCTCCGTCGACCATGCAAGTTGACGCTGCCCAACAAACAATACCTCTCGCGGCCGCTACTTGCCCCGGCCTGGTTCATCAGCGAGACCCCCCGATCTTTGCCGGCACCGAAGACCAGGACGTCGAGGACTGGCTGTCGTCATACGAGAAAGTCAGTAGACCCAACAGGTGGGATGACGCTGCTAAGTTAGGCACTGTCAATTTTTATCTCACCGACGTGGCCAAGCTGTGGTATACGAACCACAAAACCGAGTTCGCGAGTTGGTCCACCTTCAAGGAGGCAATATGTGCCGTTTTTCGTCGTCCTGCCTTACGGAAGCTACGCGCCAAACAACGTCTGCGCACACGGGCACAGGAGCCAGGTGAAACTTTCACATCATATATAGAAGATGTGATCGATCTCTGCCGGCGCGTCGATGCTTCCATGAGCAAGAGTGCGAAGATACAGCACATTATGAAGGGCGTCGACGATGACGTTTTCCAGAGGCTTCTCGCGAAGTCTCCTAGCACTGTGGCAGAAGTAGCGACTTTGTGCCAAAGCTATGATGAAGTGCGGAAGCAACGAGCTCACACGCGACGCTCATTCCAGACAATCCAACCAGTGACCGCACTGGACGCTATGACTGACCAGACAAACCTTCTCGCACAATTGAAAGACTTAGTGCGAGAGGAAGTTCTCGGCAGCTTTCTCTGCTGCCTTTTGCTCAACGCCAGGAGCTCTCGCACCAACAGCCACTGCGACACCCACCACCATTGGCTCCCATGCTCCGACATGTGGTCCAGGAGCAGATTTCCGAGGCTATGCCGGTGCCCTTGCAGCAGCCCCCCGTCACCGCGCCTCTTACTTACGCTGAGGCACTAAAGCGGCAGCAGCGACACCACCCCCCGCCGTTCCAGCGACTGCCGTATACCTCAGCCCCGACTCAGCCGTCCACCGCCTGGGTTCCTCCCATTGCCACCACAGCCTCGACTCACCCGTCTGCCGCATGGACTAGTCTCCTGGTCGCCAATACTTGGAGAACGCGCGATAACCGGCCCATCTGTTTTGCGTGCGGCGGCCCTGGCCATATCGCCCGTTACTGCCGTCGTCGCGTTCCGGGATACACAGACGCCCGGACACAGAAGAGCTTCATGGACCTTTCTCCATCACGTCTGGAAAATTCTGACCCTCAGTCAAGCTCGTCCTCACGGGAATGTCCGCGTACTATGTCTGGTCACTCACCTTCACCCCGTCGTCGCTCCCTGTCACCCATGCATCGTCGGCCAGCTTCTGAACACGAGGGAAACTGACCGCCACAGTTCAGGAGGCAAGAACTGCGCTGTCGAAATGCTCAAGTCCTCGGACATTGTCGTCGAATATTGTCGAAGTTTTTGTAGAAGGTACTCGAGCATATGCTCTAGTAGATACTGGTGCTGCTGTTTCCGTGATAGACGCTAAACTTTGCCGCAAGCTCC
This sequence comes from Rhipicephalus microplus, assembly GCF_043290135.1. Taxonomy (NCBI): domain Eukaryota; kingdom Metazoa; phylum Arthropoda; class Arachnida; order Ixodida; family Ixodidae; genus Rhipicephalus; species Rhipicephalus microplus. The sequence continues at coordinate 153,110,777 of NC_134701.1, forward strand.
GAAAAGTGACGACGCCTCTTAATATGATGTCCTTGCAAACAGTGAATGAGGACCCGGTTCAGCCTGTAGCCGCCTGTACTGTCCGACTGATGATCGCGAAGGACCACTACACTGTCGAGTTTATTGTCCTTTCGTCATGCTCACACGACACCATACTTGGATGGGATTTTTTATCGCGTAACAATACCGTTATTGGTTGTGCAAGATCGGAGCTTGAACTTTTCCCGTTTTACGACCAACCAACCAGCCGCATTCAGCCCGCCGTACACAAACTCGTCGTCAAAGAAGGCATTGAAATTCCTCCGACAGCAGCTGTGTTGCTCCCCGTGTTCTGTGACGGCATTAGGAACGAAGCTGCATTCTTTGAACCCTCAAGCCTCTTCTTTAGTCGAACATCACTTCTTCTGCCTTATTCAACCCTCTCTACTTCTGAAGGAAACAGTGCTCTTTGTCTCATCAATCCCCTTCCGTATCCCGTCGAACTGTTTCAAGGTGAATCTCTTGGACACTTGCATGCCATTGATAAAGAACAAATTTTTACCATGCCGCCAGATTGTTCCGGTGACTACGACGTCATCAGTGCCCTCAACCCTTCCAATATACCACCTTGCGAGCTTTTCGATTCATCGATTGCCGACGGACTATCGCCATCTGAACGCTCTGAGCTCGTTCAGCTGCTCTACCAGTTTCATGAATCCTTTGACGTTGCTCAGCCTACCCTTGGCCGAACTTCCAGTTTTTTCCACTGCATGGACACAGGTTCTAACGCCAGTACGACAGCGACCATACCGTGTTTCCGCCAGGGAACGTCAGGTTATCACCGAACACGTTGACGATATGCTCAAGCGCGACGTTATCCGACCTTCCCAAAGTCCATGGGCATCACCTGTCGTTCTTGTTAAGAAGAAGGATGGTACAATTCGGTTCTGCGTTGATTACAGGCGCTTAAATAAGATAACTCGCAAAGACGTATACCCTTTGCGCAGGATTGATGACGCCCTTGATTGCTTACAAGGTGCCGGGTTTTTTTCGTCGTTAGATTTGCGTTCGGGGTATTGGCAGGTGCCCTTAGCAGATGGTGATCGTCCAAAAACAGCATTCGTGACACCGGACGGGCTATATGAGTTCAAAGTCATGCCCTTCAGCCTCTGCAATGCGCCGGCAACATTCGAGCGCATGATGGACTCGGTTCTGCGGGGTTTGAAATGGAACATTTGCCCCTGCTACCTCGACGATATCGTCGTCTTTGCACCCGATTTCGCAACACACCTTGTACGCTTGAAACATGTCCTCACGTGTCTGAAGAATGCGCAGCTCCAACTGAATCTCAAGAAATGCCACTTCGCTGCTCGGAGGCTCACCATTCTCGGTCACGTCGTATCAAAGAATGGTGTTCTTCCCGACCCGGCTAAACTACGTGCTGTTGCTGAATTCCCCAAACCAATGACTGTAAAACAGTTACGCAGCTTCGTAAGATTGTGCTCCTACTTTCGTCGGTTTCTGCGAAACTTTGCCTCCATAATCGCTCCTTTGACCCAACTTTTAAGCAGTGTCGACCTGGATCCCCTGAGTATGTCATCGCCTACGCCAGCAGAACGCTCAACAAGGCTGAGGTAAACTACAGTGTTACCGAAAAAGCGTGCTTAGCCATACTTTGGGCAATTGTGAAATTTCGCCCATACTTATATGGCCGCACCTTTGCTGTAGTTACAAACCATCATGCCTTATGTTGGTTGTCGTCGCTGAAGGATCCATCAGGTCACCTTGCTCGTTGGGCTCCGCGACTTCAAGAGTATGACATCCGCGTCGTGTACCGTTCCGGCCACCAATATGCCGATGCTGATGCGCTATCGCGATCGCCACTGTCGACTGAGGCTGCCTCTATATCTTCTATGGAACACGCGCTGTCCGCTCTTGACATCGACACAATGACCTCTGCACAGCGCGACGATCCATGGATAACTTCGCTTCTGGACGTCTTATCTGGGGTACCGACACTTCCCATCACTCGAGCAATGTGACGCCAGGCTTCGCACTTCATCATTCGGGGTGGCCTCTTGTACCGGCGCAATTACTCACCAGACGGCAGGAAGTGGCTGCTCGTTATTCCCCGAAAGCTGCGCTCTACAGTCTGTGCATCATTTCACTCCGACCCGCAATGCGCTCACACCGGTGTCTTCAAGACCTACGAGCGTTTAAGGAAGTGGTACTACTGGCGTGAGATGTTTACTTTTGTTCGACAGTTTATTCGCGGCTGCCACGAGTGTGAGCGACGAAAACAGCCAACGAATGCAGAAGCAACTGCACTACAGCCGCTTGCGCGCCCTGACCGCCCATTCGACCGCGTCGGAATCGACCTTTATGGACCACTGCCATTGACCACAGCAGGTAACCGGTGGGCTATCGTTGCTGTAGATCACCTGACACGGTATGCCGAAACCGCTGGTCTTCCTACGGCGACCACTCAGGACGTCGCATCTGTCATTATTCATCGGTTTGTGTTGCGTCACAGCCCTCCTCGCGAGCTCCTCAGTGACCGGGGCCGTGTATTTCTATCCGACGTAATCCAAGCACTTCTCCGTCAGTGCCATATTGTACACCGGATGAGTACTGCTTACCATTCTCAGATGAATGGCCCGACTGAGTGGTTTCATCGGACCCTGGGTGACATGCTCGCGACGCATGTGGCATCTGACCAAACGAACTGGGACCTGGTTCTTCCGTTTGCGACCTACGCGTACAACACTGCTACCCAAGTCACCACCGGCTTTTCTCCATTCTACCTTCTATACGGACGTCAACCATCGCACACAATTGATACTTTGCTGCCATACGCACCAGATGTATCTGAGTGCACGACCGTGTCTGAAGCCGCCCGTCACGCCGAAGAATGCCGCCAACTAGCGAAGCAGTTTACTACGGCTGACCAGCAACGCCAGAAAAAGGCCCGCGATGACCACCACCCACCTGCCGCCAAGTTCGCCCCTGGAACCCTTGTATGGCTGTATGTACCACCCTCTGCACCTGGTTTGTCCACCAAGCTAGTTTCAAATTACCATGGCCCATACCGCGTGGTAGAGCGCACATCGCCCGTCAATTACGCCATTGAACCGCTTACGCCACCTGGTGACCGTCGTCGGCGTGGACACGATATTGTTCACGTGGACCGCTTGAAGCCGCACTTCAACCCGCTCGCTCCCGCTTGTCAGATCGCCAGGATGGCTTGATCTTTTTCGACGGGGGCAATTATAATAAAGGAATGATGACAACAAAAGGGAACAGCAAGCATCATCGCAGAGTAAGGCACCACGAGATCGGCGCTCGAGCTCCTACATCTTCCTCATCCTGTCGCTATCTCCAATCTCCCACCTGCCCGTTTGGTTCGCCCAATAAACCTCTTTACAGAAATGTGTTTGCTATGCGTGACAAGATCAAAGGTTTTACTAAAATCTAAAAAAATAACATCAATTTGATTCCCCGTATCCAGCGACGACGTAAACTCATGATTTGTTGTAACTAGCTGCGTTGTGGTCGATAATTTTTTTCTAAATCCGTGCTGTAATGGCGACAGCAGGTGGTTTTCTTCAAGAAATGTTGTGATGTAATGTGCGACTATGTGTTCTAATAGCTTACATGGCGTACACGTTAAGGAAATAGGCCTGTAGTTTGCAATGTTTAAACGGTCCCCTTTCTTAAACACCGGTACTACACGTGCCATGCGCCAGTCATCAGGAATGAAGGAATTTTTGAAGGAGAGGCGAAAAACGCTTGTTAAAATGTGCGCAACGGGTTCGGCATATTTACGCGAGATTGCGTTAGGGATATTATCTGGACCAGCTGAAGATTTATTTTTCAGGTTAAGCAGCAAAGAAAATATGCCCTCATAAGTTATGAACTCGGAAGACATTACTGGAAGAAGATTGTCATGTGGGGATTCATGTTGGGGAGCAGAAAATACGGAGCAGAAGTATCTGTCAATTGATTTGTGGCGATGTTGAAAGCAACCCGGGTTCCTCCACAGCTGATATTTTACAGAATGTACTGAAGGGACAGGCCGATAGTCACGCCGAGGTTACTTAAATGAAAAATAGGTTTAGCGAGTGTGTAGAGCTCATTCGTGATCTTGACTCACGTTTAAAGTCACCAGAGCAACTTATGAAAGAATCAAAGGAAAACTTGCCGCAAATTACAGCGCTTCAATCATCGTCATTATCCCTTCGAAATTCAGTGGCCTTGCAAAGCAGAAAACTTGTTGACCTTGAAGATCGCAGTCGAAGGTCAAACATAATCGTTTATGGCATTTTGGAAAATAGCGGGGAAAACGAGGCATCATTAAGAAAAAGTGTTGTTGGAGACATTTTTGAGTTAAATGCGAGTCTATAGCCCGTATTCACCGCCTTGGCCGCCGCGCCGGCCGACGCCCAGTAATGTCGTTTAGAAGTTACTATAAAATTTTGAGACAAAAGAAGACAGGTGGTCATACAACTTAAAAAAAAGGTCGAAAAAATGTACTTTATTTTGATTATTCCAACCTTTATTTTGTACGCCAGAGAATGCTTATGGTTAAACAGAAGTACGCGTTAATTTGATTTGCAAAGCAGAAAAAATGGCAGCATATTCACCGGGTGAAGGATAAAGAGTGGGACGAAGCATCCGTCAGTCCATTCGTTCTTGCTTCCGTCTGTTTATGCGTCCGTCTGTGTGACCATCCGTGTGTCCATCCACCTGTCCGTGCGTGCATCTGTTCATGCGTCCACACGTCCATCCGTGCGTCCGTTCCGGAGGTTGTCCATGACACCACTCCTGCATCCGTGCATGCGTCCATTCGTCCGTGCAGCCATCCGTGCGTTTATCCATGCATCTGTCTGTGTGTCCGTTCGTCCATCTAGCCAAAGCTGCAAGTACCACCATCTCGCATCTTTTCATCATGTATTCCGCAGATAGAAGCACCTTCATCCAGCGGACATTCCAAGGACTAAACGAGAGGTGGCACACGAACACTTTCTCACGGCTTGCGCTTCGTGTCTACTTCCCACCTTTAACCATCTCGAGCTCATGGTATATATAGTAGTTCACTGTATTCACGGCACTGCGGCCCAACACTGGCTAAACCATTCTAAAACCAAGGAGGTTACGCCCAGCGAGTATAACGTAGCTACCCTTTCTTGTCGGATAGTGCTCAATGTACATGCCAATGGCTGCTAAAGGGGAAAGAGAGACAAGAGAATTCGGCTTTTATTGAATGCGCACGCTGCGAATTTTTTATTGTTCAACAACGCACAGGAAAAATCTCCCACCAGCAACACCTTGCAGATCAAAGCGTAGGACACGTTACGTACGAGGACATGTACGTAGGACATGTTACGAACTGGTGCTGCTTTAAGGAGCTTTGCTACTAAAATCTTAATTGATCCCTCCGTCACAGGAATCGGCACAACGCCAAAGTGATACCTGTCTAGGCAGAAGTGGCGTAATTTTTACAGTACGTTGATACAAGAGCACTTGCACAATATCTGTGCTGTTGGAGACCATATCACCGTTTAACATAGAAGCATCCACGCTGACGCTTGGTGGTACACTTGTATCCCGACCACTGACATTCATAATGAATAATTACACGCGACATTCATAATTGAGTCAAAACACACGCGGCATTCATAACACGCGACATTCATAACACACGCGACATTCATAATGAATAATTAAACAAACCCTTCTAGTCTTAGGTGCTTGTGTTAGCTGTACGGTGGACGTGGAATTGAAGAAAGCGTAGTGAGAGCAAGAATAGCGACACTAGTAGGACGCAAAACTTGGGCTAAGGTCACCTAATCGCGCCACGCTAGAGGTACTGACTACCAGTGCCCTATCAGGGGGAAATACAACACGCGTCTCATCATTCCCGTTACTCGGGTGTCACACTTCTCTGGATGAGCGTAAGTTCGAAACGCGGTTACGAACGGGCGAAGCAGTCATGTGTAGCAGAGGTATTTTAACTGTGCATGAATGCCATCAACGAGGCCTATACTCGCGGTAAGGTTCGACACCTCGCAGCGTGTTATTGCGTAGACACAATGGCACTTTACACATGTTAGAAAGCGACCGAATGCGATGGACGCGTAGAAACGATGCTTTGAAGAAACAAATCTGGAATCTATTGGGTATTAAGCATTTCTGCCTTATTTAGCAAGACCACTGTGAGAGGACAGTGGTAGATATAATAGGCGTGTTTGTAATGCGCACCCAGAATGAGACCATGGCAAAGTGGATAGCGTACCTGTCATGTCCTATCGCGGACCAGACGTCGTAAGTTTTACCTCTGTCGAGACAAAACTTTTTTAAATGCGAAACGTTTATTAGCGAACTTATGCGACATTGAGGGTATCTATCTATCTATCTATCTATCTATCTATCTATCTATCTATCTATCTATCTATCTATCTATCTATCTATCTATCTATCTATCTATCTATCTATCCGCCTACGACATTTAGCTCTCCTGCCCGTTTCATGCCATGTATTTCATGAATGTCATGATTTACATTTCATGGTCCTGAAGCTCTAGCGGTGATTTCGTTCACATGGCATGTTGCAAAACTGGTATGGTATGACATGATTGCATGACCAACACACGCGACACACAATACCAGCAAAATCATGACATGCGTGTCATATAACGCCACGACGATATGCCACGCTCATGATGCACTCGCTACCGTTTCGCAAGCTTCGCATATACCAAATCTGGTATTACGGGACGTGAATGGAGGAAGAAGCTATGTGACTTGTGCAAAAATAATAATGATGAGATGCGTGTCATGTAACAACATGATTACATGCCACGCTCATGATGCGCTGTCGACCATTTGGCTAGCTTCACTTATACCAAATTTGGTATGACGGGACGTGAATGGATGACGAAGGTAAGATTGTGACGTCATTGAATGATGAAATTATATGACTGGTGTGAACATGATAATCCGCACACACGTGTCATGTAAGAGCATAACAACACGCCACGCTCTTAGCCTGCTTGCGGCCGCTCCGCTAGCTGCACATATACAAAATTTTGTATCACGTGACGTGAATAGATCACGAAGGTAAACGACACTTTTAATCATGATAATTATGACACAGAAGTCATGTACGGCATCATTTACGAACGCAAGGATGGACGCACGAACAGACGCACGCACGGACGGGCGGATGAACGCACGGATGTTCACGCAGACGGACGCATGGACGGACGGAAGCAAGAACGAATGGACGGACGAATGCTTCGCCCCCCTCTCCATCAATCACTCCGTGGACAAGCTGCCATTTTTACGCCAAAACCAACACCAGAAATCTTCTAAGTTTCTTTTTTTTCTCCGGGTGTTCTCAACACTTGGTTATATTCTGTGCCATGAGGCAGGATTTGCCCGGAAGATTTCAAGGTTAACCGTTGTGCTCCTTGTTCTCCGACGCCAGCGTAGCTCCCGCTGACAGGTTCGCCCTCCGCAGTCTCCTGACGCCGTGAAGCTCTCGCCGAGTGTTGTCCCGTCCTCAGCATTCGTCGACCGGCTCCCAACTTTCCTGTCCTCCTTTTTACGTCAATTGTCTGTCCTATCTTTTTACCTATTCTCCACTATTCTTCTATCCCTCCGCACCACCCCTACAAGGCACTTAGCCGTGTAGCCCACGAGCAGACAGAAAGAGGGCCTTTTTTGTTTCCTCCAACAATGGCTATGTATTTGAGGAACGCTAAGCGTAGTCATTTCGTAATCAAAAAGGCTATACTGAGAGTTCTTGCGGTGCCGATCGGCCACATAGAGGGTTTAAACGTTCCTTTAGCATTATAATGGTTCGATGGCAAACAAAACATCATAATCGAAGTCATTCTTTAGTCGAAGTGCTGCGTGAACGCGAGCTCCATGGTCTGAAGAATTCAGTTCAAAGTTTGTAGCTCAAAGGGACAAATGAATAAATAAATAAACTTTATTTACACTTCGGCAGTTTTACCGGGTGAGGTGGGGGTAGAGGGGATTAGCTTCTATCGCTTCGCACTTTCTGCCGATTATGATGGCGGTGCCTCAGGTGACCGTTCGAGGTCCTTGCACCCGGGTGGCATCTTCAGCTTGCCGGACGACTCAAAGCTGGTCGGCCAGCTCGTAGAAGAAATTAATCATCAAGTATTGCTTTTATGAATTTATTGAGCACTGTTAGAAATTTGCACATTCGAGTGAGAACGCATTTCATTCCTAAGGCCAGGAGAATGCATTCTCCGCCATCGCTAAAAAATTAGAAGAGAGCTCGGGAAAAAATTTGGCAGATCCCACGTACATTGGTAATTGATAATATGCGAAGCACGAATGAGAATTATTGATATATCAACTTAAAATCAGCAAAGCGTTAGCAGGTAGAGGTAAATTTTGCCATACATGACTTCCGTGTCATGATTATCATGATTGTATATATCGTCTACCTTCGTCATCCATTCACATTCCGTGATACCAAATGTGGAGCTAGCGAAACGGCGGCGAGCACGCTATTAGCGTGGTATTTTGTCATCTTCTTACATGACAGGCATGTAAGGATTATCATGTTTGCACCAGTCATATATTTTGTCATTCATTCACGTCACGTAGCACTAAATTTGGTACATGTGGAGTTAGCAAAACGGCCGCGAGCGCATCAACAAGGGCCCAATGTACTCTAATGTAGCGCTGACGCGCGTGCACGTTGGGCACAGCGACGCAACGTTAGCAAAACGCGAACACTCTATAGTCTAACGCCAGGCGCGACCAGCGTCTGTCAGCGCGGCCCGACGGCAATCGGGGCGAAATGTGACATCCTGCATTTCGCGCCGATGCGTTACTCAGACAAAACTGCTTCTCCCTCTTTTCGTGACGGAGGTACACCGGACGCGCTGAAACGCGCATGTGTCAAAGCAACGCAGAGTGGCGTGCGCCTGTGAGTATGTGGCAGGACCGGAGCCTGGCGTGGTAACGCCGACGTAACGCAACGAATTGAACGCCGGCGAGCACGCGCACCACGTCACGTCGAAATGTATTGGCCCCTTGACTGTGGCATATAGTCATGTTCTTACATGGCAAACACCTTATCATGTTTGCACCAGTCATATAACTTTGACATCAATCGGCGTCATGTAATACCAAATTTGGCATGTGTGAAGCTAGCGAAACGTCCACGAGCGCATCAACAGTGTGACATATAGTCATGTTATTATATGACACGCATGTAGTGATTATCATGTTTGGATGTGTCATTTACCTATGTCGTCCGTTCGCGCCGGGTAATACCGAGTTTGGTACATGTGAAGCAAGCGAAATGGCGGCGAACGCATCATGAACGTAGCAGATAGTCATGTTGGTACATGACACGCATCTCATGTTTAATATGTTCACACTAGTATCATACCTTCGTTATCCATTCATGTCCCATAATACAAAATTTGGTATAAGTGAAGCTTGTGAAACGGCCGCCAGTGCATCATGAGCGTGGTATGTATTCATGTTGTTACATGGCACGCATGTCATGTTTTTAATGTTGTGATTAATCAAACAAGTGCTTCATACAGTCAGGTTATGCCATACCAAGTTTTATGACGATACCAATATCGAAACGGACAGGAGAGCTAAAAGCCATAGCGGCTCGATAGATAGATAGATAGATAGATAGATAGATAGATAGATAGATAGATAGATAGATAGATAGATAGATAGATAGATAGATAGATAGATAGATAGATAGATAGATAGATAGATAGATACGCTTAAAGTCGCCGAAGTTGGCTAAGAAATGTTTCGCCCTTAAAAATTAAAATAAAACTTGCTATAAAGAAGATGAAATGAGAGTTTTCTGATGGTCTATTTTTTGATGAAAGATGTCAGATATTTATTTATCTTCTTTCTCCCACCTTTTATTCGCCCTATTTTTTAACAAAGAATAATTGAGGACGCAATATGGGATTACTCTTTTTGTCACTCTCTAAGGGAATATACGCACGATTCGAAGGTAGTTTTTCGCCTTTAAAACGCCCACTTTAGCTAGTTTTTGTTTACAGTGATATAAACACTAAAACCGGTTAGTTGATTTGTCGCGCTTGTGCTTGCCACGGTGGTAGCCCTGGCTAGTGCTTATTGACTAGCTGCAGTGGCTGGCGCTCAAGTATGCAACATATGTTTCCCCAACGTGACACCTTTATCAGAGGAGAGCACAAAAATTATTCACAAAAGTAGAAGGCCTGCGCTGCAATTACAACTCATGTTCGACTAACATTACACCTTAATTAGTTTTTTTTAGAAAACAATTTCGAGACATGGCGTGTGTGTGCGGTAGAACACAAGGTTTCCCTCAAGGTGAATGTTCTTGATTGCTATTGGAATCCTGATACTTATTCTTTGCATTTATCAGGTCAACGCTGCCGATGTCAGTTTTTTTAGCACACTGTCATTTAAGTTATTCGGTTCTCCCCTTTTTTGGGTAGATATTAACTGTCGATCTCCAGTGGCGCATACCCGCCTACTTCTGCCCGTGGTATTGGGGTATCTGTGACACGTGCCTGAAGGAAAGGCATTTATGACTTGCGTGGCTCGACTCTCATGTTATTCTAGTTATCACCAGCCACATGTATTTGTACAATCATTTTAAGCTCTCTTACTGATAATCATCTACCCCAAATCAAGGAGGCGATCCTTACAGCACCCAGACATGGCCGGATGGACGGACGGACGGGCGGGTGGTTGGGCGGGCGGGCGGGCGGGCGGGCGGGTGGGTGGGCGGGCGGGCAGGCAGCAATTATCACAGCACACACAGCCATCTTAGAAACGCTTCGAATAAAAAATAGGAGGGAACAAATTCACTGCAGCGTGCGTGACCACACCGCAATCGAGAGACGTTCGCGGAAGGCCGCTATTATCAAAAAGCACAAGATTGCCTCCGCTGCCTTTCGGGCTGACGACAACAGCCCAATTTATTAACTATTCACGTCACTTGGCTTTATTGGTGACATCAAAGAAGTGTTGTTTGATGGTAAAAATGATGAAACTAGCTTCATTTTATCTTCATCGTTATCACCATCCTGCCTACGCCCATCGCATGGCAAACACTTCTGCTATGTTTCGCTAATCAGCCCGTTCCTGTGCATGCTGCGGCCGCATTTTCTGTGACAACTTTTTATCGTTGCCTGCCAGCCAACCTTTCGGCTTAGGTCTATTGCTTTTATAATACTTCACTGCAAACACAAAGTTTTATAGAAGTAAAGGCGTTATTATCTATTTTTGGTAGTCATCCACTTTTAGAGCCAACAAAGCATGAAGTTATGTCATTCGACTTGGAACACTAAGTTAGCGTCGATATCACTAAAAAGTTATAACTATTGGAGACCTCATTATTATAGAACATAAGCAGAATGTTTTTTGAAAATCCTTGTTAGCACAGCAACCAATAAGTTTGTGATGAAGATACAAAAAGGGCAGGCTAAGTAATCATCGTTTCAAGAAGCTGCGTTATCAATACAAGACTCACTGTAAACCCATAAGCTATACGTAATCTCTGTAATTTGTGACTGGATTAATCTCTTTTCTTTTCTTTCACTGTGGTAAGAAGTGGAAAATGCCTATTTACGCAATTGAACAGCAGATATGGCTGAGTGCTCGCATTTGAACGGCTAGTGTAAATTAGTTGTGGAGTGGCCCCGTGGACGCCATAATTCAGGAAACACTTAAGAAAAAAATGTCACCGAGCGCTGATTGCATCCCGGGAACTGTGAAGCGTAGCCCACGCCTAGATTACTTCTGGCAGAGTCCAATTATAGGCCCGTCGACTTACATTAGAACGCACTTCGTTAGTATTCAGGAGGCAGTGCGAATTTGCATGAGGCGTGTCAGGAAATCCCATTGCCGAAAAAAAAGAACGTGACCAGTGACCCTTCATTCATTCCTGAAACCATATGGAGGTTCTTATTTTGGTTGCAAAGATAAGGACAAAAATTATAACCAGCACAATATTCTGCAAATTACCAACGCGTTCAGGTTATGCATCAATTCCAGCTGTTCGGGAAACAGGGTCGCTTGAAGCAAACATTTCGTCTGAAGCACCGGAACCTTATTTTCTTGACTGCGTGTAATAAGTCACCATGCTTGTGTAGTGCTTTGTGTTCTCTCCTGGTATTTTCAGTGGGCAAAGCTAATCTAGTTTCCTGGTGAATAAAAGCCTTTTCTGAAATTTTCGTTTCTTTTTACACTTGAAACGATTGAAACTCGCGCTGGAAGTAACGTACGATTGCAGAGACGTATGACGTGTGGCTTAATCTGAAGACTACAGATTTCGTAATAGCGATCGCTATTGGGAATTCCCAGTAGTAAAATCGCTTCCTGAATTTATGTAAGAACCCTCTTCAACCAGTCTGCGTTGCGAAAACTTGCGACAATGTGGCGTTGTGCTGTAAAAGCAGCTTGGGCTATGAAACGTGGATAACGTTTGAACTGGCTGCAGAATTATCATAATGTGAATAAATGAAAAAAAATTGGCACATCCCGCATACCTAGAAATTGACGCTATACGAAACATGCGTAGGGAAGGTGACCATTTTGCAATTGCCTTATTGAGCGACACGTCATGAGTTGGCGCTAAACATATGTACAAATGTTGCACGCACAGACATATGTTGAAGAGTTGCAGATGTTTATATAACCAGTTGTTTGTACTTGCGCAGCGGTGCCAACTGCAACCTGCGTACTAGCAACAGCAGAAGCTGATATGAAGCACTGGAGCTCGCGAGGATGGTGGCCCTGGACACTGCTACATAAATCAACTTCAGCACATGACAACTAACCACAAGTAACATTGACCCGACGTGGCGGCTGTATCAAAGGAGTGCATATGTTATGTTTATAAAATTGGGTAGGCAGCACTGCAACCTCTATTGACGTTTCACAAAGATTAGCATCTATTTGAAAAGTAAATCTGAGACCTGGAATAGCTCTGTGGTAAACTGCTTTATTGCCCCGCAGAATGCTTGGGTTCAATTCCAGCTGAGACCCTGACATATATTCTTTGCATTCATCGGGTCAACGCTAACGATGTCGGGTATTTCTTAACGCTCGAGTGTTAAAATTGCCCCTATGTGTTCTCGTCGTTCCCATGTAGATACAAAGTGTTAGTCACCTGTGGCACATACCAGCCTACCAGCGGCACATCCCCACCCGTGGGTATTTGGCACTGTCTCGCGGGAAGTGTTTGACGTCGTACGCGATGGCATTTTGACATCATTATTCATGTCTTGACCAACGCGTCGTATTCGCGAAACCATCTTACTATTCCATGCTAATTTTGCTTCACGCCAAGTTAAGGGGTTGACTACGAGCGCACCCAAACGTAAGCGGCTAGATAGATAGATAGTTCCTAGGTAGATGCTAAGTGTCAATCACCTGTGGCACATGGCCGCCCGTGGGTATGTGCCACTGTCTCACGGAAAGTTCTTCACGACGTAAGCGACAAGATTGTGATATTATTCACGTCTTGACTAGCGCATCATATTCGTCCAACCATCTTACCCTCCCATGATAATTTTGCTTCTGGCCAAGGAGGTGACCACCAGAGCGCCCAAACGTAAGCGGCTAGATAGATAGATAGATAGATAGATAGATAGATAGATAGATAGATAGATAGATAGATAGATAGATAGATAGATAGATAGATAGGCTCAATTTAGCTGAAGTTCGCTAAGAAATGCTTTGCATTTAATATTCTTACTACCAATCACACGTTTATTTCGAAAATTCACTCAGTACACTATCGACACTGAACGGTACACAAAAATATATAAATTTCTGTTCAAATGAATAATTCACAGTGTACATGACATTACTATGAATTATGTCGTTATGGTAAACTCTGTGGTAAACTTTGGCCGGTAGGCTATATCTAGCACATTGGTGTTTAGAGATATCTGGATTGTTACTATGCTGCCAGTTTGCCGGCCATCAACACCAACCATTGCTCAGTGGCATAACGAAGTAGCCATTCGGGCAACAAGGTTAGCATCTATAGTGTTATGTACATGTATAGAAATACCAGTGGAATGATGAATATAAACTACATATTCACGTTAAAATATCTGCGTTGTAGCAATAACTGGTCACCTAAGTCGTGTTAAACATAAGTGCTAAATTCTAAAATTCTAAAACATGGCCACTGTGCTTACATGAAAAAATTTCACTCATTGTTTTTCAAAGGCTGCAAGAGTATTGGTTAAATAAAGCTTTACCATATATTTTTTATTTACTTCGGTGGTCACTTCAAACATTCAGTAAGTTTGCAAGAGAGGCTAATAACTTCCTTTTACCCAAACCTAGGACTAATTATGGCAAGTTTCCCACAAAATTTTCATCTGTTTCCCTGTGGAATTCTTTGCCTTTGGAGATCAAAAATAGAACCCTCGAAATGTTTAAAAAGGCTTGCGTTCACACTTAATAAATTCTTAATGCATGATATTATATGAATTGAATGTTATTGCATTTTTATGTTAGTTTTTTGTGGTCATCGGTACACCTTGTATAACTTATGTTCGCTATTTCGTGTTTATCTGTACATTTTGTATATCCTAATTTTTCTATCCTTACCGTAATAATGCTTGATATTATACAAAGTGAATGTTATTGCATTTTCGTGTTAGTTTTTGCATGCTTAGCTGTACATTTTTCATAACTTACGTTCGCTATTTCGTGCTTATTTGTACATTTTGTATACCTTAAATTTTCTTTCCTTACCACTCTTTAATATTGCGTTGCATCTCTCGTATGATTTTATAGGAGGTTTCACTCACAGTCTGGCGACTTTGAGACCTCCTTCTGTATTTGTACATAACACATGCACTTGTATCACTTGTATTTCAATTCTGAATAAACCGTGAATGATGAAAGTTACTTTTCAAGTCGAAAACCTTAAATGACTTATCAAACGCGAAAATTGAGCGCATCTCACGTGCATGTCTTAAACAAGATTGGTGCATGAGAAAAAAAAAACGTGTACGCGTTATGGCGTGTAGTAATTCATGTGATGAAGTCACCGTATGACGTTATCCTTACGGCAAAGATTACCAAAACTTGTGACAGTATCCCTTGTCTTCACTATTTGGTGGGCCGATTCCGGAGCCAATGCAAAGCAGGGTGAGGTGTACAGAGCTTACAACTGTAATGGGGAATGCACTGTAAAATCACGTTAGCTTCAGTGAGCTTACGGAACGGAAAGCAGAAGTCTCAATACATGCATGTATAAATTTGTGTGCTACAAATGAGTTCTGCGGAAACCAGAAAGGTGGCGGAAGGGGTAAGAGAGAAAAAGAATTAAGACAACCACCTGTTTGTAGCAAGAAGTTTGTAGCAAGAAATACTTGAGAATTCGCCAAAAAGAAATGCCTTTTAGTTGCCGAAAAATTCGTCCTGGTACGGGATTTGAACCCGTGACCAACGCCTTTCCGGGGTGGTTGCTCTACCAATTGAACTAACTAGGAAGCAGGCAATTGACAGCGCGAGGGCAAATTCATCGACTGTTTGAAGCACACTTATAAAGCAAGTATTGCAAAGGAGTTCTCTGGAAAGCCGGAATGTGGTGAAAGGTTTGAGGTAAGAAGTATAATCGTTCGTTGGTAGAGAGACCGCACCAGAATGGCGTTGTTATCGGGTGTTAAACCTTAAACAAGACGAACTTTTCGGCATCTGAGAGGCTTTTTTTTCTGAGAAATCTGTTGATTGATTGATTGATATGTGGGGTTTAACGTCCCAAAACCACTATATGATTATGAGAGACGCCGTAGTGGAGGGCTCCGGAAATTTAGACCACCTGGGGTTCTTTAACGTGCACCCAAATCTGAGCACACGGGCCTACAACATTTCCGCCTCCATCGGAAATGCAGCCGCCGCAGCCGGGATTCGAACCCGCGCCCTGCGGGTCTGAGAAATCTGTACAGATTTCCTTGTGAATTCGTGCTTCAAACGGCTGGTTGTGTTTTTTCTCTTTCCTTATTATACATGGTGTGCATGCTGCGCGAAGCTAAAAAAACTACTGAGCATGCTTTGAATAAATACAGATAAGCGCATTCAGGTGTATAAATAGGACATACGCCTAACTTG